>NW_026575142.1:72675000-73187500 GCF_905146905.1 Nyctereutes procyonoides
GGCCTCTGGAACTGTCGAGACAAGGGTTCTATTTTGTAGCCCTCCTTGCATCTATGAATAACCATATATTAATTCTCAACAGAGGGATATAAACAAAAGTGATGTGTACTTCCTCTAGGCCAAGACTTTTAAAAAGAAAATAAGGCTTCCCCCCCATCATCTTCCTTTCCCTATAAAGCTCCTGAATCACACACATAGAGTAAAGTGACCTCATACCGGGAATACTTGCATTGGACTGTCCCATGAATGAGAATGCTTATTTAGTGAAGCAACTGAACTTTTACCAATTATAACACTCAGACCCAGCGACCTCAGTGACTCTAAGAGCTTGGCCAAGTTTACGCAGCTAGGATAAGAATTAAACAGGCTAGCATTTTAACCTATGTTTGCCTGGCTTCGAAATCTATACTCTGCAAATCCTCCCATATATCCCTGTAAATGATAATATAAGCTCTACAGATGTGTAGAAAGTTTTAGAGATAAACTAAGTGCAAGCCTGCGATTTAGCTAAGGTCACAGAGGTCTTTAAGCAATAGACTAGGGGAAGTAGATCCAATGTTCTTTTCACTAGACTATCACATAGAAGTGAGCATTTGTTAAAGGAATGCTCACCCCACAACATGTGTCAATTAATACAAGGAAGCAATCCTTCTTGCACTTAGAATGTATCCTCCAAAAAAAAACCAAAAAACAAAACAAAACAAAAAAAAAGAAGAATGTATCCTTCACTTGATTAAAAGAAAATTTTGCCAGTGTTTACTCATCTAGAACAGGAGTTGTGCACACCACTATATCTGACTGTGCATCTTGTGGGTCTTCTGTTTCATGTATTTACAAGCCATTTACTCGTTTGAATCAGTTGCTTTTTTTCTCATTGTTTTTATAATGTCATGCATAAAACACTGTAGAGTAAAAATGAAACTTCTCAACGTAACATCATAAGTTGTAGGCACTAGGAAAAATTTTAGAGTCCTTATACTATAAATTTATGTTACAGGATAAGGAAAATGGGATTTAGGGAGTTGAAATGATTTCCCCAAATGAATGAAACTAATTATAGTAGCCCCCACCCCACTCATCCATGGGGGTTACATTCCAAGATCCCCAGTGGAAGCCTGGAACTGTAGATAGTACCGAACCCTGTATGCCCTGTTTTTTTTCCTCTACATATATATTTGTGATAAAGTTTAATTTATGAATTAGGCACAGTGGGAGCTTAACAACTAATAATACAATAATTATAACAATATCCTATAACAAAAGTTATATGAATGTGATCTCTCTCTCAAATGTCTTCTTGTACTCTACTCGCCCTTCTTCTTGTGATGATGTGAGATGACAAAATGCCTACATGATGAGACGAATTGAGGTGAATAACGTAGGCGTTGTGATGTCATGTTAGGCCATCACTGATCTTCTGACTACACATCAGAAGGAAGATCATCTGCTTCCAGGCCACAGTTGATCCCACGTAAGTGGAACCTTGGAGAGCAAAGCCACAGATGCAGAAGGGCTATCATACTGACAAAGCTGAAACTATAGCATGAATAATATCTACCTTTCTATTCACTTTACATTCTCAAGTGGAAAAAAAATCCTAATTTTAGAACTTTTTGGATAATGCAAATACACTAAAGTCAAAATCAAGAAATCATAGAAATTAATAAAAAAATAATATGGCAGTGTTCGCCAATTGGGATATTCTTCATGATAAGGAAGAAGTTATGATAATCAAGGAAAGTGTGAGGGGGAAAAACTACACACAAGTGGCAGTGATATTCACTAACAAAATATTTAAAACTAATTCCATTACTAATACTTTAAATAGCAACTGTCTCTATTACGCTCATGATGCTATTGTAGTTATAATCTTTTCAGAACTAAAAGGAGGCTTTGTTCTAACAAAGAAAAATATAAGCCTCTTTATTTTTCCTTTTCCTAACACGATTTCCACGCAGTGTCTTCAAAAACTACCGTGTCGGAATGAAACCTCCCACAGGACTCTTGCTCACTGCACAATTACCAAAAAAGCAGTAGACTCTATGCACAACACTTATTTCTAATTTCAGTTTAAGGAACCAGGATGTGCAGTCATAAATCATTAGCGTCTGTAACCATCTTGCCGGATGAGCACCAGCCTCGCAAGTCCTGGAGAGCTCAATTAGCCCGAAGCTTTAACTGTTCAGGATTTATATCAGTTACCCAACAGTGGGTGTTTTATGGGAAAAGTCTTGACCGAAGTTTCTGAAAACTCCATTGTGAAACTGCCAATACTAGAACAAAGGCATATTTGGTAATGGTCTTCTAGATTAAAAATGAGCAGTTATTTTCATACTATTATTGACAGCCTGACAGACACAATGGAACAGAAGTAACCATGAGAATTCTGTGACTGGGCATGGAAAACTGAAATAGGAGAAATGACTGAGGGACGGCTGGGTGGCTCAGTGGTTGAGCATCTGCCTTCAGCTCAGGGCCTGAGACCCAGGATCGACTCCCACATCAGGCTCCCTGCATGGAGTCTGCTTCTCCCTCTGCCTGTGTCTCTGCCTCTCTTTCTGTGTCTCTCGTGAATAAATAAATTAAATATATTTTTTTTTTTAAAAAAAGGAGAGATGAGTGAAATGCCAAGGGCAAAAGGGGAATAAACTATTACATTGACTATCACAGTGAGGTATATCTTTATTTACAGCTTACCGAATTTGGTGGACCTAAAAGCATGTGCTCAAAGATAGTGTTTCATTGCATTTAAAGAAAACAGGGAAATTAAGTACAGAAAGGCATAATAGTGGATATAATTAAGACATCAAAGAATCCAGTTGAGCTAGGAAGGATAATCCTTAATGAAACCATGCTCTGTCTTTATAAAGCCATAATTTGATCATTTAATGGGGGACAGCACATCTAAACACCAGGATCAAGTGATTTGTTTGTAATCTACGCTACAGAAGGTGAGATTCTATTACCTAGTTTTACTTCGTGTTGTTTTTATGGAGAAGAAGTTATTTTTTAGTCATAGTCAAAGTCAGAAATTTTCAACTTAAACCTCAGAGAACACTTACCTTCCTCACCTTCCCCAAAGAACAAGGATTTTAGGTAGAAGCTGAGCACCTACCTAAACTACCTCAGTAGTTACTGGTCTAGAAGAGTCACTTAGGAAAAACTTGCGTTATTTTTTTAAATCAATTAATTTTAATTAAACTCTATGCCTAAACCAGGGCTCAAACTCGGGACCTGAGATCAAGAGTCAGGTGCTCTACTGAATGAGCCAGCCAGATGCTCCAAAATTTATGTTACTGAATTCTCTCATTTTCAGTTTCCCAAATTCAGTTACTTTGCTATGATAGCCCTTACTATTACTCTGTTGCTTCATATCTCTATAATGAAGCGCTCTTAACATCTCTTTAATACAGTTGTTGATCCTCAGTAGCTGTAAAGTCTACCTAACGCGTCCCAATCTCTTTTTTCACCGCCATCTCTCCTGTAATATTCAAGTTATAAGTTACTTCGGTCCAGCTTACGTCCGGCAGCTATTGTTTTCGGGAGAGGGGGATTTGCAGTTATACGGGGGAGACATCTGAGGCTGCAAGATCATGAGGTATTTAGAAACTTGAGTGAGCATCAATAATTATAGAAGGAGCGGAGGTCTTGGTTTCCAAAACTTCAGAAACGCCGCCTTGCTTTAAGGGCAGCAACGTAAAGCGGTCGACCCAGATGTCTGGTTCCCAATGGCCATTTAAACCCTTGAGGCTGAGTCACTGTTGGCTAATAGCTACACAGCCCAGAGCAGCCCCACTGAGCACCTGGATCCCGAGGGTGAGGACGAGGGCAAAGGGTAGGACCCGCAAGCTATCAGTAGGCTCTTGCCGCCATAAAGTAGACATCTAGTCTCTTTCAATAAAGACCAAAAAAAACAAAAAAAAATAAAAAACTTTGCTCTCCTGTAGCTGTGCTACACACAACACCCACTGGAAGAAGAAATGAAAACAAAGTGATAGGAAATATATCCAACATATCAGTGTGACCAGGGAATAATGTAATTGCAGTTGGATACTCTACAAGCGCAATGGTCCTCGTGGGATGAGGTTCTACGGGTGCGAGAATAGAAAGTGACTGCCATCAGCTTGTTAAACGCTTTGGTTAATACAACAGGACACGCTTACTTTCATCTGAGCATCACGAATTGTTTTGATGCAACACGACGTTGGAACACAGATGTCAGGCAAATTATGCCTTTCAGATCTGGCCCGGGCCTCGCTGAATCCCATGGAAATGTGGACTGATTTTCCATTCCAAACTGGCGAGGGCAAAGCAGAGAGGATTCTGAAGGAGGTATCTTGCAAAGAAGAGTGTGTCTCTCGATTTAATTTCCATAGCAATTTAAGGAAATGATGTGGGGGCGGGGACAGGCAGCAAGTTGGTAGAATAATTGCTCAGATTTGACAGGGTGTTGGAAAGCTGAAAGCACAGTTTCGTGTGCATAATATTAACCTCCACACACTTTCAAGATGGCCTCTTTATTCAACAAAAATATGCTCCACGTCCCTGAACAGTTATTCGGAAACCGAGTGGCATCATGACAGGTCAGAAAATGCCACAGGGCATAACACTATATATCTCTCAAACCCAATCCGATGTTCCTCGTGACATCAAGTAACGTGGTTTTAAAATCCATACTGACATCTCTCAAAGATCATGACTCGTGGTTACTTCTGCCTTCTGTTTTATTAGAAATTCAAGGTGACGATAGTCAAAATGAAATCAGGCTACGGCTATACACTAAGATGAATCTTTTTTTACACTGAAACTTGGAATTCAAATACGTTTAAAACGGTGAGAATTCGGTTGTTAGACAGAATTCAGCCTTCTGTGAGATGGGCCGCGTCCACCAAGACGGCCACACGTGCCACACAGAAAATACAAAATGCTCAAAATGCTCACAGCCGTGAGCCCGAGGGACGTGACTGAAGCACCGTCCTTGAGATCGGGTGCAAAGGGGTGTCGATCCCTGAGCTGCCAGTCATCGACGACGAGACCCAGGGGACTCGCCCAATCTCCCGGGATTCCGTTTCCTCATCTGCAACAGCAATAATAATGCCACCTTATAGGATTACCAGGAAAGTCCGTGAGAGAGAGGTGAGGCTTCTCTCACAGCCCTCGATTATGGAAAACTCTCCGGAAGTGCTTCCCATTATCATCCATCCAGAGCCACACACCCTCCTTTATTCTGAGTACCTTGCACAGCTTGGGGGAAAAAAAATTGTAATTTATTAAGTGCATCAACTTGTGATTCTTATTTTTCCTACCATGAAAGAAGTGAGCCAACGTTCAGTGCAACAACGTGGACCCAATCGTGATTCTTAACTTGCTAATTTAACGTATTTGCTGTCTCGCTCACTCTTCATCGATAAACACGAACCTGATCCTTCTGAAAACAATAGCTCGAAACTTAAAGTAGGCAGGAAATAAAAGGTATTATGCACGTTATTAAATTCATACTGATTGAACCAAAAGACTTTAAAAAGCATATTCTAGCAAATAGGCTTTAAAGAAAATGAAATTTTTTGTTGAAATGACTTATTTTTTAGGGAAGAAAATAAAGTCCAACACAGATGACTCTACTTCTCTGGTTTACGTGGGTGGGGACCTCTTCACAGCATGTGCAAACATGTCCAAATTCTTCCCTGGACATTCGAGTCTGCTCATGGCTTTGTCTCCCATTGGACTTTCTGCCTCAATTGGCAAACAAATGTCCTTTGTATACCCCAGCGTCGCTCAAAATGAGCTCCTCACTTGATACACAGCTTAAGACCTCTTTAGATATGATTATTGTATTTAATTTTTTTCCAGGATCTTCTTACCCGTGCTCATGCCACATCCACATGCCTGAACCATATAAGTGCCCAAAATACAAGTGCAGATACACGTTTCCCACAGATCCCTTCTAAATTCATATCCTTTCTCTGAACTCTTATAGAAATTCCTCATCTTTATTTTAATGGATCATGATTAAGCTATTTCTTTTTCTTGGGTTTTGTTTATTTACGTGCCCCTCTACAAAATTACTCCTTCAGAGGAGGAACCATGTGACTCACCTCGATGTGAAGAGGCAGAAAGATGAAGTTGAAAGGTGCAGATCTTAGAGAAAGACCTTCCTGGCTTGGAACCAAGTTGTTTTGGTGACCACTTGGTAACCTTGAACAAATTACATCCTCTTCCTTACCCTCAACTTCTTTGCATAAAAATATGAATAATAAAGAAATGAATGAATAAGTGTATTCCCCCCTCAATATGAAAGTGGCGATGGTAAAAAAAAAAAAAAAACAAAGACAAGTCTTCTACAAAGTTTGAGACTGTAATTTCCTAATCAGTAAAACCATCAAAGAGCCATGTCTTATTTCCTAACAGTTTACCAAATCTTCTTTTCAGAAAACCAAGGAGAAAAATTGAAAACAGCTTATTGCAATAGTGCAAGGACGTTTAGACCAGCAGACAGCAAGTCTTGGCGGCGGCAGTCCTGGCTCTATTACCCGGTGACTGAGCGACCTCAGGCAAACCCTTCAGCGATCAAGGTGAAGGATGAGAAATAGTAAGTTCTCACAGTTTTTCTCCCCCACCCCCTCCATATAGAACAATAGTCCAATTCAAACCGCAGGCAAGGAACACAAACCAAGAAGCAAGCAGCAGTGCCCAGCTCCCACTCCAGGGTCGAGGACGACAGTGTAGACCATTCTATGCAACAAGGGTCCAAAGGCTTAGCTGTCACTTCCCCAAGGAAGCCTTCCTTAAAACCACCCTCTGGCCCATTGAAATGTCCTCTAAGGGGCAACTTCTTTATGCACTCCTCTTGCCCGTTCATCCCCGCGCACTCTCATTATCTGTCTCACATGTCTGTCTCCTGACGACTATGCGCTCCTTGAGGGCCTGGCCGGAGCTGTTGTCATTCTCATTACCTCATAGAGCTCCCGGCGCAGATGTTTCCTTACAAAGGAGTGAATGAGTAAGCAAATGAACAAGTGAGTTAAAAATGAGTAGATGAATAAAAAAAAAAATCAGAAGAAGAACTAAATTAAATTAAATTAATTAAATTCCAAAATTGGAATTTAAAATATATGTAATGCCAACATTCACCTGGTTGTTCCATCCTCGATATGTATTTTGTTCTATTTGAATGGTGGAAACCGCTGTGTGCAAACTAGTTTAGTTTCGAATTTTCCCATTTTGCTACCATGGAACTGTGAGAGAAAGGACAAAATAGACACCAGCTTCGGCTGCATGTCCATCCGCTTGATCTCTCGAGGGGTGAGTATCCAACTACAGACGGATTTTGATCTTGCTGATTTTGATCTTGCTTTCTGATAATTTAATTTTAGGCTTTCCCAATGATGAACATTCATCTTTCCATTTAGGAAAGTGTTCTGCGCATCACAGCGCTTTAAAAACCTTATTAATGATGCCTCCTCGGTGTAAATTACAAAAAACATTTTTAGGAACAACAATGGAAGAAAGTCTCTTAGTATATTTGGATAGGAGGGTGACAGCTGCTTAACTATAGGTGACTCAACATCATATACCAAAATAAATTCACATTCACTCTACCAAATTGTAGATAGCTAGCTAAATTCTGGTAAGAACATCGTGTCTAACAAAGGTCAGCAAATCAGCAGACGGTGACTGGTAAAGGCTTTAGCTCCAAGATGTCACTCATTTTAATGAAATGATGATGACTAGCATCAATACACATGTGTAAAACTACTAAAAGCAGTTACAAAAGCAAGTAGCCTTGGGAACTAAGACTTTAAATACAAGCAAAACTACGTGTTTACCCAACAACTTTGTTGTGAACGTGTTCTTAATGAAGGTACTTTGAGGACTTAGCAGTTGATAAAACTGAACTTTTTTAAAAGAAAAAAACTGGTCGTGCCATTTTAAAAATACGTAATTGCTAAGCACATAATTATAATGTGCCAGCACTAATGTAATGCTCTTACAAGCACCTATGACGTAGGCTTATTACCCCCATCCCACAGATGAGGAAACTGACAAAGAGGTCAATTCCTTACATGAAGTCACATAGCTAAGAAATTGTGGAACTATTAATAATAGATATATTCTGGTATCTGTGGAAAAGGTACTTTGCCATCGCTAGTCTAGCTTCTGGTCTAGAGGTACGCTGGTTCCCACTTGGGCAAGATCCCCTACTCCTGCCACATGCCCGTAACACGTAGGCCCTCTTCCCACTCTCCCATCAAGACCTGCTCAAGGATTCTTTATCTGTACTAATAGATTTCTACAGGGACCCATCTCTGGATATTTGCATAATCAAGGGAAAGAAAAAGTGCTCCAGTGTATTGGTTTAGTTTTAAATATGAACAGATGGGTTGGGGAGGAGCATCCCCGCAATGGGGAAAGGGACATTGTTAGGGTTTCTGAAGTCACTTGCATAGCCTGGTCTTTTGGCGTTGGCATTCGGCTGGCTCAGCACCCACCGCACCACGTCATACTCCACAAGGGGGGACAATAGTACCAAAGCCACAGTCTTCACTATGTGTGAAGAGATCATCATGACCACTGTGAGGTGCATTGCTCAAGTGTTTGTCTCTGAGGCAGACAGATGCTTGTGTAGCCCACGAGCAGATGCTCAAGACCAGGTCATAGGGGGATAAGCAAAGGCAACTCCTGACCCAGAGTGCACACAATGAACAACAGGCCCTCCTGGTGGGTGAACTACCTGCACACCTCATGCTTGGCATTTTCCTCAAAACAACCCCAAACCCAAGGGTTTAATTAACCTGAAAGCCCACGGCTAGCTTTAAAAGGTATTTAAACACAAGTCCATCTGACTCCAGGACTACTGGGAACCCAGGCTTCTGGATGTCTTTTTCCAAAGTCCCTGACTTTCAGAGACATACCAACACACAATCATCCTGGTGAATGAAAACAGCATAATTAGGGCAACCCTGACATATTTAGTAAGTTGCATAATATTGTGCAGCTGTATATGGGCCTGAAAAAATAATGAAAAATTTCCTGTGCTAGCACTAAATACTTCATTTGTTCTGTCTCACTTTGGTAGTGCTTTCAAAGTCCTCTTGAAATTTGGGGCACTCGCTTGAAACTGATTTGATTATAGGATGTACGGTTAATTGGTTTTTGCATTTGAATTAATTGCATAAATGTTCAAAGAATTTTTAGAAAGAAATGTGCTCAGTTAAAATTGATGCCATGGGAGACATCACAATTTTTAATATGAACAGTATTATTGTATTTCTAAGGAGATTCTCCTTCCTCCAGAACATTTGGATATGCAAGCCTGTGACAAATTCTGCTTCTTATAGTGGCTCTCAGCCAGGTGAAGCTGCATCACATGTTCTGAGGCGAATGTCTCTCTGTAGATTCATTGATTGCAATCATCAGTAGTTTGCTGAAAACTGGAATGAAATAGCTATGAAATAACACATGCTTGTTTTATCTTTCCTCTAGCAGACAACGTCGTAGCTACAACTCTCTTTGAAATAACTATGGCACCATGCCCTAATCACAGTTTGTGCAAACACCATACAGTTGTAGAGTGGCTCCTCAAGAAATTTTCATACAAATTAATTCACTCAATTCTCAAGAACAACATGTGTGACTTAAACATGAAAGGAATTATAATAGCCATGCTGCAGATGAAGAAACTGAGGTTGATAAGAGCTGAATAACTTGCTCATGACCGTAAACCGAGACGAATGTGCTTAATGCATAATAGGCTGTGGATGCTCGGAGCGGTCACAGTTAACTACTCACAGGTCCTCAGGAAAAGACTTATACAAATTCAGAAAATTCCTGGTTAAAACTTTGGAACCAAATAAATAAATATAAATAAATAAATAAATAAATAAATAAATAAATAAATAAATAAATAAAAATAAATAAAACTTTGGAACCATTTTGCACGAAGGCATGCTTACGTTTAGGTCCGTTACTTGGGAATGGATCTAGCTACTGCCCAGCATCTGTGTTTCAACCTAATATTTTATTTATTTTTTTATCACTTGTTGCTCATTTCACAGGGATCCAGGTAAGTCAATACATACTTTGGGTCATTCATTCATTCATCCAAAAAAACCACCAACGACAGCAAACCAGCTACTGAGCAACCGTGACAAGCGCTGTGCTGGACGTGAGCGAGACATCGGTGGCCACACTGGTTCAGTCCCTGAATCCAAGGAGCCTGCAGCTATGGAACAGCCATTAGGCAAGAAATCAGGAAGAAAGCATGATGAGAATTATAAAAGGTGATTTTCAGAGAACTCCGAGTCTTCACCAAGGTGCTGGACAGGAAACGTCTCGCCAGGAAAGCTGAGACATGAAGAATAAATAGGAGTCGGACAGTTTAAAGAGAGGAGAGAGAAATAATATCTGTTTTAGTTTGGTTCTACTTTACTGGATTTTGTGAAAGAAAACATATCATGTAATAACAGCGTTTATAAATTTAGGAGTCTGTGATGGTCTCAGGATGTGCTGCTGTGAATGTCGAGGGTAAATTCTATCCTGAGCTTTCCTCCACCTACTTAACGAGGTTGGTTAGAACACGATGCACTTACCAAGTCAGGGATTTGATTGCATTCTTAAATGATGATGCTTTTTCCCTGTCCCCAGCATGCAGTCTGTGGTCATAACTCTGTCATAAGAAAGATTGCCTAAGAACGATTGTGGATGAAAGAGTGAGATTTCATTGCCAATGCTGGAAAAAAAAATTTTTTTTGGAGTACAGATGCTACCGATATATCTTTCTGTTTACCTTAAAGACATCAGCTTATTATACAGTTTATATACATATTATAGAAACACAGTCAGAGTCTTACATTTCTCTCTGTACTGTTTGGAACAAAGAATTCATGTTAATTTGTATTGCTTCTTATAAACATTACAATTCTTTCGAAATGTCACTAAGAGTTTCTAAGATTTGCACTATGTGTATCTGAATATTCAGTAGTTGTAGTCCAATATTTTACACAACATCTGTTAGAAATATCATTATGTGCCATAGTGAAATTCTAATTGATAGCATATTTCTAAAAGTCAAATCTGAATTTAAAATCTCTTTTTTACATAATGGACGACACCAGCTCAACACAAGGATTATGTTCAGGGAAAGTCGAGTACAGTTAGCACAAAGAAACAAACAGAATGTATAAATATCGATATACCCCAAATTACTGACATTATTTGAGACATTTAACTTATGAAATCCTGGAATTAGCCTTTAGAACACAAGTGTAAAGACTACAGAGTGTCAAGATTGGACTTAACATTTTTCAGGTCAGTGCTTTCATTTCGTGAATGGAACACTGAGGTTCAGGGGCAGATGACCTCAGGTCGCAGTGCTAGTGAACAGTCATGTTGGGACAATGCAGGGATCTTGACTCCAAGTCTAGTTCTTCCTGGGGATCACCTCGCAACCAGCTTTATGTTTCATAGAAGATTAAAAATATTTCCAAGCAGCAGGCTTTCAGATGGTTCTTCTACCGTTTTTTTTTTTTTCTTTCTTTCTTTCTTCTCTTCTACCATTTTGAATGCATGGCTGTATTTGCATAGTTTGTATGTTAAGGTAGAGAAGATAACTCACAACTAAAGAAAATTGAAATCCTGTTGACCAGTGCTTCTGATCTCCGTCGGTACTGGGATGGTCACTAAATAGTCCGGGAGTCATCGCAAAGATACCTTAGGATCCATCGCTGAAGAATGGGAATGGACAAGACTAATGGGAAGTAGAGATACCAAAGTTCTTAATTCCCGCGTATCTATCTGTCCATCTGTCTGTCTGCCTGTCTGCTCTCATGTATTACCATGTAAAAAGAAACAGTTGCTACACTTTTCTACACTGAGTCGTTAAATGCCTTCCTTGGATGGCTGTCATCAGTGCCAGAGATTCTCAACTTCCGAGGGGGCCGGGGGGAGGGCACGTACCACCTTTTGGTCGGCTATTTGCTGAGTGGAGCCAACAGACACTGCTCTAAATCAGAAGATTTAGACTCCTGAAAGAGGAAGACACTAGGTCCCTCCAAAGTATTGACATGCAAATTGTACCTGCTGTTAGACAAAGGTCATCCTGAAAATCCACCTGCAAAAGGGAACCACAATGGCCTCATGCACGGTATAAAGTACCAGGGTAAGTTTCACGTGGGTGGGAAGCATCCGTGGAAACCGTAGCTGGAAGCACTGTTCTCTTTCAGGCGGGAGGGCCGAGCGCTGAGTTCGTAGCAAGCCTGCAGCAGAAAGCTAGTCATCAGGCTGAGGGAGGGCGGCGGCCTGCACGTCCAGGACAGAGTTGGCTGCACCTCGAGGAGGCCTGGGCTCAGGAAGCTAGAGAACAAGCATCAGATGAGAGTCAGGGGACAAAAGTCCAGCTGCTAGGACCACAGTGCAAGAATAATAATTGATGGTGAGCTGAGGTTTAAGAAAACAGGAGGCTTCCTGACGATAGAACTGCCTGAACCAGGCCCCACAGCAGTGCAGAGGCGCAGATACGAGGAATCTGACTTGTTCTACCTTTAAACCTCGTGGAGTATAAATCACAGTGGCCAATAAGGTTGCCTGGTCCTAAACCTGTCTCCGTTTTATATGCAAATAAGTCATGTGGCCCTGAGTTTGTGCGTGCATTTGCACCTTGGATTATCTTTCACATAATCTCAATTTCTTTAGATTTTTCTCTCCATTTTTCTAAGTCTCCTTTCTGCTGTATATTTGACCAGATTCACCATCTAAGAACACCGGGAATGAAAATGGGCTCCAAAGCTATCCTGTCATTCATTTCATGAATGGAATCTTCTTTAGCAAATTAAATCTGGTAACTGTGCTGACACACACACACACACACACACACACACAAAATGACTGAATTTAGGATGACTACATATAAAATCACTCTGTGCTGTGTAATGTTCACTGACCACAGTCTAACCAATGCCTCAATGACTTAGGCCTTTAAGTAGATATCTTAATTGTATTTTTTTTTTCTCCAGAGGATGAAAACCAGAAACAAAACACATGGGAAATAGAAAAACATGTTTTTGAGTTTCTGAGTCATGCCTTAATATGACTCCGTTACATTTGTAAATCTGTATGCAAGGTCAAGGCTGCTAACTTGTAGAAGCAATTCCTACAGCAAGGTGGTCCAACAGAGCAATAACACATTTATGCAAAGAATGCAAAGCAATTTTTTTTCACTGAACTTAACTAAGCCCTTTTTGAGAGATGTGGGAAATGCATATAAGCCTTCCCATTAAATGAATAAAAAGATGAAACAAAGTGTTTACATAGTAAGATTTCCAAATCTAGATAAATGCATGAGCCTAAACCAATTTAAAATGTGACACTCTATTGCATTTTAAACCTTTTGTAACCGAACTGATTTATAAACCACTGGATCACAGCACCAATTGGAGGGAAAATGTTACATATTTTTTCAAATGATACCTCAGACTCAATGGGGAGGACAAAAGGAAATATGCATTCAGAGTGAAAGAAATCTATGAAATCAAGTAAAAAGATATATCATTTTTTTACCACTGAATTCACAAGATAGTTTTAAGTCATAATAATGTAAGAACATGAGAAATATATTCAAATATAATCTTGGTTAAAATGTACTTAACATTTTTTCTAAAGAGCAAGATTCTTAACAAGCCCATGATCCAGGAATTGGATCCAGGTTGTAACCTTAGAAAATAATTATGCATACGGACACAGATCTATACACAAGAATATTCACTGATGGCTTATTTAATATCTAACACTAGAGGTTTGGTTAAAAAAAATTCCGAAACATCCATTTGATAGAATATTCTTAAAGGGATGTCCAGGGGGCTCCGTGGTTGAGCATCTGCCTTCGGCCCGGGGTGTGATCCTGGAGTCCTGGGATCGAGTCCCACGTTGGGCTCCCTGCAGGGAGCCTGTTTCTCCCTCTGCCTGTGTCTCTCATGAATAAATAAATAAAATCCTTAAAAAAAAGAATATTATTAAGGCATTGTACATTTTTGATACTATGTAATAAAATTACATAATAATAACAAAGAGAGGATACAAAATAGCATGTGCCTGAGTTGTGGTTCTCTGGCTGCAAGCAACAGAAACAAAGGGCAGCTAACTCAAGCCAAAGGACATGGTGAGGAGGAGGATGTGGAGAAGTAGAAGGAAGAAGGAGAAGAGGAAGGAGAGGAGGAAGGAGAAAGGGAGCTCAGGGATCCGACCCGGAGGAGGCAGGCCGGGGATCCAGGCAGCGGAAGCTAACTGCCGGCCTCATCTGCTTACCATTATGGGACTGAAATCTTTCTTTTCTCTCTCCTGTCTTTGAATCACTATATTCAAAGTGTCTGGAGAGAGTTGGATTGGTGTAGTTTGAATCCAGTAATTCCCATTCGGCTAGAAAAAACTTCACTGGTAGGTCTACCGACCCAGTATATTCTAAACAAAAAGTTTGTTTTTTACAAAATGACTAAAGAAATAATAAAAAAATTAAGAAGAATTGATGTGATAATAGCTTTCTTCCTTTTTCCCCGTTTCCTGATTTCATACATTGAGAACTATTTTGTTTTCATAAAAGTAGCCATCAATGTATTTAAAAAGTGGTTCTCGGGCAGCCCGGGTGGCTCAAGCAGTTGAGCGTCTGCCTTCAGCTCAGGGCCTGAACCTGGAGACCCGGGATCGAGTCCTATATCGGGCTCCCTGTGTGGAGCCTGCTTCTCCCTCCGCCTGTGTCTCTGTCTCTCTCTCTCTCTGTCTCTCATGGATACATAAATAAAATCTTTAAAAGAAAAAAAAAAAGAATGGTTCTCGGAAAAGAGCAAGACAGGCTTAGGTAGGGACCTTGTTTTCCTTAAAACTCACCAGTTTGAGCATATTCCTAGATGCGTAAATCAGTGTTATATTATTTAATGAAGTTTATTCTTTTGTCTGAAATCATTGCTACATAAATAAAATGTGTTTCCCTTCTCTGTGTCCTCAGACTGTTCTTTTTTCTTTTTTTTTAAGATTTTATTTATTTATTCATGAGAGAGAGAGAGAGAGAGAGAGAGAGAGAGAGGCAGAGACACAGGCAGAGGGAGAAGCAGGCTCCACGCAGGGAGTCCAATGTGGGACTCGATCCCAGGACCCCGGGGTCATGACCTGAGCTGAAGGCAGATGCTCAACCCCTGAGCCCCCAGGCTGCCCTTTTCTTTTGTTTTTAACATACAATTGAAATATGATGCTTTATTTTATAACCAGCATGTTAACCTTTCCTTTAAGTTTTAATGACCGACATTAAAGTACAGTTTTTCCTTTGTTCACCTTTAAATTGTATCTTTCATTAAATACCAACCAATTGCTAGAATATTTTATGGAAAATAAATCTACCTTTAACTGTATGCGGTCTTTCAAATAATGCTACAAATTCTTTCACTTTTAAAATTGGAATTGATTTTTTAGTTTGATCTTGATACATTTTGACTATAATATGTTTGCTTTTTTCCATTAAATAAAGAACAGAGCAGTCAACTTGAAGACAAATTCCAAAGGAATTGGACAGGATTTGAAAACTGTTTTTAAAGTTTACTGGAAAGGGATCTCTTCATCCATGATCACGGCCTCAGGTGGTTCTGAAAAAAAGTGACTCGACCATGAATAATCTAGCCCGGGAAGTAATAAAAGGGTTGTTTTTCTATGTTTTGAAGGATTGGAAGAAGGAAAAATATTTACCAGGGACAAAAAATTGACATCAATCTACATGTAACATTTTTAATATCTGTTTTTTTAACTTTTAGACTCAACAGAATTTGCCCGAAGTCAGGATCATGATCCTTAATAGTAATACCTATCAGGTAAGATATTTTTAAAATTATTTTTAATCACTTTGCATTTTTGATCCTTCAATTCTATAATCACAATTTTTAAATATTAAAATTTTTCATGGTATTAGGCAAGTATTATGTTGGTATAGAAGAATCACAGACCAGAAGTCCAAATAATTTTATTTTTGTCCTTGTTCTTTTATTTTCTGGCTTGATTGCCTTAGATTATTAATCTTGCTAAGTATAGTTTTCTTTAGTGAAAAAATACATTTAATATCAGCTGATCCATTCACAACTCATAGGATAATTATGTGGATTAGATAAAATGTAAATATGAAGATGCATGCAAAGCTATAAATTTTCATAGAAATATAAGATGATAATACTGTTGTTGCCATCATTATTATTACAATAAGGGTAAAATGAGAAACAAGTTTCTGAATCATCCATAGTTTCTGAACGATTGATGTTTTCATTGTAGACTCTAGCACTTCAAAACCAAAGCAATTATGCATCAATAATGGTGTTCTTGAGATCAATGAAGGAAGACATACAAATCTTAGAAGTTTTGATTTGAAAACATTATTTTTTAAAATTGATTAAAAAGCTTTCTTTCAAAACGTTCGACATTTACAGCAGCTTCCCATGAATTCTTCATGATTTTAGTGCTCCCGGAAGGAGACAGATTGACACCGCCAGCCACTGTTTATCTCTAGGAAAAGGCATCAGCAATTAAAACTTCTAAAGGCCTTGGCGAGGTGCCACCTCGCGACACAGAAGCACGGTGGTCTGGTCTCTACGGGCTGCTTAATCCCCAGGGACTCCTGGAAAGGGCCGCATTTGCACACGTGGTTGTCCTGTCACAATCCATTAAGGGTTGAGATGGAGTCTGCTGACTTGCCCCATGGGCTGTGGGACGACGCCGGGAGCAGCAATGCGAGCGCCACACGCCTGAGAAGCCTGAGAAGGGAAAGGCCTTTATCTGGTCAGGCCGTGCGAGGCCGGGGAGGGGGGGTCACCACACACCCCACACGGGCCTTCCTTACACACCGGAGCACAGCAAATGTCTTCGGTAAAGGCCAGACAGTAAGGCCTAAAAAGGCCTTCTAGGCGACATGCAGGCTCTGTCGCGTGCCCTCTGAAAATATAAGACTCTTCTTCACTAGAAGGCCTTACAGACGCGTCAGATTCGGCCCACTGGCCTAGTCTGTGGGCCCCCATGGTACCCAAGCAAGATTTACTCGTGTACGGTGTGGTTACTGGCTGCCAACATGTGCTGTGTCTCCCTCCAACCTTCTCAGGCCTCCTCAAGCTTCTGCTCAGAGAACTAATTACTAATTACTAGAGCTTTATACCTCAGGCTTCAATTTCTCCTTCCAAAATGAAAATTGTAAATCAGGGAAGACTTAACAACCTTCACCTCTACCCGTGATTTAAATACACCCATTCTATTCCTTTCAAGTAAACCCACCTATACCTCATGCTGTCTCATACCACGCCCCCATTGGGACATGAAAGCAAAGCCAGTCGCATACACTTGTGGATATTCCAGGCAGATACCAAGAACTCGTCCTTTGGTCTCCCCTGGAGCTGGGAGCGTGGCCCCTTTCCACAGGTCCTGAAATCCTGAAACGTTTCCCTCCATATCTGAAGCTCCTTTGATTCAGTAATTCTTTATCTCCTATGCTTTGACTTCTGGCCTTTGGCTCCTGGGCTGCCTCACTGTCATTTGTTTTGTCTTCTCTGGATTTGACATCTCTTCAAAGCTTATGGGAGACTCAAACAATAGAATCCACCTTCCAGAATGAGGATTACGTTAACTCATCCATCCTAGCTGGAGAAGGTGCGTTAACTCTTCCTTTGTTGGGAGTAGGACCACAGGAACGTAGAAAAATAATTACTTCCACAATTTTCTCAGACAGTCATCTCAGCCTCTAGCTCTGTTATCCAAATTAGCACCAACAAGCTCTACACCAAGAGCAGAAAATGTTTTGCTTATATTCTGAGGAATATAAATACGTACTTTGAAAGGCCTTCAGGAGGGAGCCCTGGGTGGCGCAGCGGTTTGGCGCCTGCCTTTGGCTCAGGGCGCGATCCTGGAGACCCGGGATCGAATCCCACGTCGGGCTCCCGGTGCATGGAGCCTGCTTCTGTCTCTGCCTCCCTCTCTCTGTGACTATCATAAATAAATAAAAATAAAAAAAAAAAAAGAAAGGCCTTCAGGAGCAACAGTTACCATGCACTTTAGTTAAAGAGTCTTTGTTATCTCTTCAAAATCCCAATTTCAGTTATTTTGGATGTATATCCAGCAGTAGGACTGCTGGATTATATGGTAGTTATACTTTAATTTTTTTTTTTGAAGAGCCTCTATACTGTTTTCCATAGTAACTGCACCAGTTTGCATTCCCACCAACAGTGTATGAGGGTTGCAATTTCTACGCATCCTACTCAACGCTTGTTACCTTTTGTTTTTTTCATAAGAGCCATTCTAATAGGTGGGAGGTGATATCTCATTGAGGTTTTGATT
The DNA here is from genome assembly GCF_905146905.1 of Nyctereutes procyonoides. Lineage (NCBI taxonomy): Eukaryota > Metazoa > Chordata > Mammalia > Carnivora > Canidae > Nyctereutes > Nyctereutes procyonoides. The sequence goes on from NW_026575142.1 coordinate 72,693,343, forward strand.
TGCATTTCCTGATAACCAGTGATGTTCAATACCTCTTCGTACACCTGGTCACCGTGTGTATGTCTTCCCTGGAAGAATGTCTGTTCAAATTCTTTGCTCATTTAAAAACTCAGGTTGTTTGTTTTTATTGCTATTGAGTCACAGGAGTTTCTTACATATTTTGGGTAATAATCCCTTATCAAATACATGACTTGGCAATACTTTCCTCCTGAACTGCCATGACCATTGCAGCATTATTCATAATAGCCAATATTAGGGGAACAACCATGAGTGGATGAGTAGACAAAGAAAATGTGGTATCTACATACAACGGAATATTATTCAGCCTTTACAAAGAAAGGAAATCCTGCCATATGCAGCACGATGAATTATGCTAAGTGAAACAATCAGAGAACGACAAACACAGCGTGATTCCACTTCCATGAAGTAGCTATAATAGTCCAATTCACAGAAGCGGAGGGTAGAATCATGGTTGCCAGGGGCTGGGGAAGAAGGAAATGAGGAGCTATTGTTCAATAGCTAAGAGTTCCAGCTACGCAGGATGAGTAAGCACTAGACATCTGCTCTGTGGCAGGGTCTATAGTTAACAACACTGTATAGTCCAGTTAAAACATTTGTTAAGAGGACAGATCTCATATGACGTTCTTGATCACACAACTAAGTAAATCAAAAGAAAATCCAAAGGGGTATGAAGGAATGAGGAAACTTAGAGATGACGAATACCTCATGACCTTGATTATGGTGATGGTTTCAGGGTAGAGGCTTATATTCAAACTCATCAAATTATGTGCATTACATATCTGCATGTTTTTCTGTAGTACTTATACTTCAATAATTTAATTTAAAAAATATTTTTGTTGTTTCCTTGACTTCCATAGCTTCTCTCTTCCCTATCCTGACCCACAGACCCCACCTCAGCGCAGTCCTTACCACTGCTCTAACCCCTCTTCCACATGGACGCTATGGTCCCCTAGAAGTAATGTATTCATTCTTACTGCCAAGTGCTCCATGATCCTTCACGTCAATGTTCTCTTGCATGTTATCTGCATATGAAACGTCCTTCCTCTCTTTTCACCCATCATGTGATGTTTATCAGCAACTCCAGGAGGCCTTAACTAGTTATTCCTTCCTCTGTATTCAAATAACACTATGCAAATGTACATTAGTATTTTGCTCACTGTTTTGGAATTATCTCCTTGCGTATTTGTCTCTCCCTCTGGACTGGGAGCACATCCTGGACAACAGAAATTCTGTCCTATGCACCTTAGACCACTAGGATCCAGTAGAATATATGGTATATACTGAACAGATTAATAAGGTTTTTTTAAAGATTTATTTGTTTATTTATTTATTTATTAGAGAGAGAGAGGGAGAGCAGAGCACCCACCAACACTCAGAGGGAGAAAGAGAAGCAGACTCCCCGCTGAGCAGCGAGCCTCATGAGGGGCTCCATCCCAGGACCCTGGGATCATGCCCTGAGCCAAAAGAAGCCACTTAACCAACTGAGCCACCCAGACACCCTGGTTAATGGGTTCTTTATTATTTTTTTTTAATTTCTGGCAATTTTTTTATAGATTTTTGTTAAACTCATATTAAACTCTAGATGCAAATGCCTCCTGTGTTCCTAAGATATTGTGTCTCTACCCATGTTTATATCATGCTTTCTAATCAGAATTCAGGAGTCTTTTTATTGAGTATTCTAATACGAGCATTATGACTTCAAAGAGCTGGATTTATATAATTCTCATGTACTGACAATATTCATCCATTTAGAAAATATTTAATGCCTGTTAAATATATGGCAAATGCTAGCACTAGAGATAAAATGATATATTTCTTGCCCTCAAGGAGCTCTCAGGAGAGGGAAAGAGGCAGACAAGTGAACCATCCAATGTGATAAAAAGCCATTAAACATGGAAGCACAGGTGCTATGGAGACAAACTGAAAAGGTATATAACCCAGATTAAATAAATAAAACACAGAAAAATACCGTGCTTTACTTTGGCACATGAATAAAGTTAGCTGCTTTTCCGTGGTTCCAGAAATCAGGGAAAAATCCCTCCAGGAGAAGCCACCAAACAGAGAATCCTCTAGCAGGTTTTCTCCTATTCCCACTAGACTGATGACCAAGGAGCATTCCTTTAAGACCATTGGACAGAAAGAATCCTGTTGCTCGTTCCTCAGTGGCCATTTCTGGAAAATGTATTAACATGAACAGGCTATGCTGTTATAATTTAGAAAAGCTTGTGGGACAAGCTGTACACAAATTCTCAGTTATAAATACCCACATACATAGGTTTCGTAACCATTGTTAACGCTCCTCTTATTTTTCTTATTTCTCTTCTAATTTCTCCATTACATATCCAGGGCTCTTTCTCTCAGCTATTGTGGTCTTTAGCAAGGAAACATCCCATCTCCATTTCTTGGTTAGAGATATTTTTCTAAAAGGTAGTTAATCCCAGGGGCACCTGAGTGGTCAGTGGGTGGAGCATCTGCCTTCTGCCGGACCCCAGAGTCCTGGGTCAAGCCCCACGTCATTCCTTCCCCCCACCATGTGCACATGCTCTCTCTCTCAAATAAAATCTTTTTAATTTTTTTTAAAGGTAGTTAATCCAAGCACCACTGGTTCCTTTGTGGATTTCGTGCATGAAACCGTCCTCCACCTGGCTCCACTTTCCCTGAGTCAGTGTTTGGTCTCTGAACTGTTTGTTTGTTTGTTTGTTTGTTTTTTCAAATGACGTGGTCTTGAGGTCTCTCTGCCACTCAGCCATATTCTCTGTGCTGTTAGGACTATATTTCCTTCTATTCTAACAGGTTCTTCATTTTCTTTTGTTCTTTCTCTGAGAGATCCAAGCTTCATTCTTCTGCTTTTATAGCATCACCGTTCAAGACCTTCCATCCTTATGAACTCAAAAGCCTTGAAGTTAAAAAGGCACCTTCCTCCCAATGCCAGTATGTCCTCTTTCACCAAGCTCTAAAACCTTCTCTAAGCATGCCTGGGAAAAGCACTTCCACCTAAAAAGTTGCCTTCCCAATTGGTTCCCCTTGGTCCTACCCCAAATAAACCATCCTCTGTCTTCCATGGTAGCTTTCAGACATTTTAAATCATCTGTAATCTCCACACAACATAACCTAATTTATCTTAGGTGTTTTTCACAGTCAAATTTCTCTTATCAATTTCCACTAATGGAATCTATTTCTATTCTATCTATGCTAGATATAATATGCTAGAAGCTTGGTTTGTTCCTCATGAAATGTGGTGTCTTGGCACTGTTCCCAGTAGAGGGTTCCAGATGGAGTAGGATCAGAATAGATATCAGAGGGATTCTTATCACCCTTTATCTGGTCACTGTAATTATATTTATTGGATGCCATATAATACCATTCATATATTTGGTAACACTTGTTCCTCCAAAGACTAATCTCTTTCTCATTAATACTCTTTCATGGGGACTGGAGTTGAGGTTAATGACAAGAATTGGGGAACATGCTAAATATACATACATACGTGGATTTTCACTTATTTCAATTAATTTGTAGCTTACTGGTTTGGGTTTATACTCAAGCAGCAAGATCTTTTTTTTTTATTATTTTTTAAATTCCGGTGATCCAGACCTGTATCATAATAGCTATGCTGCACAATAAATACTTTCAGATTTGAGAGTGATGTTTCTATATGTCCATTAATAAGGACTTCTCTTACCCCAATTTAATCACTCTGAAGCCTGAGTCTGGGCCCCATACACACTCATTTTAAATCATCTACCTAAGCATGGGTATCCTTTTTATTTCTTCTGGCACCTAAATCTACGTGAGTATTAGCACAACTGTTACTCTAATAATCATTCATCAAGCTCAGGTGATTGGGAGTGAGGGACATCTGCTTGCTCGCTGGATGTAAGCATCACTCTGGATTTCAGTGTGGCAGACATACCCTAAGACAGCCCCCAGTATACACATTGTTGTATAATTTCCTCCCCTTCCATGAAGGAGAAACCCATGACTTTCAACTAGTCAATGAATATGGTAAAATTGGTGGGATCGTCACCTCCATTATATGTTACAATATCTATAACTCCATTTTAGCAAACTGGTGAAAGAGATTCTCTTCCTTGTTTGAATAAGTAAGCTTCTGTGTTGTGGGAGGACCTGTGAGAGAGTCATGGTAAAACTTGTGAGTGACCTCTTGGAGCTGAGAGTGGCCTCCAGCTGACACCCAATAAGGCATTGGGTACTTTAGTCTTAACAACCACAAGAAACTCAACTCTACCAACAACCATGTGACCTTAAAAGAGGACTCGAGACCTCTGAAAGGAACAGTCTGATAATTTACTGGAGCCTTATGAGATCCTAAGTACAGGTCCCAGCTGAGCCATGCCTGACTTCTGCCCCACAGAAACTGGGAGATAATATATGTATGTTGTTTTAAGCCACTAAGTCTGTGGTAATTTGTTATGCAGGACAGGAAACGAATACAGTCACTGGTTTTGTACCACTCAGCCTGACCCTCATTTGATCCTAAGAGCTTGATATGTGGTTCCTGGAAGGACTTGAATGTACCTTCAAAGTCATGTTGAGAGTCCAAACACAGGTTCAAGATAACAACATAGGAAGATTCTGAGCTTACTTTTTCCCATGGATATGACAAATCTATAACTATATGTGGAATAATTCCTTCTGAGGGGGACCTATAAACTAGATGAACAAAGCCTCCACAATGAGGATAGCACCAAGACAGGTAAAAGAGACAGAGATATAGTCTGCTTAAGGAACAAACCACACCTCAATATATGGCATTCCACAGTTGAGAGTGATCTCAAAGGTATGGGACTTTTCCCTTAGAAGTGAAAGATTTGATATCCACATCAGGCACCCCAACCCTTAAATCCTATACAGGGGGCACAAGTCCCCACAACACCTGGTACTGAAAACCAACAGGGATAGGGCAGCCCGGGTGGCTCAGTGGTTTAGCACCATCTTCAGCCCAGGGTGTGATCCTAGAGACCCAGGATCGAGTCCCACGTCAGGCTCCCTGCATGGACCCTGCTTCTCCCTCTGTCTGTGTCTCTGCCTTTCTCTCTCTCTCTCTCTCTCTCTCTCATAAATAAATAAATAAATAAATAAATAAATAAATAAATAAATAAAATCTTTAAAAAAGGAATAAATAAATAAATAAATAAATAAATAAATAAAATCTTAAAAAAAGGAAGAAGAAAGAAAGAAAGAAAAGAAAGAAAGAAAGAAAGAAGAAAGAAAGAAAGAAAGAAAGAAAGAAAGAAAGAAAGAAAGAAAGAAAGAAAGAAAGAAAACAGGGAATATGACCGGGAAAACTATAGAACTGTAGAGAAAGGAAAAGTCACCCTGAAAGGGATCACATGAAGACTCTCTTGACCTGGAAACCAGTACAAAAACACCACATTAAAAACTTCATAGACTATAGGTAAAGGAGCCCCTTTTACTAATCTTAAAGCACCTGCCAGAGAGGCAAGAAGTAACTGGGCCTGACCCTGGGGACTGAGATATTGGTGGAAGCCATTTTTGCTATCTTTGTCTGCATGCTGATCCAAATGCTGGCAGGTACCATATTGGAATCCTGCCTCTAAACTATTAAGGTCGGGGGGCATGCCCTGCTAAAAGCTCTATACCACCCCGTGCCTCATCTGGGCCTCTCAGCAGACAGGACAATAACCCTACCCACCACCATGCCCACAACAGTCAGAGCCATACCTCATTTCCAGCCAAGCCAGGAACCAGCTCTCCCTGCCCACCTGCAGCAGTTGTAGCTAGGCTTTGTGACCACTGAGTCAGGAGTCAGCCCCACCTACAGGTATACCTGCTGTAGTCATAGCCTCACTGCCACATGAGGGTACACACAGCCCACACAGGGGACATCTGTGGAGCACCTGGCTCTAATGGTGAATTTCTGGGCCCCATAGGACATCTCCTACATAAGAACATTCCTTCAAGACAGTGAAATGTAGCTGAACTACTTTATACAAAGAAACACAAAGTGGCAAAATGAGGAGACAGAGGAATATATCACAAATGAGAGAACAAGAGAAAACATTATAAAAAGAGTTAAATGAAAGCAAGATAAGCAATCTATCTGATAGAGTGTTCAAATAATGGTCATAAATATGCTTACCAAACTCAGAAGAATGAATGAACACAGTGAGAACTTCAACAGGGACAGAAAATATAAGAAAGTACCAACCAGAGCTGAAGAATACAATAACAAATATGAAAACTACACTAGGGGGAATCAATAGCATTTTAGAGAATGCAGGAGAACGGATCAGCAATCTGAAAGACAGGGTAGTGGAAATCACCCAAACTCAACAGCAAATAGAGAAAAGAATTTAAAATACTGAAGATATTTTAAGAGGCCTCTGGATAATACCAGGCACACTAACGTCTACCTTATAGGGGTACCAGAAAGAGCAGAGACAAATAAAAGAACAAAAAAAATTATTTGAAGTAATAATAGCTGTAAACTTCCCTAATCTGACAAAGGAAATAGATATCTATGACCAGAGAGCATAGAGAGTTTCAAAGAAGATGAATCTAAAGAGATCCACACCAAGACACATTACAATTAGAATGTCAAAAAATTAAGCTAAAGAGAGACTCTTAAGAGCAACAAGAGAAAAACAATTAATTACATATAAAGGAACATCCATGAGATATTAATTAAGTTTTCAGCAGAAACTTCGCAGGCCAAGAGGAAGGGGAATTATATAGTCCAAGTGCTGGAAGGGAAAACTTTACAACCAAGAATACACAACCTGGCAAGATTATCATTCAGAAGTGAAGGGACAATAGTTTCTCAGACAAGCCGAGTCAAAAGGAATTGATTACCACTAAACTACCCTTATAAAGGACACTTATTAAAGGAACTTCTTTTTTTTTTTTTTTAAAGGAACTTCTTTAAATGGAAAAGGAAAGGCTGTAACCAGAAGCCAAAAGATGCATGAGAGAAAAAAGTCTCACTGGTAAAGTAAAATCAACTACATCTACAATAATCAGTCAAAAGTTACAAAAAATAAAAAGATACAAACTATAACATCAAAAGCATAAAACTTGAGGGTAGAGGGAAGTAAAAATGTAGTACTTTAGAATGCATTCAAACTTAAGTGACTACTAACTTAAACTAGATTGTTATATACTTGGGTTGTTATATATGAACCTTGTGGTAACCACAAATCAAAAACCAATAGTAGGTATAAAAAAAATAGTAAGCACACACACAAACACACACACAAAAAAAAAAAACCACAAAGAGAAAGAAATCCAAACATAACACAACAGAAACCCATCAATCACGAAGAAAGAGAGCAAGAGAAGACAGAGAAGAACTACAAAGACAATCAGAAAACAATTAACAAAATAACAATAAATACATACCTATAAATATTTACTTTTTTAAAATATTTTATTTATTTATTCATGAGAGACACAGAGAGAGAGGCAAAGACACAGGCAGAGGGAGAAGCAGACTCCTCACAGGGAATGAGATGTGGGACTCGATCCCAGGTCTCCAGGATCACGCCCTGGGCCGAAGGCAGGCACCAAACCACTGAGCCACCCAGGCGTCCCTCAATGTTTACTTTAAATGTAAATGGACTGTTTCTTTCAAAAGATGTATGGTAGATGAATGGATTTAAAAAAAAAAAACTTATCTATATGCTACCTCCAAGAGACTCACTTTATTTCTAAAGACACAAACTGAAAGTGAAGGGATGGAAAATATATTCTACGCCAAAAGAAATAAAAACAAGCTGGAATAGCACTACTTCTATCAAACAAAATAGACTTTAAAGCAAAGGCTGGGGCAGCCCAGGTGGCTTGGCAGTTTAGCGCCTCCTTCAGCCCAGGGCGTGATCCTGGGGACCCGGGATCGAGTCCCACGTCAGGCTCCCTGCATGGAGCCTGCTTCTCCCTCTGCCTGTGCCTCTGCCTCTCTCTGTGTGTTTGTCTCTAGTGAATAAATAAATAAAATCTTTTTTAAAAATAAAGCAAATGCTGTACCAATGCAGAAAGAAAGACATTACAGAATGATAAAGGGATCAATTGAACTAGAAGATGTAACACTTGCAAATATTTATGCACCCAACATGTGAACATCTAAGTCTATAAAGTAAATACTAACAGGCACAAAGGAATAATAGTAGGGAACTTCAGCATCTCACCTACTTCAAAAGATAGATCATCCAGACAGAAAATTAATAGAGAAACATCAGTCTTAAAATGACACATTAGACTAGATGGACTGAATAGATATATACAGAACACGCTATCCAGAATGAACAGAATACACATTCTTCTCAAGTATACACGGAATGTTCTCCAAGACAGATCACATATTAGGCCCCAACAGTTTTCAATAAATTTAAGAAGATTAAAATTATATCAAGCACAATGGTGTGAAAGTAGAAACCAATTACATGAAGAAAACTGGAAAAAAACACAAACACATGAAGATTAAAGAACAAGCTATTAAACAACCAATGTGTCAGTGAAGAAATTTAAAAAGAAATTAAAAAATCCTTTGAGACAAATTAAAATGAAAACACAACATTCTTAAATCTATGGGATGTGGCAAAATCAGTTTTCAGAAGGAAGTTTATAACAATACAGATCAAACTCAAGAAAGAAAAATAAAATCTCAGATAAACAAGCTACCCTTATAAGAACTAGAAAAGGGAGAAAATGCAAAGTTCAAAGCTAGTACAAGAAAGATAATAATAAAGATCAGAGGAAATAAAACAGAGACAGAAAATAGAAAACATCAATGGAACTAAGAACTGGTTCTTTGAAAAAATAAACAAAATTGATAACCTTTGCCAGATTTATCAAGGAAAAAAAAAAGAGGAGTCAAATAAATAAAATCAGAAATGACAGAGAAGTTACAACAGACCCAACAGGAGTACAAAGGATCATTAGAGACTATTATAGGCAATTTTATACAAACAAATTGGAAAACCTAGAAGAAATATATGGATTATTAGAAACATTACAAGTTTCCAAGACTGAATTAGTGAGACATGGAAAATCTGAACTGACCTATTAATAGTAATTAAATTGAATCTGTAACCAAGAATTTCCAACAAACAAAAGTCTAGGTCCAGATTGCTTCACAAGTGAATTCTACCAAATTTTTAAAGAAGAGTTAATATATATCTTCTCAAACTAGTCTAAGCAATTAAAGAGGAAGAAATACTTCCAACTCATTCTGTAAGACCAAAGTTACCCTGATATCAAAAATAACACAAAGACACTGCAAACAAAGAAAATTAAAGGCCAGTATTGCTAATGACTATAGATTTGAAAATCCTCAACAAAACATTAGCAGCTGAATTTAGTAATACGCTAAAAGGATCATACATCATGATCAAGAGATATTTATTCCAGGGATACAAGGGTAGTTCATTATCCACAAATCAAACAGTGTGAGACATCATACTAAAAAAAAACAAGGGATAAAAGTGATAATTTTAGGAGATGTAGAAAAAGCATTTGATGAAATTCAACACCAATTTATGATGAAAACTCTCAAGCAAGTGGGTATAGAGGGAATGTACCTCAGTATAATAAAGGCTGTATGTGGCAAGCCCACAACTAAGATCATATTCAACAATGAGAAGCTGAAAGCTTTTCCCCTAAGATCAGGAACAAGATAGAGACCGATTCTCCCACTTTTATTCAACATAAAATTGGAAGTCTTAGACACATCAACCAGACAACAAAAAGAAATAAAGGCATCCAAATTGCTAAAGAGGTAAAACTGTCACCCTTTGCAAATGACATATTATGTATATAAAGCCCTAAAGCCCCTACCAAGAAACCATTAGAACTAATAAATAAATTCAGTAAAGTTGGAGGATACAAAATCAATAAGTAAAAACCTGTTGTATACACTCTGCACTACTTCTACACACTAAAAAGGAACTGTCAGGAAAAGAGATTAAGAAGATCTCATTTACAATTGCATTGAAAACATAAAATATCTAGGAATAAATTTAACCAAGAAGGTGATAGACCTTTAGTCTGAAAACTATAGGACATTAATGAAAAAAAAATTGAAAATTGGCTGGGTATTATGAACAATGAAAGATGAAATGGCTCCTCTGAGGTAGAGTCAAGAAGTACCCAACAGGGCCACCTGGGTGGCTCAGTGGTTTAGTGCCACCTTCAGCCCAGGGTGTGATCCTGGGGACCCAGGATCTAGTCCCACATCGGGCTCCCTGCATGGAGCCTGCTTCTCCCTCTGCCTGTGTCTCTGCCTCTGTGTGTGTGTGTGTGTGTGTGTCTCATGAATAAATAAATAAAATCTTAAAAAAAAAAGTACCCAACAAAAAACTGATCCTACATGTCATATATAGATTTTAATAATAATAAAGTCATAAGACCTACATAATACCTAAACATATGGGGTTGGTGTAAGTAATACATGGAAATCAGATAATTATATGAAAATATCTAGTACGGTACTCAGCGTTGTAAGTATAATAAAAATGAATCAAATGCAGTGAAATGCTCGTTTGTATTTACAATGTCATGCCCCTGGGTGAGTAGGGAAGAGCCCGGACAACCTCTGCAGTAGTGGCCCCAGGAGCCTAGAGACGTCTGGAATGAACCCCTGATGTTTCGGTACCTGGAGAGCTCTCCCGTGTCCTCCACCCCAAAGAGCTATTACAGGTGTCAGCCAAGGCCTCTGCGGCTCCCCGCCCGGGGTCGTTGGGCTGGAGGACAGTGGGCCTGTTGAGGAGCAGCCATCCACTGTGCAGAGGATCTCGTGTGATTCTAGTCCTCTCCGGGAGGCACGGGGTACAAGGAAGAGCAATGCTGGGCCACGGTGAGGAATAGGACTTTCAAAAGACTTCTTCCCCCCCAACATATATGAGCTGTGAGAAATCACGTAAACTCTGTGTTTCAGGGTATTTGCAAAAGAGGAGCTCTCTCTTGCAAGAGATGTTAATTTGTGATCAATAAGGGTCAAACGGCCTCTTCCAGAACGTCTAAGTGAACTCAGTAGGTAAATCTATGCAACAGGCTCTCGTTTCTTAGCACTAAATGGTGAACTTACGACACTTGATACACTTCCTACACCCTCTGCAAGGAATGCCCTTTTATTTTGATTTCTTACCGCTTTTTCTTTAGTCTTCCCTCAAAGTCCCAGTGTAAATGTCTTCAATATCCGAGAAATCTTTCCTGAACTTCCAAGGCAATAGTCCCCTTCCTTTGTGTTCACACAACATCCTGTCGATATCTCACTTTGCATTTCCGTTATCACTCACTGTCTACGCTTCTTCAACATTACAAAGTCCTCTGCCGTGGAGACGTTTACACTGGTGGCCTGGACTCATAGAAATTCAGTGTGTAGTTGGCCAACAAATGAAATAATCTGTAGGAACTGTATCCAAATTGAGGAGGAATTCCCTCAAATCTCAGAGATTCGGTCTGGACCACAGAAATGGCAAACCTCGAAGATAATTATAGTTTGTCTTCAAAAGTCTGCATTGGCCGGGGATTAGCTTACCCCAACCACCAACTACAGCCTTAAGACAAAAGATGGCGCATTTCATGATCAAACAGCTCTTTTTAGTCATGCTTGCTGTTTAATGGAATCTACTGGTATGATGGTTTAGAATCGTGTTCTCGTAAAGTCAAATAGGGCAAGGAATAAAGAACTGCACCATTTCGACAGTCCGAGGTAATGCCCCAGATTCCTTTTGTGACGGGGCACACAGAGCTTCGTCACTCGGGGAGCGCTACGAGAAGAGAGGCCTTAGCGGGTCTGATGCCAAAGTCGGGCAGCTGGTAGACGATGGTTCGGACTCAGCTTTTCCCAGTGTCCTTACCCAGTTCCCAGAAAGTCCATCAACACTAGTTATTTCGCACCCAGTGTCTCCGGATCTCTTTAAAACACTAAGCAACGGATCATCTCCTAACTTCTTGTGAGATGGGGAAGAAATATCATTTTGCCTTTACAGATGGAATATTTGAAATGTAAAATAGCATATCCAAGGCCAGACAGGAACTCAGCACCAGGATTAAATAAAAACTCTGAGTTCCCAACATCTAAGCCTTGGCAAAGGAATTTGTCACATTGCCTTTTTATAGAGAGAGCATGGAAACCCAGGGGGATGCATAAGGAAGAACTATGAATTTTAAAGCGGTACAGAAATCTGTTTAATTTAGGCTGAAGTTAATAGGTGATCAGCTCAATCCCTCCCCCTCCCGCCCGGACACGGCGGCTGGACGACCCGTCACTTGGGTGACGTGGAAGGACCCATACAGGCCGAACGGTCTCAGGGGTGGGCAAGAGAGACATGAGGGGACAGGGAGGACTTAGGTGCTGTCATCTGCGCTTTCACAGAACTTAAGAAAAGACGCATTAGCGCTGGTGAGACGTTTACCTCGCTGGGTCATTGCACACCCTGGAATAGAGTTAATGACCCATGACGGCATTTTATGACCGATGTGAAGGAGCTGTTCATCCAGGGAGGCCTTCTGTGCTCTGGGCCCCTTGGTTCCCACTCCTGGTAGCACGTGCTTGTGTCACTGCGCCGCGATCTAATGACTCATCAAGGAGAAAGGTGTGCACCGCAAGCAGCCCACACAGTCTGCTCCATGTTTGCTTCACAGAAGGCAAAGGCCATCGTGGGAATCCATCACTGAGGGGTCTGAGTTCTGATAGGGAGGAGCACCCCTACCCCACAAGGTAATTTCCCTTCCTGCACACAAGCTCCGGCTTCCTCGCTGACAGGAGGGCTGTGGGGTAAGGAGGGCTCCAGCTGTAAGTGAATGTTCACTTCCAGGTTCCTCACTGGGCCACCATCTGACCTTCTGGGTTCCCCACTGGGCCACTACCTGACCTTCCAGGTTCCTCATGGGCCACCATGTGACCTTCCAGGTTCCTCACAGGCCACCATCTGACTGTCCATGTTCCTCACTGGGCCACTATCTGACTGTCCAAGTTCCTCACTGGGCCACCATCTGACCTTCCACGTTCCTCATGGGCCACCATCTGACTGTCCATGTTCCTCACTGGGCCACCATCTGACTGTCCAAGTTCCTCACTGGGCCACCATCTGACCATCCAGGTTCCTCACTGGGCCACTATCTGACTTCCAGGTTCCTCACTGGGCCACCTACTGACTGTCCATGTTCCTCACTGGGCCACCATCTGACTGTCCAGGTTCCTCACTGGGCCACCATCTGACTGTCCAGGTTCCTCACTGGGCCACTACCCGACCTTCAGGGTTCCTGGTTCTGGAAGTGGAAGCCCTGGCTGTGGAGGCAGAGAGTGGAGGGCCTGATGGCCAATCCCACTGGCTCTCTTCAGGTGACATGCACCAGCAGAGGCCAGGGGCCGACCCGCCCCCAGAGTCTCCGTCACCCACCTGCCCCCTCCATCCACCGTCAGAGTCACTGAAGGGAAGAGGGCCCAGACGGAGCTGCGGCCTCTGGGGGCCTGGGCTGCTGGGCGGCTCTGGGACCCCCGCCGGTGGACTGAGCATGACAGACATGGGACTGTGCTTCGCCTGTGGGAAAGCAGTACCCTGTGCACAGCACGGTGAGACCCATGCCTGCTGAGACACCGTGGGACCCAGGAAGGGGACAGGCGGGCTCCTGGTCTCCACGGGCTGGAGGAGAGACTGAGAGCCGTTAGGATCGTGGGCATCCCCAGGGCGGTGTCATCAGAGAGCAGCCGGGCCAGGAGGGCCTCAGAGCTTCCCGCCAACTGTGCCTTGTCTCTGTCCATGTGGCTTGGCCCAATGCGCTGTCCATCCCATGCCTGTCCCCCTTCCAAGCAACCTGTGCTCAACCCGGGGAGACGCAGAGAGGGAGAGAGGTGTCTCCCCAGGCTCTTCCCATGCCCGGGGTCAGTCACCTCCCCAGTCACCGCCACCTTCAGAGAATCAGTGGCAAAGTTGAGGAAGTGGATTTTTGTCACCTTTGCTGCTCACTCTGGAAGGAGCAGTGGTGATGGCCTTGTGATGCGACCACGACACCACAGCGCACGAGGGATGACCAACCGTCGGTGCCCAACGTCTACGTGCTCATCCAGGTGTTTGCGCATCAGGACCGAGGGCCTTGCGGCTGACAGGGGAGGTGGCCTCACTCGAGCGAGCGCCCGGGGACGGGGCCGTGGAGCAGCCCTGACCTGCAGCAAGCGCGCTGCTCCCGACGCTGCCTGATGCGCGGTGACCTCACCAACAAGCAAACCACAAGTTGTGGGAGAAAATCACAGAAGAAAATGAAGCCACTTCTGCACACGATGTATTTGTGGAAAGGACAGGACCACAAAACGCTTCGGGACGCTGTAAGCTCTAGGGACCCAAGCAACACACCGAGGAGGCTGAAGAGAAGACCCCGCGGCCTCCGGCCCTGCCCCTCAGGACAGTAGAGATGTGTCCACAGCCTTCTGTCGCTCCGGGCCACCTGCCATCTCGCCGCTCAGGTGTGCACCGGCCCAAGCGGCCCTGTCCTCAGCAGCCTGCTGCGTCCTCTCCTGCAGGGCCTCATCCTCTCCGCATAGGGCCACGTCCTGTCCTGCAGGGCTGCGTCCTCTCCACACAGGACCATGTCCTCTCCGGCAGGGCCACGTCATGTCCTTCAGGGCCACATCCTCTCCTGCAGGGCCACATCCTCTCCACGCAGGGCCTCATCCTCTCCGCATAGGGCCACGTCCTGTCCTTCAGGGCTGCGTCCTCTCCACACAGGACCATGTCCTCTCCGGCAGGGCCACGTCATGTCCTTCAGGGCCACGTCCTCTCCTGCTGGGCCGCGTCCTCTCCTGCAAGGCCTCATCCTCTCCACTCAGGACCACGTCCTCTCCTGCAGGGCTGCATCCTCTCTGCTCAGGACCATGTCCTGTCCTGCTGGGCTGCGTCCTCTCCTGCTGGGCCTCCCCCGCCATGTGGGGCTGGCCTCCCGGCCCTATGCTGCAGCCGTGAGCACCGCACACCCACCACAGGGACGCAGGCCCCTGTCACCGGGAGCGTCAGTGCACAGACACCCCCTCCTTGGAGACACCCAGCCAGAGCGCCCCCCTCTGGGTGAAGGCCGCCCCGTGAAGGCGTCCAGGACACCAGGCAAACTGTCACCTCCCAGGGAGTCTCGGCGGCGCAGGCAGGCCGCTCTGTCCCCGCCTAATCCCCCACACGGGACACAGCGATGATGGGGAAGAGGAGAAACCAGCGTCTCCCTTCCCCTGCAGAGCCAGCAGCCGACCTCAGGGAAAACCACCTGAAGGGCAGTGATGCCTGCATGTCACAAAGGCTCCCAGTTCTAAGGTCCCCCACAAAACGCTCTTGTCCTCTAGCTCCCGGACTGCGGCCCCGGAGGCTGGTTGGCGGGCACAGAAACGTCAGATGTGGCCATCCCACTGGTTCCAGATGAACTGGTTGCTCAAAATACGTTTATAGGCATAATTTTAAAGCTTAACAATATCAGAAAACATTTCAGAAAGTGATAGATTACAATGTTGAAACTGCGCAAGCCCTTCAAAGTAGACAAAAAATCATTGTTGACCGTTTTACTACTTTAAGCCAAAAATAGAGTTGTAAAGTTTCCCAGTAACTTCTTTCTCACATCTCCTACATCCCCTGACAAGTTGTTTTTCAAAGAAACAAGGACACGCTGCCTGATGAAGAACATGAGAGGGGGTGGATGTCGTCTGTGAGCCAGTGCTGAGAGGCACTCACTCAAGAAGAGCAGAGCCCAGCGAATGTTAATAAAAATGCAATGGGCTTAATTATATTTAAAAAGGTCTATTGCAGGGCACCTGGGTGGCTCCATCCTTGAGCGTCTGCCTCCAGCTCAGGTCATGACCCAGGGTCCTGGGATGGAGCCCAGCATCCAGACCCCTGCCCAGCAGAGAGTCTGCTTCTCCCTCTCCCTCCCCCTTCTTGTGCTCCCTCTCTCTCTCTTTTTCTCTCTCTTTCTCTGTCAAATACATAAATTTTAAAAATCTTAAAAAAGAAAAAGTCTATTGCTATTGACACTGAAGAAAAGTAGACCTTTATTCTTTCAAGAATTAGCATGATTTTAGGTAAGACAAATATAAGACTGGATTTTTCAGTTACTAGGAACATATTTTGGGTCCACACATCCTCGTGATTTATCTCTCAGTTCTCACCAAAACACTGTACGTGTTATCAGCTCCACTTTTTTATTTTATTGTATTGTATTGTATTGTATTGTATTGTATTTTATCTTATTTTATTTTTTTAAGACAGCTCCATTTTAAAGTCAAGGGGAAAAACTCAGAAAGGTTAAAGGGCTCATTCAAAGTCCCAGCATTTATCACAGAGCCCAGTTTTGGTTCTAGACTACCTGATTCCATTGCCCACCTGGCCACTGCTTATTTATGTACGGCCTTTTATGCTAGATTTTTTTTTTTTTTACTTTTTTCCATAGTTAAAAAATCAGAACAGAAATAATATTTTGTGACACAAGAGAATTCTATGAAATTCAAATTTCAGTATCTGTGAATAGTTTTATTGAAACACAACCACCCTCATTTTTTTTATATATTGTCAATGGTTGCCTTTGCACCAGGGCAAGGTGGGGCACTTGATAGATACTGAACAATACATGAAAAAAGCAAAGTAAATAACCATCTTCATGGCTGAAATAAATATAACTTTCAATAAATTCATTGCTAGGTCTTTTAAGGAAGGAAGAGTAAATGGAATCTAGAATATTTAGAATGTGATAATAACAGAAATGAATGCCATGCTCAAAACTTGGCCATATGTTATTATAGGAGGTAAGTTCCCCAAAAAAGCCCTTATACCAAAATAAAGCATTTCCTATTTTAAGAGGGTAGATTGGCATGATTCACTACAGCTATATTTTATTATTTTCTATCAGCAAAACATTTAGAAATTTAATTTGTCCAAACAAAACTTGTGATTCATGGTCCAAGTTTGAATAAACACATGAAAACATTAAGATGAGTACAAACTCTAAAAATTTAAGAACCATATTCATTTATCGTTGCCTATTTTCATTTTACAAATATTTATGATTTTAGGCTCAAGCTACTGTGTTAGGCAAAGCATCAGAGCACAGGATGCCTGTCACGCTGTGCTGAGTGGCCTGGCTTTACCTGAGGGTGATGGAGAGACATGAAAGACTTTCAGGTATGGGAGGAACTTGGGGATCCTAATAAGGAAGTGGGCAGTGGATAAAGAGCAGTGCAGAAAACAAGAGGTTTGGGGATCCCTGGGTGGCGCAGCGGTTTAGCGCCTGCTTTTGGCCCAGGGCGCGATCCTGGAGACCCGGGATCGAATCCCACGTCGGGCTCCCGGTGCATGGAGCCTGCTTCTCCCTCTGCCTGTGTCTCTGCCCCTCTCTCTCTGTCTCTCTGTCTCTCTGTGACTATCGTAAATAAATAAAAATTTAAAAAAAATGAAAAAAAAAAGAAAACCAGAGGTTTATAGGTAGAAGGGGGAAATAAAAATGTCACCAAAGACAAAGGACTAGAAAGCTTAAGAGGAAGGATATAATTTGTAGCGTCCAATGCAAAGGAAAGTGTATAAGGCAGGATTTAAAAGTATCCATTGAAAAATAAATAAATAAAAGTATCCATTGGATTGGTCAGTCGGAAGGTCCCTGGAAACCCAGTAAGGCTAGTTTCAGAGGAACGGTGAAGCCAAACATAATACTAGATTAAAGAGTGAATTTACGAGTGATTTGGAGGACCAGAGAAGAGAGGCTGGATAGTCAGTAAAGAAGATCGAAAGATACGGGGTTTTTATGTTGTTCATTTTCCTCTCTTCTTCCTATTTTGGATGAGAAATGCTCAAACATATATTGACTGAGGAGAATGAACCTGGAAATTTAAAAAAATAATAATAAGGTTAAAGGTATCCACTGATGAAGCTAAGTGTTTACTGGAGCAAATCTTGGCAGAGGGGATGGAGACTCGGGGCCTTAAACAGCAACCGAATTTAGATTTTTTTTTTTATTTTTTATTTTTGGAATTTAGATTTAAACAACAAGTGGGGTATCCTTTCTTCTGATACAAGAAAGATGAGATTGATGACAGTTGTAAACCAGCCTGCGAGGCCGGATGTGAGGGGGACTCCGAGTCTATCACGGCGACGGCCTTGGATTTCTAGATGGAGGAGGAGACAGGTTCACGGACTGAGAACGAGAGCTAGGAGTTGAATGGGGATTTGAGAAGACCAGTGATTTCTGCAAAACGCAGATACTCGTGATGCACATGAGGCACGTCCTTCCTCTGTGCTCGTCGCTGTCATTTAAACATCAGGCAGGTGCCCTAGGATCTGCACAGCGAGTTTCCCAGAACGACCTTAAAAATCTGTTCCCACCCTATCTGATGCTCCTTCATGACTTTCTTTTGTTTAGTCTTCTCTTACGTTATTTTCCACCTTCTGCTCATCATATGCTGTTGTTCCCAAGATTGCATAACTTGAAGGAAGTATTTTGTGCACGTAATTCAGCCACCAACCTCAATTACTGTTTAATTCCCTTTGGATATTCTGTTTGGGATTATCATCATTTTACAAGTGTATTTTTGTGGTTAGAGAGTTCTCTTTTCAGTTTTATGTGAGGTTCAGATTTAAGGACCTTGTTTTTTAAGATCTTATCAGGGATAAAAGTCTTCCATTTTTAACATTATACTGACCTCTAGAGTAGAAAACTTGAATATCACCAACAAAAGAAAATAGCGAGATAAAGGCCATATGAAAGGCTTATTCTAAAAGGTAATCCTCATTAAGGGAGAATGCACTCAAACACATTTTTACTTAAATACAGAATTAAAATAAATGCTTTTTTGTACATGGTCATCAAAAGAATCTCCACGGCAATATAATATTTTTGGAGTGAGGCTGCCTTAGAGTTAAGTAGCCACAGCATTCCCTTTCACATTACGTAGTGCCTTCACTCTAAAGGAAGTCAAGATCATAAATGAAAAACAAGGAAGAAAAAAATCTGTTCGGTTTCATAGAAATGTAACAGAGGGTAGAAAAATGAGGAGTTAGGACGGTCAAGTAGAACCAAGAAGGAATAAAATAGAGAGCTAAGGAGCAGCCTGGAAAACATCCTCTGTCTCTATTTCTTTCTCGCTTTCATTTCATAAGTTGAGAAATCAGCGGCCCCAAGATGCTCCCTGTGCTCTGTAAACTCAGACCTCACAGCTCCTAGTTCAGGGTCTTCGCTGCCTAATGCAGTTTCTCTAGCTACGAAGGGAGTTGGTAGAAAAGCCTTCGTGCTTGCCCCTGAGAGCGCGAGGTGGTCCCGGTGGCCGTGAGGTGGTGTGCAAGACGTCTAGCACAAGCGTCATGGTGCCCCATGGAGGGCCACCCCCGGGCAGAGGCAGGCCAGTCGTGTGCTTCCTGGACTCACGGGGCGGGCGCGGCCTCCCCAGGGGATCCAGAACTGTCTTATGCACGTCCACACCAGGTGCTCCCGAGACCGGTGAGGACACTCCCAGCGCCATTTAGCTGAAAGGGCCCGAACACACCACCTTAGCTGGCCCAACATATTGACATACTCATCCAGGTTAGTCTTCTCAACAGCAGGAAGCTAAGTGTTAATATTCTGTTTAACAAAAACAGGTTTAAAGGAGTTCGTAGAGGCTTCGCACCAATTGGAAGTGGTGACGCTGGCATTCGAACCCACGTCGTCTCATTTTGAGACTCAATCACACACCCTCTTAGGGTGTGAAGCCTTCTCACCGGGATTACTCCAACGCTCAGGCAAGGCCACGACTAACGGTGATTCCTTTAGAGGCGAGCCTTGCTTCTTTTCTTAACAACCCTTCATTTACTAGATTTGAGATTAGCCGCTAGAAGGATTCCTAAACCACTGGGTCATTCATTGGTCTTGGTGGAATACGGGGATGACGCCATCTCCCGTGGGTCCACACCACGGCTGTTCTGGAAGTTTGGCACTGGGGGGGCCGGTGTTTCAAAACGATGTCAGACTCAAAGTGAGGCATATTCAAGGAAAACCACAGACCAAGTCTCCTTTTCTCCCTCTACAGCCACCAAATGCAACACAGTTCATAGTCTCGCACTCAGACTGTTGTCCCCCCCCCACCCACACACACACACGTGTACCTTGGAATCATCCCTTACGTAGCCAGTCTGGCCGATTAGGGATGCAGAACCAACCCTGGGCATGACCAGCCGTGGAGGACGTGTTTGTCCCACCCCTCCATCCACCACCTACATTTCCTCTCCTTTTGTCGCATGTGGATATTGTGCAAGTTCTTGTAAACCAAGCATTCTGATGCTGCCCCCTACAAAGCCATCTCACAGAAGGTTCGACCAATGCTGAGATGTAAATGGCTGACGACAACATCAACTACTGCTCAACCCAGAAGAGTCCACATTTTACAGATGTCAAGAGTCTTTTAGGGAAAAGAAAAAAATGGTCTTTTCTATGGAAATGATAAGCCTTACTGACGTTTTCGCAGGCAGACTGTCTCCCACCATCCGCACCCTCTCAATGGGGCACAAGGGCTCTATCCCAACACCAAAAATGCTCAGACGGATGAAAGGTCTTATTTTCTAAGCTGAAAGAACACAGAGGAAAGATAAGAATCCCCTCCTCTTCCCCTATATACTTCAGGGAAGGGAGCAATCCAATATTTATTGAGTGCCCATTGGTAGGTCATTGACTATAATAACTCTCCCATATATGCTGCTTCATCTCATTTTAATCTTTTCTAAAATCCTGATATAGAGGTATTTTATTGCCACTGTAATTTTTCAGGACCAAGCAGGTTTTGAATGTTAGAATACTGTTGGGTCAATTCCTAGCTATCCTGGCGTGACTGTGGCCCAGGTACGTGACCTCTTCAAGTCCCCGGCTCTCATCTGTTAGAAAGGAATGAAAATCATACCAAGCTTATAGGGTATTGTGAGAATTAGTTGAAATAAACCATGTGAAGTGCTTAGCACAGTGACTCAATAACTTAAATATTATGACCTTTACCCCTGAGATGAGATAGTCCATAGGTTTTTGTATTTTTTCTCCTCACACGCCAACACGGAGGCCAGAATTCAGAGGAGGACCCCGGAGACAGGGTGCCGTGCCAGAGTCTGCCCCAGGAGCATGATCAGGGCCAAAGGCACCAGGGGTAGAACAAACGGGCCATTCTCAACTAGGGCCCGACTGCCCCGAGGGTCGCACAAAATGGTGCTTTAAAAAAATAATAGATGATCGAAGTAAATGGACACACGAATTCAGGAGTTGGTAGGAAGCCTACCTAGTATGGATCCAGCATCAGCTGAACCAGGGCTCAAATTTTCTCACTCCTCTTCCTCAGCTTCCTGATCACAGCCCACAATAGACACTTTCTCTGAAACTTCAGCAGCGTTCAGAAGAAAGCGACTAAAAATACGTAACACCTTTCTTGATAGAAACCGCAACAGGCCAAGTGGCCTCACGGGCCTCAGACCCTAGGGCTCTAAATCGGAACGTGCTCTACTTCAATCAGATGCCGCAGGTGGAACCTGTTGGAGGATTGTCGGACGTGGTAGCACGCATAGAAGCAGAACCGTGTAGTCCACTCTTAGAGCATGAAGCACGTGGATTATCCACAGTAAGCTGAAGCCAGAGTATTGAGTTTTCAATACAAAAAAAAAAAAAAACAAAAAAACAAAAAACAAACAAACAAACAAAAAAAAAAACGAAAACGAAAAAGAACATCTTTTCTAGCCTTCAGGCTTCGTTCTCCGCCTCGGGGAGAGGTTGCTACGTTAGTTTTGGGAGCAGGTGTATATTTCTCAAAAGAGACAAAAGATCTTTACGCAGGAGATACATAACTTTAAGACTCCTGATGTAAAGACCTTAGACTGAAGGGACTTGGGAAAATAAAGGAAGTTTAAAAAGTCTCTTATGAGCAACTTGGAGAAGATGATCGAAAATGTTATATATATAAAAAGAATCCGGCAATAAACTGGGCTGTTTGGATAAAAACAAATCGATAGACTACAGCCTTAGTTGCTCTTTTTGCCTCTTTCCCCAAGACGAGGGAAAGCCAAACCGTTTGATATCCGTTATTATCCCTCATACCACGTGTACACGCCCAGAGGACGCAGGGGCCGTGAGAGGAGGCTGAGCAAGAGAGAAGACGACGAAAGAATAAACCGGGGCGGAAGGGATCCCTTCAGGAAGGACAACACAAACACTTGAAATCGGAGCTGAGCACCCAGAGATCGGGGTGAGGCCTACTGCGCCGCCATGAGCCTCATAAGACAGATAATTATATGCCGCATTTTGTTATTGGCAGAGAAGACCATCTATCAAGACTCAGTGACTATTTTGGAATAAATAAATGTGCCCCAAAATACCAAAACCCCACTTTTCAGAGAACAGCTGTCGCCCTAGGTTTCCAAGGGGCACCCTTCGGGAACCACTGGTACATCGCTATACGGATATGACGTCACATTTCTAGCCGTATGTGACTCTAACTACTATTTGTATGATTTTTTTTTTTTTTGGCTCACCATTCATTTTCATGTGCTTTTGCTCATTTAATTCTCAAAACCACCTTATTCAATATTAAAATACTCATTTCAAAGATGGAGAAACAAAAACTAAGAAAGGTTGAATAACTTTCCCAAAATCTCACAAGTCATTATAGGCAGAGCCAGGACTCGGGTCTCGAGCTTCAGGTTTAAATCCCGCACGATCCCCGGCAGTGATGAGGGTAACTACGTGGGAAGGTTTGGGGCGCGCACCCCAGCTCTGCCCAGGAGCCTCGCTCCGTTATGGGCACAGTCTTGTGAATCTGTCAGCATTTAAGGGAGGCAAGAAATTGTTGTCTTTTGGGGATCCCTGGGTGGCTCAGCGGGTTTGGCACCTGCCTTTGGCTCAGGGTGTGATCCTGGAGACCTGGGATCGAATCCCACATCGGGCTCCCTGCATGGAGCCTGCTTCTCCCTCTGCCTGAGTCTCTGCCTCTTTCTCTCTCTGTCTCTCATGAATAAATAAATAAAATCTTTAAGAAAAAAAAAAGAAATTGTTGTCTTTCCATTTTGCAGCAGTCGCTCTTCTGTGTCTGGTCACGGTAAACCCACTTGTTGGCATCCCCGTCAGCACGCGCGGTCCACAGACCCAGCTCAGCTGCAGGTGCCTTGGAGGCTGAGCCCGGTGGCCCCAAGGAGCCGTGGATGAGGGGACGCAGGCCTGACCGCTGCAGTGGGCCCCTGGGAGCCCGCGCCCGCCGCCAAGGTTCTCAGGGGGAGGAAGGCCGCTCAGCCAAGCTGAAACGGTGCTGAGAAGAAGAGCTGCAGGCCTTTGAAGGTCGGGAGCAGGGAAAGGTCCTTAGGAAGATAAAACCCAAACAGAAGCGGGTCGCAGACCTTTGAGGATTTGGCCGCCGATGAGGCACACGAGTGAGTCGGGTTGGCCTGTGTGTTTGGGGCCCTGGGCCCGAAGCTGCTTCGAATCCCTGGACCTGGTCTCCCCGTCCTCCAACGGGGACCTGAGCACCGCTTCCCTCGTGGAGGCCACGCGTGGTGCCCCGGCAATGCCAGGCTCCCCTTGTGTCGTGCTTGTCCGAACTCAGGCTCAGCATTTGACATCCGGCCTCTGAGTGTCAGCTGGAAGCCTGGAGACGACGAGGGGTTTGAGGGGTTTCGCCTCCAACAGCGGCTGCGTGCAGGAGGATGGAGGGGTGCAGGGCTGAGCAGGACACCCCCAGTGCACCGCGGGGTCTGTGGCCTCCGATGGGTTTTATGACCCTCGGTGCTTTCGGCCTAGGGTTCCCCGGGCCCTGAAAGCCAGGAGTGTGTCTGTCTACGTGAGAGTGTGCGGCTGGCCTGGAGGTTCCGAGGCGCGGGAGCCCGTTTCTCCCGTGCAGGCCCCCCCGGGGGAGCAGAGGAGCCCGCACACTCGGGCAGGACATTCTCCTTCCCTGCGAGGGCGAAAAGGGGACAGAAAGGTCGGCAACGTGGTCTTGGAGCCTGAATAACGACCTTGGGGAGATGCCAAGGCGAGGGTGGCCGGTCACGGTGGAAAGAGGGGCACCGCCTCGAGGGGGCTACTTTCCCCCAGAAGCTACCGTGAAACATGAGCTAAAGCAACGACTTCGCGATCATAAAAGAATCTTCTGCCAAGAGCACAGCATTCAGGGCTAAAAGTGCTGAGAATGAGGGAAAGTTTAAAATAGAGTGAAGTGTTTCCGAGGTGTCAAGGCACAGAAGCCTCCATCTGATCGCAAGGTGGTGCCGTGCCAGAATGTCTCTAAATGGATTCCACGCTCTTTATTTCCAAACCTCAGAACTTTATATTTTTCATTAACCAGTGAGGCTGTACGTGACGAGAAGAAACGAGTATTGGCTGTGGGTCTGGCTGCGACCCGTGACATTTAACTCCCTTTTCTGAACAGCAAATGTCTCCACTCGAAGGAATCGGCCCCTTTGCCGACCCTCTCGCACGGGACCCTCTACCCCTTCGGTAATATTAGAAACTGATCTGTGCTTAGAATTAATGTCGAACGATCTCCTTTTTACTCTTTATTTGTATATTATTTGGTTTTCAGGTATTGAGAGGACGACCCTGCTTCTGCCTACGTTTCCCCCACAGATGAAAATTTAAAATGTCAGAGCATCGCTCAAGACATGTAAATGCGGGCGATGTGCCTTTGTAGGGCGACTGGCTCCGTGGGAATAGGCTTTCCTGAGGCCTCGGATCCTGCAGGGCCTCGCCCCGGGCTGCAGTCCCGGCAATTAAATAGGGGGAATCCGGGTCGGAGAGGCGGCCTTCAGCCCCCACGGCGGGGAGGCCACCGGCCTGTCCCCAGGATCCCCTGTTCCCGTTGCTAATTCTGCTCCTGTCCGCCAGGAGCCCAAGGCGTTCTCCCAACACGCCTCCCGTCTCTGGAGTGAGGAGGGCCGACACGGACCCCCTTCCTCTGGCTGCAGCCGCGTGAGGTGCACCTTCTCTGGGACCCTCATAGGGCCGCAGGCCCAGGAAGCACTCTGGAGCCTGGACTGTTTTCCAGAAGAAGCAAGCCTGTTTATTTATTTTTTTAATAATAAATTTATTTTTTATTGGTGCTCAATCTGCCAACATACAGAATAACACCCAGTGCTCACCCCGTCAAGTGCCCCCCTCAGTGCCCGTCACCCAGTCACCCCCACCCGCCGCCAGTTTGAAACGTCTTTACTTCTGTGGACACTTTGGGTTAAAAGAAACCCAAACCAATAATGCCCACATCCCTAATGAACAGCTGAGTTACTCAGAATGATGCCCGGGCTGTGCGTGGCCACAGCGCACGACGCCCCCCGTCCCCAAGGCGGTTCCCCCTGGTGTGTCCCAAGTGCTGCAGGGCGGCCACCACCAGCAGGCCCGGCCGAGTCGCGCCGTGTCCCCGGCACCTGCTGCCCTCAAGCTGTTGTCACCGCCCCAGCCATCCTGACCCCGTCCAACGAGCCGTGTCCCCCGTGGTCTTGCTCGGACGCCCCCAGTGACCCCAGCGGCCGCAGCTGCATGTGCTGCTCTGTCATCCTTGCACCTGCCCAGTTCCTGCTGTCCCGGTGCCGAATGCCCAGCTCCTCTCATCTGCCTCCTCCTACCTTCTGCTCACTCTTCCATACAAGGTGGTTATTTTTTTTTTTTTAGCTGAGTACAAGAAACTCATTAGATATTCCAAATACTAAAATCTTTATTTTCTCCCAGGCTCTGATTTTATTTTCCTGTTTGTCAGGTATATTTTGATGTAGTTGAAAACATAAGTGAGTTGATCAGTCTTTTCCCTTGTGGTTTGTAGGTTTTTTTTATACATTTCAGAACTATTTTTTCCATCCCAAATCAAAAAAATTATTTTCTTCTAAAAGTTTGAGCTCTCTGGGAAACAAACTAGGGGTGGTGGAAGGGGAGGTGGGCAGGGGGCGGGGTGACTGGGTGATGGGCACTGAGGGGGGCACTTGACGGGATGAGCACTGGCTGTTATTCTGTATGTTGACAAATTGAACACCAATAAAACATAAATTTATTATAAAAAAAACAAAAAAATAGAAATAAAGGTTTGAGCTCTTCTGTTTTCTTTTTATTGTTTAAATCAGCTAGTTTTTTTTTTCAATGTGGCAAGGTAGAAAAGTAATTGTATTTTTTTCCATATGAATAACCAGTTACACGGTTCTATTCATTTAACTCCTTTCACAACTGAACTACTGCCCTATCTTTGTCATATATTATTTCTAGGCTCTCTTTTCTAATCTGTTTTTTTAAGTTTTCTATGACTATTTCAAAATTACAGAGTCTTAATTGCTTTAGATAATGGCTTTCTACTATCCCTACCTAAATCTTTAAAATCATACTGGCTTCAGTGATCTTCAGCATAGAATATGTCCTTGAAAGTTTTATTATAGATGAAATTTCTAAATTTATATCGTTTATCTTGGATGTTAATTGCCTAAAGTTACATTGTTTATCTTGGATGTTAATTTCTAAACTTTTAATTTTGAAGTAATTTTACACATATAGAAATGTTGTGAAATTAGTACAAAAAAATTCCCATAAGTTCACCCATATTCTCCAAATATTAATCTTTACCATGTTTTCTCTCTCCTGCTTACTCTTCATCTATATTTGTATAATCTGCACAAATACACTAATTTCTCAACTGTGTGAGACATAATATTTATACCTAAATATTTCAGTGTTTCTTTCTAAAAGTAATAATACACTCTATTACCTGGACACAGGACAATTATCGAAATTAAAAATTGACCTTAATACAATTCTTTTGTACTTTGCTTTTCATATTTTGTTCGAATTTTGCCAATTGTTTCATTAATATATTTTACTGAACAATGTATTAATATGTGGAATATATTCCACTTTCTTTGACCTGGTATCCAGTGAATTTAGTTGCCATGTCTCTATAACTTTTTTCCAGTGCTCTTTCTATATATTTTTGGTCTTCTATAATTTCTGTCAGTGATATCCTATAATTATCAGTGAAAAGGTTGTGAACGTTTTTTTGTTAAAATTATTCCTAAGAATTTCTTGGGATTTTTTTATGGTATTTTAAGCAGATTTAAATATAATTTTTATTTTCTAACTGGTTACTGTTAAATGTATTCTAATAATTCATTGTTGCCTATTTCCCTTGAATCCTACGATCTTGCTAAGTTCACTTATTAGTTCTAGTAATTGTTTTGCAAATTCCTGAGAACTTTCTACCTAAACACCCCGTCATCTTCAAGAAGACAGTTTTACTCATTCCTTCCTCATCTTCGTGACCTTAACGGTTTCGGTTGCCTTATTCAAATGACCGGCGTCTCTAGCTCCATCTAAATGAGAGGAGTGAAAACGACATCTTAGCCTTATTTTCAAACTTAGGAAGAAAGCATTTATCATTTCCAGGTAAGTTTATTATTAGCTCTGGGTTTTTGCTGATATCCTTTATCAGAATAAGAAATTTCACTTCCATCTTTAATTTTCTAAGTGTTTTTACCATAGACGAATTTTGAATTTTGGCAAATGCTCTTTCCTGCATCAGTTGAAATATTCATATGGATTTTCTCCTTTACTCTGTTGATATAATGAATTACACTGGTTGATTTTCACTATGACAAACAATTTTTGCATTCATATGATAAATGCCACATGATATATTAAAATTAATACCTACTGCTGCTCATTAATATTGTGTTAATTTACGTCGCTAAGTTAGGGAGAAATATTATTTTGTAGTTTTCACTTTTTTTAATATCTTTGCCTTGTTTTGGTTAATACCATCATACTGCCTTTGTATAGGGAGTGAGAAAGTGCTATATATATTTTTAAAGAGTTTGTGTAGAATTGGGATTATTTGTTCATTAAATGTTTCTTTGAATTCACTAGTACAGTCACCTATGCTACAGTTTTCTTTGTCAGAAAGTTTATAGCTATTAATACAATTTGTTTAATATATAGAGAGCTATACTATTTATTATTCAGTTTATTTCTTCCTGAGTGAGCTTAGACAATTCATGTCTTTCAAGGAATTTTCCCATTTCATCAAAGGTCTCAAATTTGGTGGCATAAAGCTGCTCAAAATATTCGCATATCATCATTGCATTAGCTAGAAGATATACTATCATTTGTTTGAAATATTTTCTGTATTCCCATGTGATTTATTTCTTGATCCATAGATTAGGTTGCTTTATTTTTGATATTTGATGCTTCCTAAATATTTTATTATTGATTTCTAATTTAATTCCCTTGTAGTTAGAGAATATATGCTTTATGATCTCCATCCATTTCAATTCATCGAGACTTACTTTATGGTCCAATATATGATATCTCTTGGTGAATGTACCGTGGATATAATCTAGATTTATTGAGTACTGTGTTTTATGGAAATTAATTATGTCAATATGTTTGATAGTGTTGTCCAAATCCTCTAAAGTTTTACTAACATTTTTATTTGGTTTTTCCATAGTTTCTGAAACAGAGGATTTAAGTTTCTTCAGTCTTTTTTTTTTTTTTTTTTTTTTGCTTTTTAAGTTTTATGGTTCTGTTATCAGGTTCATACATATTTATAATTCTTATGAATTCCTAATAAACTGACCCATTCTCATTATGAAATGTTCTTTATGTTAGTATATATGTTTAGTATTATTCTGTATTCAAGTCTATCTCATTTGATGTTAATAAAGCTACAGCAGTCCTCTATGTCTATGTCTTTATTGTTTTGGCATTTTTTTTTTGTTTTGTTTTACTTTAGTGCAACTTCTTCCATCCATGTAGTCTTAACCTTTTTCTTTATATTAAAGTGCTTCTCTGGTAGAAATAATTAGATGTTACTTTTTTTTCCCTTCTGAAAATCTGTGCTTTTTAACTGGAGTATCTATTCTATCTATATTGGAACTGGTTTAGTTAGATTTAGGTCTGCCATTTTATTTGTTTGCAGTGTGTCCTTTTTCTTTCTCTGATTCCTCACTCTTGCCTCCTTTTATTTGTCTGTATTTTAGAATTCAGCTTTTCATTATACCCTCTTGCATTATTTTTAATGGTTGCTCTAGGAATTATAAGGTGCACTCAATTTTTCTTGAATTTATTTTAGAGTTAGTACTGTAGGAACTTTGCAAAAATACAAATCCATTTACCTACCTATCCACCCGCTACCATGTAATTTTATGTAATTTCAACATCTGGATCATCTCTAATGTGTCATCGATTGTTTGGTTTATTTACATTTTTATTTGTGTGTGTGTTTTGTGGGTTTTTTTTTTTTTTGAGATGTGGTCACTTTTTCCTTCATGTGTATGTGTGAAGTAACTTTAGATTGTATTCTGGGAATTGTGAATGTTATATTGTACATTCTGGATTCTAGTATGTTGTTTCAAAGAACATTGTTTTTGTTTCACAAGGCAGTTAACTTAGAATCATATTGTAAACTCTGATGTGCCTGGCAGGCTTAGGTCTCAGATCAAGTCTCCAGCTCTAAGATGCAAGCTGCTTTCAGTTTGCCCCATGCAGAACTGGCTCAGGAATCGACTGGAGACAGGCTGAGTTCAAATTCAAGACTTGGGATTTCCTTTCACCAAAACTTTCCTTTCTGGCACCTCTCCTCATTTTCTGGTCTCCCTGGTTGTCTTGTCTTCATTTGCAAGTACTTCTGGCCAAAAGAATAGTAGGCTCTGACAACAGCTCTGCTGTGTTTGCACTGCCAAGACACCAACTGTGACCACCCTCAGGGCAAAGCAACAACATCCAGGGAGCTCACTCCATGCCAGCCACTTGCTATGAGCTTCTACTCTAATCCAAAATCTATCTACCATTATTCAGTCTCCAGAGCCCTCAGTTAATTAGTTTTATTGTGTTCAAATTTTATAGCAGTTATTTGTAAGACAATCAACTTTCTAGGCACTTACTCCTCCAAACCAAACTCTCATTAATTGCTATATTTTCTATCTTTTTGGAGGAAGGGCCTTAGAACTATTTAACTCCAGTTGTCTACTTCCCGAATTATATGTCACTAGATCATGTATTTTCATTATCTATATATTTTAAACTTCACGATGCATTGTTCTTATTGTTTTATATGTTTAATATTAATTCACATTTACCTTATTTATTCTTTTGATGCATTACATTTCTGAACTTCTATCTGGGATTATTTTCCTTCTACCTAAAGAAAATTCCTTAGTTTTCTAAAGAAAATTCCTTAGTAACTTTTTCAGTGTTGGTATATTGACAAATTTTCTCATATTTTGTTTTTCAGAAAGTGTCTTCATTTTACTTTCACTCTTGAATAATATCATCAATAAATTATAACTCTAGGTTAGCAATTATTTCAACACTTTGGTGATAGCATTTCTGCCCCTCCGGTTGCCATCATTTCTGTTGAAAATTCAGCTATCATTCTGATTATTGCTTCTTGAAAATAATATATATTTATCCTTTTGGTTTATACTAAGATTATCTCTTTGATTTTTAAAATTATTACTGTCATGTGCCTCTAACTGTTTTTCTTTTAAAGTTTCCTACTTGGGATTCATAGGATTTCTAGACTCTATAGTTTGATGTCTTTCTTCAATTTTAGAAAATTTGCAATTATTATTATTATTATATTGTTTCTGCCTCATTCTCTTTTTATTCTGGGAATAAATTATACATAAATAGGCCTATGTATTATCTTTTCTTTTTTTTTTCTCTGATTGATAGGTCCTATTGTCCTTATCTAATTCAGTTCACCAATTCTCTTTTTAGCTACCCTGCTGTTAATTCCATCTATTGGATTCCTAATTTTGGATATGCATGTTTTTCAGTTATAGATTTTCTATGTGCTTATTCCCCTATTCCAACTTCAAATATTTTTATTCCTATACTGAACTCCTTGAACCTAGGGCACATACTTTATTTAAAGCAGCATTTGGTAACTTTACTATCTGGAGCTCTAGTAGATTTATTTCTATTATTATTACTGATACTGGTTGTCGTTCATGCTATTTTTACTCATTCAAGGACTAGCATTTTCATTTTGTTTTGAGTATTGTATTTTCAAGATAGTTTGAGGAAACAGTTTGAGTACTAGAATCATTCTCTTTTTCTCCCAACATATTTAGATTTTTATCTTCAAGGTGCTCAAGAGCATACCGGCAATCTGGAATTACTCAAAGCCAAGATATACACAGAGCTGAGCTGCAGTCCCTGCAAGAGCTTACCTTCTTCTGGCTCACTCTTAGTCTTCAATATAACTCTTAATGCTTCCAACTCAATGTAAGGGAACCTCGCCCTATGACAATGCCAAATGGAGTATCCATCTTCTCATCCTTTCACTTGCCCCTAAAGACTTTGCACCTGTTCCCAGTGAAATATGGATCAAATGCCAGTCTTATTTCTCGGATCTCACTCCTCCCATGTATCCTAGCCTAATAATTTTTCACTACCATCCGGTCTCTCTATTGCTTTCACCAAGTGTTTATATTTTGTCTTGCTTTTTATTTGACCTCAAAGGGAAGTTTTGAAAGACTTATCTTTTCTGCCACAGTTTACGGTTACATCATTTTCATAAATTTATACTATAAGAAGACAACTTGGTATTTCATTCTACTATTATCATTCAATGGTTAATTCCAGCAAACCACAGAAAAAAAAATCAAAGTTTACCTATGATAGTCAAATTAATCAAATCTATGAATTCCAGCATATTTTTTATTAATTTGACATAAACTATTATTTTCAGAAGAAATTATTTTTTTCAAAGCACTATACCTAAGCAACAGAGAATATTTTTTGATATAGACATACCATGACTTACCCATGTATCCTACTTTTATAATACATATCCTCATGCATAAATTATTAGATTTGCTAACAGTTTGCTTTGCAGATTTTTCTTTCTATTAGAAAAATGTTTTTTGTAATTACTTTAAAAAGCTTGCAACCCTCCATTGCTTTATTCTATTTTATTCATTTCTACTTTAATCATTATTATTATCATCCTCTGTTTTTTCATAAGTTTTACTTATTTTTCCTAACTTTCTGTCTTAAACATTCATTTCACATATTTTTGCTGCTTTTTCATTTTATAAAAAATTTAAGGCCACAGATTTGTCACAGTCATATTATATCTATGTCATTAATTACTAATATAATTAATCACATACTTTATTTTTATGTTATTTTCCAAGTACTCTACAATTACAATTTTGCTTGGTTTACTCTTTGAGTTTAGGTTACATTTAGAGTGTATTTTTTCCTGATTTATCAGACTCAACTAAAATACACAAATCAGTTGCAATTTTTGATGAGCTATTAAAAATAATGTTCTTCACATTCCAACACTCCTGACCTATGACTACAAACAATAGGAATGAGATTTAGGATTATTTTGTAGAAGTAAATGTATCATTTTGGTTAGAGGGTAAAATGTTTCATTTAACATTTCACCCTCTCTGGCTGGCTGTTTTTAATTTGTTCTTTTATATTGCTTGCTCTTAGGGAAACCAGTTGCCATGTCAGTGAGCCACACGAGTGAGCTCAGAAGTAGATCCTCCTACAGTTGAACCTTGAAATGATTGCTGACCTGGCCAGCACTTTGACTACAACCTTGTCCGAGACACTGAACCAGAACCACACAGCTAAGCCACTCCAGCATTACTGACCCACACAATCTACGACATAATAAATGTTCGTTGCTTTAAGCCACTAAATTTTAAAGTAATTTGTTACACAGAAACAGATAACCGGTATGCCTCCCATTTCTTTTTTAACCAACATCAAATAATAAAGCAAAATCCCAAGGGAGAAGGCAGCGTACCTGAAAAAGTTAAACCAAGTTAAAACAAAATTATGGTCAAGACTCCATTTAAATTAGTTGTGGTCAAGACGCAATTGACTACAAGTAAAGAAATGGAAGCTACTCATTTTCCCCAAAGGAGATGATGAGAAACCTGACTACCTGTCCTTGTGATCAGGAATAGAGGATCCAATGACAGGATCCAGAATTATGAATAGCATTTAGTGTATATCCTATGACCACCCCCCCCAAGGCTGGTCTACACATAAGCCAAATCCATGGCAATGGTCTCCCTTTCACAGGCCAACAACCCAGTGAGCTGTATCCCAGAAGTACCTTTGGCTTACTTACAGACTGCTGATTGACATCTGCTCTGTAATTAGCTTCAGGTTCATGGTAATACTGTGTATTCCAATCTATTCTGTCCTTACATGCATTTAGCACAAAGGAATCATGGTTTTAATTGGATCCCAAAGCTAAAATTTCTGTGTAGGATATTTATTTAAAACTACATAAGAAATGCTATGTTCTATCAAAAGCTTTGGGAAGAATTCTCAAGAGAATTACATTTCCTGCTGTGTGCTTTATCTCTTTCACCATATAAAAAATGGGACTTTTCCTTCTGGAGTGTTTTAAGATCTCTGACATCTAGTTTAGAAAGTGATGAATGTGCAACTTCAGTAATATCTTGCTTTAGTCGCAGGAAACATCAACTGACGGAGCCATGCCTGTGATGTTCATACAAGTGCACTCTATCATAGCCACATTTCTCTGTTAAAATTTGGATTTGGTCCTGTCACTTGACTTGTGGAGAATGGGCTATCTTGTTTCAAAAATATCTTTTCCAACTATCAGTCATCATTAGTGGAAACATCTTTTTTTCTTCCTACCTCATCCTGTCTAATAATTCAATAAGCATACTTTCTCAATCACATCTTTGTTGTCTTTTCTCTGCTTATCCTGCTTTGCTCCAATTTTTCATTTTAGTATAGCTGCGCCCAATTCTGCTGCCTTTTGAAAAATTGACATAAAGCTTCCTTCTCTCTATGCTTTCATTCTCTTCACTTGGCAAACCAAGGATCCTGAAACCTAGAACAGACACTTTCTATTCCATTTGGAAAAGGATGCCTATGAATATCTATAGAGGTGTCATTATAAACAAGAGAGGCACCTGGGGACATGTCCATTATCTAAGTTCTTCTTATAAAACAGGACACCATACCACAGAAGGGCTCAGGCTTTGATGCAGTTGGGTCTGGGTTTTCACCCCAATTTGGCTGTTTAAATATGTGGCTTTACAGGAAGTTATATATGCTTTCTGGGTATCAGGTTCCTTACATATTACACAGTATTTGCTTAAGATACTGCTCTGAGTTTCAAATATAATAATGCAGGACAAGAGCTTTTAAAAGAGAATGAAATATAAGAAATTATAAGTATTAGCCCCACCTCCTCCAAAAAAGTTGGTTTATTGACTACGTGGTAATATTAGAGACTTGCCTATAATGATGAGGTGGATATTTTTCCATCATTAAATATATGAGGAATTTAGCCTGAAGGACAACCACAGGGAATTATGCAGCTTTTTTAAGAGAGTTACTTCAGATGTTAGTGGACACAACGTTGTCTGGTAAATAATGTAATAAATGTAATGAAGTATGTGTTCTATGTCAAGAAATGTGTAATGGCCATTAGATAGGTCAGTAGATACATAGGTAAATGAGTGGTTGGCTGGTTGGTAGATAGATAACAGACAGATGATAAATAGAATCATAAGATCACAGAATTTGAAAAATGAAGACAGACCTTAAATAATTTCTAACGTAACCCTAACTTGATGAAGAGATGGGCAGAGATGAAGCTGAATTTATAAGAACATAGTTCTCCCAGATCTCACACTTCTGCTATTTCCACTATACCAGCAGATACTCTGTAGGTATTTCCATAGAGTCCTATTAGTTTGACTGTAGGATTCTACTACGAACTACCAAAGAATTTACAATCCTGTGCAACTATTCATATGATACTAAACATTTTAAAAATGTGAATTAGAGAGTCTTCTTACAGAAGATCATTGCAGATTTGCTACTTTTTTTAATACAGCAAAGCAATTTGCCTGAACTATGTACACAACTGCACTGGACTCCCTTTTTATGACTGTGAGTGGGACAATAAATAACCTTTGGAGGTAAAAATGGATTCCCTACTTAAAATCATTCAAGCACACACAATCAACATGTATTGAAAGTACTAAATACACTTTCTGAGTAAAATTTCTGATGTATATATAATCTTCACTAGGTTAGTACGTTAAGCCTTTTGGCAAAGTTTATTAACATTCTTAAAACACCAGAATGAAAAAAATCTCCCTGATTTCAGATTCAGCTAAAGTATACTGAATATATCAACTATGTTTCAGGAACTATAAGGGAGACTTTCACATACATAATCTTATTAATTTAATAACTCTGAAGGGCTTGTGGAATTTACATTTAACCAATGGTGAAATTAAGGCTCACAAAATTAGGTTTCTTATCTATAAGCACATCCATGTATATATTTATACGAAAGAGCTAGGTTTCCAGCCTGAGTCTCAATTTCAAGTGAAATATGTTTTACTGTAATTGCCTCAGAAAATCTCTTGGGCTCTTTGTTTATGTGTTTGGTTTTTTTACCGAGAAAAAGCAATATTAAAGAATGTTCAGCAAAATGGATATAAATCAAATATAAGCCTATTACTTTGGCATAAGTTTTATGTTTCTGTGTTGTGCATTCCCCAGTGATATTTATCTAAAAGCATTCATAATTTTATGCAGGTCTAATCCCAGTATCTGCTAATTCTGATTACCCTTTTGATTTATTGAACATGTTACTATATTTTTGCAAATGCTTTTTACTCTCCTTATGACTGCATAATATTTAATCCCTTTGTTAGACAATGATTTATTACAGATGTCATTAATATTATAAATTTAATATTACAATAAACAACTTTAATAGCTTCTCTTGTTTTGTTTAAATACTTTTTATGATACACTAATTAGGCTTCCGAGTTAAGAATGTGGATTTTTTTGTCTCTTTATATATACTGACATGTTGCTTTCAAAAAGGATTATATAAATTTGCACTATATGATTGACCAATCTTGCTCTAATGTTAACACTGGACGAATAACCTTATATAAGAACAGTATATATTTCAATTTATACTGTTTGATTTGTGGTAAGTTTATATGTTGCTCCTTGTGTAGAGGTCTTCATCTACTCTAGTCTTAATTCAAATAGACTAAGCAATAGCAGAGATGGGTAGAATGGTATTCAAATAGAATATAAAAGACGTTTGTGAGCTAATCATGGACATTCTTCTTTTTTTACAACTAAATAGAGCAACAGACTCTGATTCTAGCAAGAGCTGAGCTGTATTCAGTATATTTCATTTAATTATGAATAATAGCATGGGTAAACTATGATGTAAGGGCTGAAAAAAACTTTTTATTTTGGGAAAATATGGTGAACTGGTAAAATACTTTACCAAAGTTCTTTATTTAAGCATTAATTTTATTCATCAAATATTAACTCATGGGGGCCACAGGGCACAAGACACTTTCCTCATTTTTTAATAGGCTTGTGACATACTGCTATTATCATAGTTATTTATGTGCATGATATTTCCTTTAAATGATTCTAGCATTTTTTAGACCAGAGACTCTGTAATGCTCATTTTTACCATAATTAAATTTAAATTTTTCACAAATCATAATGGTGAATTTGGTAATAAATTATGTATTGGTTGTGACTAACTGCCCAGTAGAAAAGTCCACTAATGAATGTGCTTAGTAATCATAAATCCTACCATAAGAATAATAAGAGTCTATCCCAAGTCATTCATTTCAGGTCAATATTTGTTTATACACTAGAAACCATCCAAACTTCATATTTAACTTGAAATATATATTTAAAGGTATATCTTATATGTTATAGAAAAAATCATAAAATATAATTTAAGACATTTTGTTTAAAAAGTATACCAATATCAGATTTTGACATACATTAAAACAATTATAATGTTATTATTTGTATTAGAGGATAAAAAGACATTGGAGGAAATGCAAAAATTGATAATGTCTTTAAAGTGTGAGTGAGAGCTCACAGTATTTACAGTATTCTACATCTATACATTTGAAATTCTTTTAATAAAGGTATTTTATGATTAGAAAATAAAAATATGAAAATTTAGAAGAAAAGTAAAAGGAACAAAAACTAGCATGTATTTTGAGGATTATTAACAAAACATATTGTTATAGTCAATAAAAGTATAATTTTTATATTAATGTTTGGTGATTCTGTCTTTCTTCCTTAAATCCCAATTTTTTAAATCCAATTATAACACCCTAAGATTTTTTAAAGAGGTAATACATTACCTTTTAAAAGTGCCAATTATCTTTGATTTTTTGTTAAAATGAATTTAATTTTGTCTTGAGAAATCCATGTCACCCTCTTTGATCTACAGGATAAGAAGTTTTCTAACTTTTTGTTTTCAGGACCCCTTGATACTCTTAAAAATTGAGAGTTCCAAAGAGCATTTTATCTATTGGATATTTCTATTCGAAATTAAAACAGAAATTATTAAATTTTTAGTTTATGAATTCATTGAAAAATAATAATCCAAGCCCATTTCATGTTAGCATTCATAGTATAATTTCAAAATATAAATATTTTGCAAAATAATTCAACACAGTGAAATTATTTTGTATTTTTGCAAGTCTTTTTAACTAAGTTTGACATAATAGAAAATACCTGGATTCTCATATCTGTCTGCTTCTGCCATCAATGTACTGTGATATGATGTTTTTGTTAAAGTATATGAAGAATGTCCAGCTTCACATAGGTATATAGTTGAAGAAAGGAAAAATATTTCCCCGGTCTTTTCAGGTTACTTTGAATATTTTTCTTTGGTCCTGCACCCAAATCAGTGAATGTTGGTTATTAAAAATTAGCTGCTATGTGGAATCTGAAACCATAGCAATGAACTTTTTGTTTTCTGTTGACATT
The DNA here is from genome assembly GCF_905146905.1 of Nyctereutes procyonoides. NCBI lineage: Eukaryota > Metazoa > Chordata > Mammalia > Carnivora > Canidae > Nyctereutes > Nyctereutes procyonoides. The sequence goes on from NW_026575142.1 coordinate 72,731,131, forward strand.
AAAATACATTGGCCTATTTGCTACTTGGAGTGGATATAATTATACTTTGATTGTTTGAAAAATATCAGTTCACAGCTTTTTGCGAATCTCCCAGATGTTGATATGTTTCATTATACAGTATAAACAGTTCACATTCATTAGTATCATCACTGATCTCATAAGAGTCTTCAAGCAGGATTGACCTTATGGGAGTGAAGGCCGCCCAGTTGCAAAAGACTCCACACTCAGGAAGTTCCCGAGTTGGTTTAATAATGCCCTGCTATTGTGGTCTTGAAATTTTTAATAATTTCATCTTTGAACTTGTATTTTGTAAGTGAAGCCCAGTGGGATAACAGAGCAAAAGAGATACGTGCAATATGCAGCATGCCCGCCATTCCTTGGTGCCCTCTTTACATACCGTGTACACAACGCTCCACAAACGCAAAGCTCTTGTGCACCCACAATGTGGAATTCAGTGAGATTTAAAGTACAAAGTAAGCTTGCAAATCCTATGACTAAGTTGGGGTGCTAACAGTCCTGAGAGACCACCCTCGGCAATCAAATCAGAATTTATTTTGAATGCAGAAAGAACACAGTGCTTCCTAAGAAAGACGAAGAACCTGGCAACTCTATCATATCCTTTGTCATTGGTGTTCCTTTCTTGTAATAGCCAACCATTTTCCCTGAAAATGATGACAGTAAGAAAATGAAAGATCAAGCAGCCCACAGTCCCTTTTCTTTTCAGTCCTTTCTTAGTCATAAATAAGCTGAAGATGGTGTTCACAGACCATACAAATGTCTAGAAATAAAATAAAAAGTTGCTTAGAGTTGTACATCATTTCTGCTCTTCTGGTAAGAACAAATAATATGTTCATAACAACTATGAAATGCAAATTGTGCAATTTTTGTGATTTTGCATATAAATCAAATGTTCTTGTATTTGTATATTAAGCTGCCACTGCATAATATAAACAGTAAAATTCATGTTAATAATATAAAAATTTTCATTTACTCTGCTTAGAGCAACACTAAGTAGCAAATAAAAAAACACCATGACAAGCCAAAAAAGGAAACTATGGAAAAAGGAGAAAAGCTTTCTATTTTAATACCTTTAATGGATTTTTTTTTCCTTTTGAACAAGGAGCCCCACATTTTCATTTTGCACTGAGGCCTATGTTGAAAAGCTGTCAAGTTTGTCATGGCAGATTCATGTTTTCAAAATTCTGATTTTTTTTAACTTGAAAGCTCAAATTTTATCATTGGCCACAGATACTGTCAGTTGTTTTCCTTGAAGTGACAGACTCACTTCATTCTTTCTTGAGAAAATGTCTGCCAAATACTCAAGTCTGAATAACCATAATTTCTTTCAAACAAAAATAGTATTTCATTTTGAAAAAGAGGCAAGTTCAGCTCTCAACAACTGTACATTGAGACAGCCACTGCCCTTTGGTACGTAGCAGAAGTGCTTTATGCATACTTTGTCATATACCATATTTTAAAAAAACATGTACTCAAGAATTGAGATTAAATAAAACTAATTATTGTTATGGCTTTATCCAACATTTTTGTAAGTGAAATTTTTCCCCTTCTTTCCTGTACATGCATGGCGATGAACAATACAATCTCTACCAGCACAGTTTATTGCCACTACTTTGATTCATGGTAAGATTCTGGTGCTTTATCTTCTGTGGCATATGCATCACCTGTGCAAAGGTAGACAGAGTTAAAACAAATACACAAACAAACAAAAAACAGGAAAATAATTTCTTAGTGTTACTTGAAAAATAATGTTGATCTTGTGGACCTCTAGAAAGGGTCTCTGGGACTTCCAGGGGTTCACTGACTACACTTTGAGAATCACTACACTAGCTGAGTCATAATGATGAGGAAAACAATACATGCTCTCTGAAATGTAATTTGTATTTAAAATGATCAAGAAATTAGCCTTTACTAAATATTTAACATACAAATGAACACTAGTACCCTCATTTTGGCATGTCAAATGATTATCGTACATTATACAATGTATCTTAAGGGAAGAATGAGAGTTCCTCAACCCAAAGAGATTGACTATGGTGACCTTACTCCTTTGTTCATTAGGATTTTAATTTTTTTTTATATTAAGTGGATTTGCCAATTAAATTATGCATTTTAATTAAGCTAATCCCCACAAAAAGGGTCAAATGATTTTTAAATATTTTTCCCAAGAAACAAGAGGCTAAAAATAATACAGAAAACACAAGCACTTCGACTCCCAAAGTGAACTCATCATCAGTCTCACTATTAGATTAAAATCAGTAATGTACTAATCTGAGATGACAAGAAATCAGTCACAAAATTCAGAAGTATTAAAAAGAAACTTGATAATGAATGATGAATCTAACCCTAAAATGTATATTTGACACTTTAAACATAGCAACACCTACATATACATGCATTAATGAGTGTTGTTAATTATTAAAAATTAAATTATGTAAATGAAAATAAAAGGACTATTAATAATGGTAGTGCATTAGGAACCATGGCTTATTATTAATCCAATTATATACATATGAGGTTCATAAAGAAGAAATAGGGGTACTCCAAGGAAATAATAACCAAAAGAAAAAAAAAAGCTGGTATAGCATAATTTTAGACTAAACAGAATTCAAGGAAATTATTAGAAATAAAGAGGAAGATAATAAAGTCATGACAAAAGAGCAGCCCATCAAGAAGATATAATAATAAAAAATGTGTATCAAAGAAAACTTAGTCTTAAAGCATATGAAGCAAAATTAACACTATAGAGAAATTGACAAATTCATAAAGTGGGAATTTTTTCCCATGCCGTTTTTTAAGACTGATAGATAAAACAAGCTAAAAGTAATTAAGGACATGAGGAAAGTGATTGATTATATTAATAAGCAAATGTTAATCAATTTGGTAATACCTAATAAAACTAGACATATTCATATTTTCCTACTCAGTATTCTCAATTATAGGTGTTCTTTTAAATATAATCAAGAAAAAGTAGAAACAGCCTAAAGGTTCACTAAAAAGAAAAACAACAAAAAACATACATGCAAATAGATATATATTTATATAAAATCTATATAATATAAAATATATTATTATATATAATATAAAATGGATTTATTCTTTCTTTTTTTTAATTTTTTAAAATTATTTATTTATGATAGTCATACAGAGAGAGAGACAGAGGCAGAGACAAGGCAGAGACATAAGCAGAGGGAGAAGCAGGCTCCATGCACCGGGAGCCTGACGTGGGATTCGATCCCGGGTCTCCAGGATCGCGCCCTGGGCCAAAGGCAGGCGCCAAACCGCTGCGCCACCCAGGGATCCCTATAAAATGGATTTATATTGTTACTATATTTTTAAGAAAAAATAAGGAAACAATGCATATGGTTTAATATGTGTATGCAAAGAATCACACACATGCGCATCAGTGAAATGTGTTTAAAAACGGATTTATTAAAGTGCTAACTGAACTGTTGAGAATAGTTACCTTAAGAACAAATAAGGAAAATTATTTACATTTTATTCACACATATATATACTGTTGGAGAATTTTTAAGACAAATTATTTAGATATTACTTATGTAATAGAGATAGAGAGAGAAGGAGAGCATAGAGTAGTCCCTAGGTAGTGGCAGGCTGCCACTGCAGAAAGCTCTGTATTGGCAAGACTGTGGGGAAAGGTGTTTTCATCAACTGTGGAAGTGTAACAATGTAACAGAAAGAAATATGCTAGTACTAATGATCCCTGATTTATAATCTAAGTGTTCTCTGGTCAATGTTGCAGGTCAAGCTGTGTTAAATCAGACTCATCTGTTATACACAAAAAAAGTAAAAATCAGTTCATAAAAGGCCAAAATTGATGTTAGTAAAAGAGTGGTCGTACAATTATTAGGCATATAGAGGTTATGTCATAAATAAGTTTTGAGGGTATAGAGCAGGGAAGTGTTCTCCTGAGAAATGGAATGCCTAAGATATCATTGTACACACATATGGTGAAGTTTGGACTGATTCTGCATTTCTTCCCCAAAATCTTCCTTTAGCAGAAATTACGCATTGTTCTGAAGATGCTCAGGTAAACTCTAATAAATAGGGTTTTACCTTCAGTTGATTAAATGTACATGAATAATTTTGAAAGAGTTGGAATGGTTAGCATAAGAAGAGTCAATTTTTAATGGTATCATCTTCAACAAGTATTTACTAAGCAAAGAAGAAATGTCCCTAATACAAGTAGCATAGGGTGATTGGTATTAGATTGAAAATATTCTTGTAAGGAGACATACTTATCCCTCTACTATACAACATGAAAACAATCACCTGGAGAGCTGACACAAACAGTGATCCAGGGGAGAGAAAATTGTAATATCACTTAAAATATTTACTTGATTTTAATTCAGAATTATCTGATTTAAAATGTAACAAACCAGAAGCAAGAGCTAGGTAATTAATCAGTCATCATTACACCAAAATATCTATTTATAATTGCTAATATCTGGGCAGCCCGGGTGGCTCAGTGGTTTAGCGCCGCCTTCAGCCCAGGGCCTGATCCTGGAGACCCAGGGTCAAGTCCCATGTCGGGCCCCCTGCATGGAGCCTGCTTCTCCCTCTGCCTGTGTCTCTGCCTCTCTCTCTCTCTCTCTCTCTCTCTCTCTCTGTGTGTGTGTGTGTGTCTTTCATGAATAAATAAATAAAATCTTAAAAAAATAATAATTGCTAATATCTGTGTTTGAGGACTATCCAGAGAATAATCTTGAAGAACACATCAAAGGTATTTTACAGAAGGATTGAAGAGTGTAAAAAAGTTCAATAATTCCTTGCTTCTATATACAGAGCAGTAAAAAGCATTAATGAAACCTCCTAAGAAAAAGAAAATAGTTCATCTTAGTACATTAGTATAACCAAAAGTCACTCTTCAAAGTACATTCATAGACCACGTATCAGTGTTAGTAAAAACAATAAAGCATCATGACAACTAGCATATGAAAAAAGAAATACTATTTTCTATATAGAAGCAATATCAGCGTAACACCAATATATCAGTTTAGGAAACAAAATTTGTGAGTTTTTATAATAAAGATATGAAAAGGAAATCTTAAATAATTGTTGGAAAAAATGTATTTTATATTATCAACAGGAAATGTTAGCATAAAAACCCCATTTCTAGGAAACAGATTCTGATTTCATGGATGGGTGATCTGAAAAAATTGATAGTTCACAAATGATTACTTGACTAAATTAATCCTTTCTTTAACTGAACTAAGTGAATCAACTCATAAAAGTGTTCCAACTAAGTTTTGCCTACTTAAAAAGAGGATTCTGAATAAATGAATAAATAAATGGAAGAATGCAAAAATGGATGGATGGATGGATATGGATTGATATATCTTCAGATTCAATTGGAAATATAGAAATAGTCACTAAAAGTAATGAAATTCTTCAAAATAAAATGAGAAATAATAATGAATAATAATTAAAAACTAAACATTTTCTCTAAAATAATCCCCAAATAAGAACCAAAATATAATTTAAAACAGAGAGATGATGCATGACACTGAGGAAGGAAGCAAACAATTAAGGCAAAGGAAAGAATTGATTTAAACATAAAGGGACCAAAAACCATAAGATACTTAGGAATAAACCAAACCAAAGAGACAAATACTCTGAAAATTATAGAACACTCATGAAAGAAATTGAGACAGAAATTGGAAGAATAAATATTGTTAAAATGTCTTTGCTACCAAGAGCAATCTATATACATTCAACACAATCTCTATTCACATACCACCAGCTTTTTTCACAGAGTTGGAACAAATAATCCTAAAATTTGTATGGAACCAGAAAAGACCCCAAATAGCCAAAAGAATATTGAAAAAGAAAACCAAAGCTGAAAGCATCACAATGCCTGATTTCAAGCTATATTACAAAGTGATCATCCAGACAGTATGGTCCTGGCACAAAAGCAGACACATAGATCCATGGAGCAGAATAGAGAACCTAGAAATAGACCCTCAACTCCATGGTCAACTGATCTTTGATAAAGCGGGAAAGAGAATATCCAGTGGAAAAAAGACATTTCTTCAACAAATGGAACCACATGCAGAAGAATGAAACAGGACCTTTTTCTTACACATGCACAAAAATAGCCTCAAAATGGATGAAAGACTTAAAAGGGAACAGAAATCCATCAAAATCCTAGAGGAGAACACAAGCAGAAAGCTCTTGGATCTCAGCCACAGCAACTTCTTGCTAGACACGTCTCCAAAGGCAAGGGAAATAAAGGCAAAAATGAACTGTTGGGACTTCATGAAGATAAAAAGCTTCTGCACAGCAAAGGAAACAGTCAACAAAACCAAAAGGCAACCGACAGAGTGGGAGGAGATATTTGCAAATGACACGTCAGGTAAAGGACTAGTATCTAAAATCTATAAATAACCAACTCAACACCCAGAGAACAAATAATCCAATTGCAAAACGGGCAGGAGACATGAATAGACATTTCTCCAAAGAAGACAAATGGCAACAGACACATTGAAAAAATGCTCCACATCACTCAGCACCAGGGAAATACACATCAAAACCGCAAGGAGTCATCACCTCACACCTCAGAATGGCTCAAATGAACAAGTCAGGAAATGACATGTCAGAGAGGATGTGGAGAAGGGGAGCCTCTTACACTGCTGGTGGGAGCGCAGGCTGGTGCAGCCACTGTGGAGAACAGTGTGGAGGGTCCTCAAGAAGTTGAAAATAGAGCGACCCTATGACCCAGCAATTGTACTGCTGGGGATTTACCCCAAAGATACAGATGCAGTGAAATGGCAGGACACCTGCACCCCGATGTTCACAGCAGCCATGTCCATAACAACCCAACTGTGGGAGGAGCCTCGGTGTCCACTGACAGATGAATGGATAAGGAAGATGTGAGATAGATAGATAGATGATAGATAGATAGATGATAGATAGATCCATCCCGTGTGTACACACACACACACACACACACACACACACACAATGGACTACTATTCAACCATCAAAAAGAAAAATGAAATTTTGCCATTTGCAAGGACATGGGTGGAACTAGAGGATATTATGCTGAGTGAAGTAGGTCAATCAGAGAAAGACAATGATCATTTCATCTCACTCATATGTGGAATTTAAGAAACAAAACAGAGGAGCTTAGGGGAAGGGAGGGAAAAATAAAACAAGATGAAATCAGATGAAGACAAACTATAAGAGACTCTTAATCATAGGAAATGAAGGTCGCTGGAGGGAAAAGAGGTGGGGGGATGGGGTACCTGGGTGATGGACATTAAGTGGGGCACATGATGTAACGAGCACTGGGTGTTACATAGGACTGATGAATCTACCTCTGAAACTAATAATACACTATATGCTAATTAATTGAATTTAAATAGAAACACTTTCTTAAAAAACCCTACAAATAAATACATAGAGTAATAGGGAGCCAAGTCTATAGTTAACCCAGGTCTATTTTTTCTGGATTTCAGTTTATTTGAACTAATGGAGAGTTAGGGCTTCTGATGCAATAACTGATGAACACAGATCAAACAGGATGTATAAGTAATGGGGTGGGCCGACAGCCCAAGATGGCAGCTGAAGAGCACAGAAATGTCAAGGGGAAAAGATCAGATTTCTTGTATCTTGAAATGGCTGAATGTTTCCTTCTCAGCATGAGCATGTTTAGATTGTGCGATAGTTTATTTCATAGATAGAGACATTATCCCGTTTTCTCAGTCGGCATTACACTAGAGAGAATCCTTCACGTAGAGCCGATTCTAATTTGTTTTAAAACTCAAGGCCATGAGTCTTAATTATTTCCTGTAAATTAACTATTTTTTTTAAGTATCATGTAATAGTGTGTGGCACAGTGAGCTAGAAGCTGAGAAAAGTGAATGGGCCACTGGCATGTTACCAATGAAAGAGGAAAGCTTGTGGCTATAAGTCCTTAGACTTTAGCTCAATCCCAAGATGCTGTTTTGTTTTGTTTTTTTTTAATTACAGAAGCGTAGAAGCTATATGGATATCTGGGATAATATTCATGATATAATCCTGTTTTTAAATTTCAAAGGAAAAATATACACTATGATTATCGAACCATAAATTGTACAGGGCACATAAATGTTCAGACTAGAAGGAAATATAAAAAATTGTTAGCAGACGGGTATGATTAGTGGGATCATGTTTTTTTCTTCTTTACAGGACTTAAATGTTTTGATGACATAATGTAATTATTAATTTTTTTAATTACGTGAAAAAGACATTTTAGATTTAAGATCATTTAAATTAAAGGAGACTATTTAAATATGTACATTCACACTCACACACATGTGCACACACACACACATGCACCTTGAATTCTCCTAAAAGGCTTCACATTTAAAGATAGACAGAAGTAACATGTACATGTTTCCAATTATTTAATGATGGAATCTTTAATTTCTAACTTTTGTTCATGCTGCTGGTAACACAAGCTAGTCAATAGAATTATAGCTGTTTTATTTTGTTGGTTTTTTTTTTCTCTTACCATGAAGCTGGATATGCTAGACAAACTGATAAACATAATTCCTATCCATATGGAGATATTAGGGAGAAAAAATTCACAACACAATAGCAAGCAGTATGCTGACCTGTGAGGTATGAAGAGAGAATAAGGCAGTAGTCGTGCTTCTTTCTCAGACTTTGTCCCTATAAACTTCCCTATAAACTTTGTCCCTAGCTCACTGTGCCACACACTACTACATGATACTTTAAAAGAAAATAGTTAATTTACAGGAAATAATCAAGACTCATGGCCTTGAGTTTTAAAACAAATTAGAACAGGAACAGATCTGAGTGCCAGGGCAACTGTGTCCATCAGCAGCAGATGCCTGTGCAGTCGGGCCTAATAATTTCCATCCCCCTTTTTACTTACCTAATGGCCCACGTGCTTGCTGTATGTGAGCTTATTTTGGAGGCTATATTACAAATGTTATTAACTTTATTATATATTGTGACTTTTTTTGAAGCAATGAGAATTATAGGTACCCGCAGAAGATCACTGAGACTATTGTTATGGTCTCATAAATGGAGTTCTGAATATAGTCTTTCGGATATGGCCTCCTTACAACAGGAGGAGCCAACTCTACAGTATAGTTACTCAAAGCAAAAAGAGTTAGAGAAAAGTAAGATACAGTCTGGAGAGAATGGAAGATACGAGAAGTAGAAAATAAGGCTACGAAGAAGTTACATTCACATATGAGCCTGAAGTCCTCACAAGGGTAATGGCAGAGGAGGACAATCAAACAGGGGAGACCTATTCGAGAGTACATGGGGCTTTGTCATTAGAAGTCTTGGTGACACCACTTGAAATGTGGGTGAGGCAAAATGGAGTCTTCTTAAGGACAAAAAATGAGAAGTTTGGTTATAGTCACACTAAAGGATTCTGTTATGCTTTTTTTTTTTAAGTTTTTAGTTTTGAAGAAACTTCCAAAGGAGCCTTCTTAAAGGTCATTGGAACTAAAGGGTTGCACCTTGAAGGAAAGATATAGTAAAAGATTAGGAATGTGATTTATAAGCGAATATTTAAAACAGAAAAAGAGGGGTGCCTGAGTGGCTCATTTGGTTAATTGTCTGACTTCAGTTCAGGTCATCATCCCAAGGCCCTTGGATTGGGTCCCGCATCAGGACTCAGCAGGGAGCCTGCTTCTCCTTCTATCTCTGTGCACCCCCTCCATGATCTCAAATAAAGTCTTTAAAAATAATAAAAATAGAGCCGAAAAAGAGGATAGTAGCTTCTACAAAATAAACAAAGTTTAAGAACAAAAGACCAGAAAAAAAAAAAGTTGGGAAAGTTGAGAAACTGTAGGAGAAAGAGGAGCTGATGAGTGAAGGGAAAACACATAAGATAAATAGGAACCACTGTAGATGAGAGAGAGGAAAGGCAACGGAGAGTTTGGGAAGGGACTGAAGTTGTTGATAGAACAAGTGTCACTGAAATACCAAGGAATAAGAGGACAGGGGAGCTTTCAAATATGATTAAGAAGGGCATCTTAATGCCACTGAAAAAATGGGTTCTAATTCAATGGTAGATACAGAAGCAGAGGGGCCAGGTGGTCAGAAACTAGACTGGGGCTGCCGAGAGAATAATATAAGGTAAGTCAATGGCTGCCAAGCACATCCCAGTTAGTAATGAGTCTTTGGTTTTATTTAGACAAGGGGATTGGGTTTTTAATATATAAGCACTGAGAACAAGAAACAACAAAGAAAGATTGATGGTTATAGAGAAAGGAAGATAAGGATGAGCATAATGTCCTTGAGAGAGAGAGAGAGAGAGAAAGAGAGGCGTGGAGCCAGTAGCAAGTATGTGAGCCAAATGGTTAGCGTCAGAGGGGAAGGGGCATAGAGCACAGACATAGGGACATAGACAGGAGCTTGGAAAAAGAACTGTTTTTTTGTTGTTGTTGTTGTTGTTTTTTAAGTCAGTAGCTGCTACCCAACATGAATGATGATGAAGATACAAATATATATAATATGAAGATGAATAAAAGAGAATGTCTACCCAAAAGGACATACAAAAAAAATCCGTCAAGTAGCAGTAATGAAGTTTGGCTACGCTGACTCTTCAAAGACCAGATTCCTATCTTATTTCCCCTAGCAGGAAGGGAAAAGTAGGATGGTGTGTACAAAGGCAAGGGGTGTGATAGGGCCTGTGTTTAGGGTAAGTTGAGAAGTTCAGTGTGGCTGGAGCATAAGTTGTGTGTCAGAAAATGATATATGTATGGGATAAAGCAAAAGACACCTTCCTTAAAAAAGATCCTAAGGTAATGATGGGAGCCACTTTTGTCACTCACCCTAGTAAACAGACTCTTGAGGGCTAAGTCACCTCAAATGCCCTAAGACACAGCCCCCCCCCCTCACCAGGCAGCCCCTCGCTCTCCACTGCATGGACTGGATATGTATGCTGACAGCAATTAAGTAAAATTGAATCTTGGCATAGCTGGTTGGATATCAGAACACTTTCCATTATGCAAACTTCTCCCATTATGCCAATGTTTTCCCATCCAATGTAAATCAAAGAGCTAGTTAAACACTTATGTGATGAGTAGAAAAAGTAAACTAGTGCAATTCTAAGTCTTTTTTTTAAAAAAAAACTTTTTAAGGAAAATGAGATGGCCAGATTATAACTGTTTTGAGAACTATTCTTCCTCGTACCATCTTTTAAATATACAAAAAAAGCATCAAAAATTCTTCTCTTGCAGACAAAAATCACTGTTTCTGGTTATAAGACATCAAAGGTAAAGTCATTTTATTTTATATGAATACATTTGAAATTACTAATAGTTGATGAAAATTTTTAGTTTACCAAGTCTTTTGCCGGTTCAAGTACATATTTATTCAATGACATGTTATTACTTACTTAGTTCAGTACCAGGAAACATACTATATACCTGAGACAACAGTGAAAACAGACATGATTCCTAGTCTCATTGGAGTCAGGTTCATATAACACAAGCACAAGTAAAATAGCTAAATGCTGAAGTATTACATAGGAAAGAAAAATATCGTGATACTATAAAGGTATAACACTCAAAAAGTTAACTTGTGTTGGAGATGGGTGAAGGCTTTTCTGAAAAAGTAACATAAAAAAAGAAAAAGTAACATAAATTAAAGTCTAAACAGTAAGTAGGCATTTAACTAGAAGGATAGATGACTCTTTAAATGAAGAACATTGGGAATTTGTGAAGAGAATAGATTTCAGGTGTTTTCATCACATGCACACAAATAATAACTATGTAACTCACTGATTTCAAATTATATTACAAGGCTATAGTAATCAGCATTGCATTGGCACAAAAACAGATGTGTAGATCAATGGACCAGAATAGATGGCCCAGATATAAGCCCATGCATAGTCAGACAACTAATTTACAAGAAAGGAAAGAATGTACAATGGGTAAAGGGACAATAAATGGCGCTGGGAAAACTGGAGAATCACATGCAAATGAATGAAACTGAACCACTTTCTTACACTATATGCAAAAACTAACTTAGGATGGATTAAAGGATTGAATGTAAAACCTGAAGCCATAAAACTCCTAGAAGATAATATAGGCAGTAAGCTTCTTGACATCAGTGTTGGTGATGATTTTTGGATCTGACACAAAAAGAATAAAAGAACAAAAACTAATTATTGGGATCAAATACAACTAAAAAGCTTCTGCACAGCAAATGAAACCATTAACAAAATGAAAAGGCAGCCTATCAAATGGGAAAATATTTACAAATCATATATCTGATAAGAGTTTAATATCCATAGTGAATTAAAAAAATTCATATAGCTGGGGCACCTGGGTGGCTCAGTGGTTGAGCATCTGCCTTCAGCTCAGGGTGTGATCCTGGGTCCTGGGATCAAGTCCTACATCGGGTTCCCCACAGGGAGCCTGCTTCTCCCTCTGCCTGTGACTCTGCCTCTCTCTCTCTCTGTGTCTCTCTCATGAATAAATAAATAAAATATTTTTTAAAATGCATACAGCTTAGCAAAAACAAAACAAAAACAAAAAAAACGATCTGACTTAAAAATGGATAGAAGATCTGAATAGATTTTTTTTCCACAGAAGACATATAGATGGTCAATGGTATATGAAAAGATGCTCAACATCACTAATCAAGGAAATGAAAATCAAAATTCCAATGAAATATCACCTCACACCTGGCATTCTACCTGTTAGAATGGCTATTATCAAAAAGATAAGTAATAGCAAGCATTGGTGAGTACGCAGGGAAAAGGGACCCTTGTATACTGCTGGTGGGATTATAAATTGGCACAGCCAGTATGGAAAACAGTATGGAACCGTCTCAAAAAATTAAAAATAGAACTATCATATGATCCCAGTGGTTCTACTTCAGGCTATTTACCTGAAGAAGATAAAAACACAAATTTGAAAAGATTTAAGCACTCCCATGTTCATTGTGATGCTATTTGCAAAAGCCAACACATGAGAACAACTTTAGTGTCCTTTGATGGATAAGTGGCTAAAGAAGATATAATACATATATACTATGAAATATTATTCAGCCATAAGAGAAGAGTGAAATATTGCCATTTGTGTCCAGATAGATGGACCTTGAGGGCATTACACTAAGTGAAATAAATCAGAGAAAGACACATACTCTATGATCTCACTGATTGTGGAATCTAAAAAACAACCGCCAAAAAAAATAAAAAATAAAAAATAAAAAATAAATAAAAAAAACTTGTAGACACAGAGAACAGAATGGAGGTTGCTAGTATAGAGGTCGGGGGCAGGTGTGGGTAAAACAGGTAGAGCACATCAAATGGGACAAGCTTCCACTTATAAAATGAATAAGTCATGAGGACATAATGTACAACATGGTGGTGACTACACTTAAGAACATTGTATTTCATAGAGTAAATCTTAAAAGTTCTCATCACAAGAAAACACATTTTTTTTGCAACTATGTACAGTGACAGATGCCAACTCGACTTACTGTAGTGATCACTTTGCGATGTATACAAATATCAAACACTTCTACTGTACAGTGGAACTAATATGTTAATTATACCTCAATTTAAGTAGTGGCAAAAATTGGGGACATGATATATTACTTGGAATGATGGTGGTAATCATTTCACTGTGTGTGTGAGTATCTCAAATCACCATGTTGTACAACTTTATATACACAGTTGACTCTTGGACAACACGCAGGTGTTAGGGGCCTGAATAATTGAAAATCCATGTTATAACTTTTAAATTCCCCAAAATTTAACTACTAATAACCTACTGTTGACCGGAAGCCTGACTGATAACACAGTCAATTAACACATAGTCTGTATGCGACATGTGTTAGATACTGTATTCTGACAATAAAGTAAGCTAGAGAAAAATCTAAGGAAGGGAAAAAAATTTACAGTACTGTACTGTAAAAAAGCAGGGTATAAGTGGACCCAAACAGATCAAACCCATATATACGCACAAATTTTATTTAAAAAAAAATAAAAATAATAAGTAGGAACACCCTGTGGCAACGGGGAGCCCACAGAGTCATCTCTACAGACCTCTTCTCATTATATGCCCTTGTAATAGGAGCGCAAAAGGGTGTGCTGGGGCCCCTGGTCTTGTAAGAAATGTTATAAAACAGAGGTAACAGGATCAACAGGATTCACCTTGAAAGAAGAGATCACTTCCTGACAGAAGACCAAGGGGGAGTTGCCTTTCTCTAAGGAACACCATAGTGGCTCACACAACTACGTACTTGGTTCCCTCAAGGTCTTCATTCTTTCTTGTATTATTATTAAAATTTTATTTATTTATTCATGAGAGACACAGAGAGAGAGGCAGAGACACAGGTAAAGGGGGAAGCAGGCTCCCTTGGGGCGGGGAGGAGCCACTGAGCAGCCGAGGTGCCCGGGTCTTCATTCTTCATAAAGGAATTAATCCAGCAAATGTCTCCAATCAGGACTTGGAAAGCAGGAAGATACCTTCGGTATTTCCCAAAGAAGAAAGTGCTGGATTCTTAGTAAGCCACCATATCAAATCACTGGTTTTACACATTTTTAAAAACACCTTGTCCTGGAGTGGTTAAGAATAAGGCAGGGACACCTGGGGGGCTCAGTCCGTTGAGCATCTGCTTTCGGCTCAGGTCATGACCAGAGGTGTTGGGATCGAGCCCCACTGTGTGGCTTGGGGAGCCTGCTTCTCCCTCTCCCTCAGCCTCTTCCCCAGCTCACGCTCTCTCTCGCTTTGCTATAAAAATATAAATAAAATCCTTTTTTTAATAAAAAGAATAAGGCAATGTAAGGTAGTAAAAACACCTAACTTTCTCAAGTTTATGAATGAAGGCTCAGAGGAAGGGAGGTAATGAATAGCACAAAGATGTATTCTAGGTCCTTCATGCCGAGACGACTCTGGCACAAAGAGACACATTACCCTTTCCTTCAGAGAGTGACAGAGAATGATACTTCCTGACGTTGCATTGAATTTATTTCACTTTCTTAATGTGGTGTCTCTCAGTATGTGGTTTCACATTTGTTTATGCTCGTGTAGCCAACTGTGCATTGCTACAAAAAGGAATCTGAGGTCTAGAAGAGAAGCAACATTTTTTTCACCAAAATGTAAATCCCTGAACAAATCACTCTTCCCTGAAATATAAAATTTGAATAACAATTTTTCTTTTACCGTTTTTGTAAAAGTCTTGTAATACTCATCTCTCAAGCAGCCAAACAGAATGGAGCTCTGTGTACAGATCAAATCGCTTTGATGAGCCGAGCAGAACAGCAGAAGTGTCAGTAGTCACTATCCTTTCATCTCCAGTTCTGTTTTGATGGGTTCAAGAAATAGCATATCAAAGTACTCCACAAAATCTCATCAAAGAAAATCAATTGAATATGGTAGCCAAAATGATATTACAGATTCCATGTTTGCAATTTTCGTAAAGTCTACATATAGCTTATTCAGAATCCAGACTTACTGCTTTCTAAATTCTAAGTCGTACAAATGCTACTGTATGTAAGAGCATGTTTGCACACAGACTGACAACCCAAAAAAGCCATATTTCCTATGACAAGTAGTCCTATGAATTCTTAAATGAGTGTAAATAAGGATTTATGTTGACGTGTCTGCAGGCCAAAATCCCTACCACACGGGTGACCCGTAGATTTGAATGTTGTAGCAATCAGTCACCTAGTAGGCCAGAGTGAAGCATTATATTATTTCTCAGAGTTTTCTTCCCTCTCATACTTTTTAAGGCTATTTTTTTTTTTGGTAGCGAGAGATTTCCCTTCATTAATAGCTCATATTTAATTCTAGCGCTCATAGTAGAGATCCTCTTGCCACAAAGCTGTGCACAGAGGGTACAGCCTGCACCAGGCGAGCTTGCTTCATTCTTCGAGAGTATCCAACTGCTGTCATTCAACTCAATGAGTTGTCATTAGCAAGCAGATCTTCATTCCGCCTTCTGGAGCCACACAGAGAACTCTAACTGAAGTCATGACTGTTGGAGGAGCCCTGATAGAGTCTGGAGGCTTATGGGCCCCCTTCCCCCACTAGTGCATTAAACAATCTTTCTCAAGTGGTGATATTTGGCTTGGGTCTGATGACCTAAAGTGACCTGTGCGATCTGGCACCGTATCTCAACGCGAGCATGCATGTTCTCTCCTCCCAGCCAGCACCCCTGGTAGGCATCCCACGCATTGCCAAGTATTTACGGGAGATAGGACACATGGATAAGTTGGAGTGACTTGCAAAGAGTAATGGTTTCCTTCAGTCAGTTTAGAATTTATGTGGAAAGCTATCGGCTCAGCTCTGTGGGTCTACCTTTTTAGTATTATTAAGGTGATTTCAATACTTACCCCAAATTTGGACCTTATCATACTAATAGATTTTCAACCTCAGACTCAATCTTTCTTTCATATAAATGTCACATATTTTATAAACATATGATTTATTTATTCATGAGGGACACACAGAGAGAGGCAGAGACCCAGGCAGAGGGAGACACAGGCTCCCTGTGGGGACCCTGATGTGGGACTCGAACCCAGGACCCTGGGATCATGACCTGAGCCAAAGGAAGATGCTCAACCACTGAGCCACCCAGAGGTCTCTAAATGGCACATCTTCATGTGCCCTATATTCCGTTTTCCCATGCCAAAATTTATCTTTTTGTGATTTACTGCTTTTCCATAGAACTCCTAAATTTGTACTAAATGAAGAAGTAGTCATACTTGTGAAGGGATTGAACTTTTCTAGAGATAAAAGTAAATAGTTTCACTGATTCAAAAAGCAATAATTAGATCCCCATCCCATTGTGAAATCCCTCACTATTTAGGGACTCATGAAGATATTAACAAAAATCTTCAGATTGCTTTAAATATTTCTAAAATTAAAATAGTAGTCAGGTATTTGTTCCAAGTGAGATTACTTACATAGGCCATTAAAATGTCAAGTTTCTTTGCTTTGGCTGGAGTTCTATCATACCTATAGCATTCACAAGGTAATTCCTCCAATCCATGGATATGTTACATAATATTTCCTGATATGCTGCTATTATAACTAAAGATATAGCCTTATATGCCCTTAACTAATTTTTGAATGCTTGATGATAACTATCAGCATAAATTCCCACACATCCCACAAAAAACTCTAAACTTCATTGCATACCATAGTCAGGATTATAGCATTAACCTTGAATATACATGATTTTGTGATACAATGAAGTGTGCAATCCCTTTACAACACTCATCAACTGGTTATTAAAGAGCAAGGAGCAGCGGTGCTTTCCTGAGGAGGAGGAGGAGGAGGAGGAGGAGGAGGAGGAGGAGCTAGACAGCCACCCCGGCTCCCCTACCAGTCCTTTCATCAACACCCTTACAACATTCACGCGAGTACAACTCTGGGCAAAATAACAATCATTATGTCATATACCTTATGAGTGTTTATCTCAGGCTGAGGATAAGCTCTTACTGGCATTTACACTTTTTAAAAGAAAATGAGGATGTGAATTATGCTAATAAATATTACTCACTGAACAAAATCTTTCAAAATATAAAGTCCACTGATGAGGGATCAGGAATAACAGAGTCTTAGAAAGTAGATAGTGTGAGATCTTACATTCTAATCTATTCCTCAATGGTCATTTTTATCTTTCATTTTTGTTCTTGATAGGATGGAAAAAATACAGAAAGCTACAGAGAAAAATATAACAACCTACATGTAAATCCTCTCTGGATGAGTAAATGCTCATGTTTTGTCACTTTTTCTTAGTTTATCTTATAAAAAAAAAAAAGTGTTTTGGTTGACATCGAGAGTTCCTTGAGCTCTTCCCCAATCCCAGTTCCCACATCCCCTTCACAGACACAACTATTACCCCGAGTCCTCCTAATCCATCTTTTAATGCTTTTATGTCTCTATAAATAGCAGACATTATTGTTTTGTGCGAATTTTTCAAATTTATACAAATTTTTATCATACTCTAGGCATGACTTAGGACCATGGATTCTAAACGTCACACTGTTTTATAAATCATTTAGATTCATTTAGCTTTATTTTACTATTGAATAGTTTTCTGTTATATAAATACACACCATTTGTCTTGATGGACTTACCTATGGACATTAAGGTTACTTACTATCTTCTGTGATCACAAATAATAGTGGACTGAATATAGTTCCTTATGTTTCCTGATACAAGGGTGTAGGAGGCAAGATTCTTGGGTAAAAATACAACAAACCGAAGGCTTTCAGATGGTACTAGGGAAAATCTATAGGGTTTAGAAGACAAAAGGAGCTCATTAAAACAAGCGTGAGAGAGGGACGACAGGATCACTTTTGGTGTTGACCGAACACTTTGTTGATGAGGAGGAGGCTAATATGTTTTAAGTGGCATTTTCCCAAAATATATTTTAGCAGAACTAAGAAAACTCACATGTAATTCGTCATTGCAGAATGACTACTTTCCTTGTAAGGAAACTCTTCAAAGCAGGTAAAGGGATTATAAATATGTCTGGTTTCTGACACGATAATGTTCTCCTACCTAGGTCTGACCTGGGTCTTGCCTGAGCTCCATCTCTCTGAAATCAGCTCCCCAGCATGGTCCTCGGCTCTAGCCCAACCTCCCTACTTATCACTCTGTGAGCACAACTTTCCTCTTCCATGCCTCTGCTTCTGCTGGGCCCAGCCTAGAAAGATCTACTCTAATTCATGGAATTCTTTCCCTCCTCCTGATTCCTGTCATACTTAATCCAAGTAAATCACTCAAACTTAATGACTGACACCCTTGGTGCAAGTGACAAGTGCTGTGATACATTGCAAGCCCGGATCCTTAAGACTCAGCCAAGCAAGTTTTAGATGCTGCTGCCTCCAAGTTCCAAGCTTTCTGTACCAATGACAGAAGATTCTAGTAGAATTAGCTTACCTTCTTTTCTTAGAGTTGTAGCTTTTCTTTCAAGTGAGTCATAACAATAGTACCCGTGTTAATGAGATTGTTATAATTAAAAAATAGCCAACACTCCTAGAGGAGAACACAAGCAGAAAGCTCCTGGATCTCAGCCGCAGCGACTTCTTGCTAGACACATCTCCAAAAGCAAGGGAAACAAAGGCAAAAATGAGCTATTGGGACTTCTTCAAGATAAAATGATTCTGCACAGCAAAGGAAACAGTCGACAAAACCAAAAGGCAACCAACAGAATGGGAGGAGATATCTGCAAATAAAGGAGTAGTATCTAAAAATCAATGAAGAACTCACCAAACTCAACATCCAGAGAACAGATAATCCAATCAAGAAATGGGCAGAAGACATGAACAGACATTTCTCCAAAGGAGACATACAAATGGCAACAGACACATGAAAAATGCCCCACATCACTTGCCATCAGGGAAGTACAGATCAAAACTGCAAGTTTTGGAAATACACATCAAGTTCACAGGTCAGGAAACCATGGGTGTTGGTGAGAATGTGGAGACAGGGCAGTCCTCTTGCACTGTTGGTGGGAATGCCAGCGGGCACAGCCACTCTGGAAAACAGTGTGGAGGTCCCTCAAGATGTTGAACTTGAACACTAGACACTACTAGGTGTTTTCTTTTTAAGATTTTATTTATTTATTCATGATAGACATAGAGAGATAGAGAGAGAGAGAGAGAGAGAGAGGCAGAGAGAGAAGCAGGCTCCATGCCAGGAGCCTATTGTGGGACTCGATCCCGGGACTCCAAGACCATGCTTTGGGCCAAAGGCAGGCACCAAACCACTGAGCCACCCAGGGATCCCCACTACTAGGTGTTTACCCCAAAGATACAGATGCAGTGAAACGCTGGGACCCCTGCACCCCAATGTTCGCAGCAGCCATGTCCACAACAGTCCAACTGTGGGAGGACCCTCAATGTCCTTGGACAGATGGATGGACAAAGAAGATGTGGTCTATATACATATACCATGTGGTATGTTTCTAAGCTTATTTGCACACGCGCACACACACACACAAGAATATTACTCAGCCATCAAAACGAAAAATGAAAATTTTGCTATTTGCAAGGACATGGATGAAGCTAGAGGGTGTTACACTGAGTGGAATAAGTTAATCAGAGAAAGACAATCAGCATATGATTTCACTCCTATGTGGAATTTAAGAAGCAAAACAGGAGCTTAGGGGAAGGGGAGGAGAATAAAACAAGAGGAAATCAGAAAGGGAGACAAACCATGAGAGACTCTTAATCATAGGAAACAGAAAGCGACAGACATAGTGTTGTTGGAGTGGAAGAGGGTGGGGGCGGGGCAGCTGGATGATGGGCATTAAGGAGGGCACGTGATGTAATGAGCACTGGGCATTACACGGGGCTGATGAATCACTGACCTCTGCCTCTGAAACCCAATAATACAATGTTTATTAACTGAATTTAAATAAAAATCTTAAAAAAAGAAACCACAAAAAAATCAGCCAAAATTTATGAACTGTTCGCTGTAGGCTGGGGTCTATGTTAAATACTTGATATGTGTCATCTCATTTAATCCTTACATTGACTACGAAGACATGAAAGGCACAGAGAGATTAAATGAGTTGGTGGGGCCACACCGCTGAGAGGCGGGTGAGTCAGGCTTCAAACTCAGGTCTGCCTCCTTCCAGAGCTGATCACGTTAAATCATCATCTATGTCGATAACTAGGGAAATATGCTCCTTTTGTCTATTGGAAACTAATAAAAACCACCCTGTTGTCACCCTTGGGAGACAGGAAAGGCAGTATGGAGGGGTGGAGGGAGTGTGGACTCTGGAGCCACTTCGACTTGAATCCATATCCCACCTCTGTTATTTACTAGAAGTGTGGTGAGTTATTAATTGCTTACAACCCTGGTTTAAGACACATCCTGGGATCCTTGTCTATTGGTGCTCAAATGACACGTAGTCTGCAGCTTTTCTGCATTATAAACAGGTGTTGGTGAGGACGTGGGGAAAGGCGAGCCCTCTTGCACTGCGTTATGTGGCGTTTGGCGCACATCTCTGCTTCAGCAGCTGCATTATTCTATGCTTTTATGTATTTACTCATAATATCCATCCATTAGGCACCTGCTTGATGTGCCAGGCCCTATTCCAGATGCAGGGTCACAGTTGTGCAACTCACACAACAGCCCTGCTCCCATGGAATTTAGGTTCCAATAGAGAAAGAGAGTCAATAAAGCGTAAATAAATGAAATAAGCATCTATATGAAATATACAGCTTTAGGTAAATGTATGCAAAGAACTAAGATTGGACGTCAAGGAGCAACTTGGTAGCTATTTTAGATTGAGGAATTCAGAAAGGCTTCTCTCACCGAGGGCAGCTTAAGTTGCTAAGCACATCGCAAGAAGGAACCAGCCTTGCAAATACTGGGGGGAAGGAGGTCCCAGGCAGATGGAAGAGCGCGGGCAGAGAACCAGGTTTTCTCCTTTGCTAGACGTGAGCCACCCAGAACCATCTTCATGTTTCTGATGACTTCCCTGTGGATGATTTTAGCACGTTGCTCTGCTCCTTATGCGGTGATGAGCCATCGATGCAATGACGCTACGCAACAAGTCATACAATTTATCTGCTTAAATTCCTCCAGTGACATCTCATGGGACTTGGACTAAAATCCAAACTCTAAAGCAAACTCTTCACGAAGAAGAGAGTCACGTACGTGTGGCTTGCCCCATGGCTCCACTGCCCGTCTTGGCGCCTGCCCCGTGCTGTGTGGGTGGAGTGACAATAAAGGAAAGGGGGGTGAAACTGGGCTCTGCACCCCAGCCCTTCATTCCCTCCAAGAGGTTATCATTCAACTCTCTTCTTTATATTTTAGCCATTTCCTTACTAGCACTGGCCCTTTGGCACTCAGCACCTGCCTTTTCCTAAATAAGAACAAATATGAACAAAAACAATGAATAGCAACAGCAGAAAACCCTTCTTCGGTTCTTCAGCTGCCCACCCTTTGCCCTTGCAAGTGGCACACTCGTCGCTCACGCCCGGAACGCCACGTCCACCTGCTACGAGCTACAGTCTGTGGGTTGCCCGCAACACGTATGGTTGTTAGCCAACGGGCACAGTTTCCCTCACCTTACCAGACCTCCGGACCTCCTCGGAGGCCGCGAACCTCATTTTCCTGTCGGGATCCCACCGGCCCCACTGTGGTCTCGGCCGCCGCGGCCACCAGCCAGATAGAAGGGCACGATGACCCATCGGAGACCCCCGCCAGCCCGGCTCGGTGACGAGGCCTTGCAGGGTCCTGAGTCAGGGCCGGCGGGGCCGTGTGCCTTCTCGGCAGCTGGGGTGCGGGGGCCCGGGAATCAGTGCAAGCCACTAGCAAAATGTTTTTGTCATTTTACGTTCTTCTGCTGCAGACATTCGAGCTCCACAGAAGGTAGTAGTTCCACCAGGACACGCAGTGATTCTGCTGGACGGGGCGGCGGGGACTCCCGCCCAGCCACCTCGGGCTTCTAGGCCTCTGACTCAACAGACAAAGAAGGACATTGTGGTGTCGGCCGGGGACATGGGTCCTGACGACCGAGGAGCGGGGCCGCTGCCTCACAGCAGAGGTGAGAGCGTCCGGGATGGAGGCCACCTCCTGGAGCCCCCAGCCCTGTGGCTAAGGTCAATGGAAACCACAGCCACCGATCCAGGCAAGACTGCTCGTGGTCCAGACCCTTCCAGAATGAAGATTTAAACCATCCTGCCAGGTGAAGAGCTGCCACCCGCTACGGTGCTTGCTGAAGGCAAAGGAAATACAAAACGTGTGGCAGACGAAGGTGGTCATAAACGTCAACGAGGGCCACACGACCGGTTGCAGAAGTAAGGGCCGCACCTGTCGTGAACGTGTCTTGCTTTGTTCTGAATACATCTGTGCGTCTTTAGACACACATTGAAGCAGTCTTTGTTTTCTTACGACGTAACGCGAGCTGTAGTGACACTGTACCAGCACTCCCGTACTGCGGATTGTACGTCAAAGCCTAAGTTATAGGGAATCGAGGGAAGAAGCCGACACCACTAAAGGACTTTACCTCCTTCTGAGGAAAGGGTTGGTGCATCTTCAACTGTACGCAGAAGGGCCGTCTCCTGTGAGGATGATCACCTTGTGAAGCGTCTGCATTTGGAGACTCCGTGTGGTTTAGCCCATGTATATGGGCGCCACGTTGACAGGGGGCACGTTGAAAAGGTTGATTTTATATGTCAACTTGATTGGGCTAAGACACGCCCATTATTCTGGGGCGTCTGGCGGGTGTCTCCAGGATCAGTAGACAGAGTAAAGATCACCCTCATTCACACAGGCGGGCATCCTCCAATCCCTGAGGACCTGAACGGAACGAAAAGGTGGAGGACGGGCTCATTTGTTCTTTTTTCTTGATCTGGGCCATCGCTCTCGTCCTGGCCTCGGACATCAGCATTCCCAGTTCTCAAGCCTTCAGACTCAAACCAGCACTAATGCCATCAGCCCCCACAGTATTAGGCTTTTGGAATTGGACTTACCGTATCGGCTCCCCGGGTTCCCAGGTCTTTGAGCTCAGACTGAATGACACCACCAGGCCTCCTGCTTCTGCAGCTTGCAGAGGCCAGACTGTGGGGATTCCTGGCCTCCAGGATCATGTGAGCCAAGTCTTGTAGTAAATATCCTCATATATATTTAGTTCCTTCAATATCCTAATATACTCCCTCCTTCCTACGTTTCTAATTTTCTTTTTTTTTTTTTTCCAGCCACCCCTTGATCTTCCTCACGGGCTGTTTCCTCCCCATTCTTCTACCTTAAATGGTTTATCCTCACCTCTCTGTTCTTTTTACCTTATGCATAATCCCTGAAAAAATAAACCTAAACTTGTGGCAATAACTAATAAATACATGACTATGATACTCACGTCTGAGCATTGCCCTAAATGTACCCCCAAGCATCACAGACTTATATAATTATGGCTTACTTACCGATTGCTTATTGCAGTACAGAAACTGAGCTCAGAAGTTTACACGTTTGATTTATTCCTCCAAACTTTTGAAGCACACAATTATTTTCATTATACGGAGGAAGAAACAAGAGCTTAGACAGGTTAAGTGACTTGTCCAAGGCCACACAAACTGGCAAATCTGGGATTCGAATCCAAGTTGCCTGACTCCAGAGTCCATGAGTTTTAATAATATACTGAATAATAATATACTGCTTCATTTTCAAGGGTTATTATAGCAAATTACTTGATTGCAGATTATGTTAGGTATAATACATCAGGATCCAAACTGAATTTTATGTATTAAACAGAAACGTTTTCCTAAAAAATATACGTACTGCCTAGAAAACCTTATGCCGTACCGTCCCCTTTGTTTTAAAATTGTTTATCTTTACCTCCCTTTGTGAAGATTCTTATGGAAAATGAACCTTCGGGATAAAACAATATATTAAAACACAGAATGTATCTGCTTTGATCAGTGATTCAAGGCTAAAACTTCCAGCCTGACTTTGTTTTGCTTAGCTTTGTTTTACTTTGATTTCGGTTAATGTTCTAATGGGCTATTTACGCCAGAAAATGGTAGATAACCAGTTTATTAATGTCCGGATTTCTTTTCTCTAAGGGATTAGGGGGCACGGGCATGTGAAGAAGAGATCCTATTAGACAAATGGATCGAACGTTCAAATATCTGGGGGCCTGGGGCAAAAAGGTGAAGCAGGTGATTCAGGACAGGAGTCCGAAGATCGGTGCCCTGTGTCCATCTCACAACCTGCCCGTGGGGAAATCATGTAAACGAACGAGCCTCCTAGTTCTCACTTGTAAAATAGAAATAACAGTCCTACCTACGTCTCGAGATTCTTGTGAGTGGTGACAAGTCCTGCTGTGGAAAGGACACAGCCCTATACACAGATTTCCACCAAAGTCGGCGAAGTGATCATTCCCTGTGCTTTCTTCACGTCCCCAGCACCACGTGCCTCCTGGAAGGTCACCTGCTGGACACTCCGGGCCGCGGCCCGTAGCCTGGCATTCTACGAGGCATGACCCCCCCCCCCACCGCCTGCCTAATGACCGCAAACTACCCGAGGTTCCTGCACACTCGCCGACCTGCTACAACATGTACCACCACCACGTCAGTCCCGCGTGTGGCTTGCGCACGCTGTCTGGATGCGTACATGGCATGGAGGTTGAAAGGCGAGGGCAGGGGAGCCTAGGACATTATTTTGTGTTTTTACACAGAATATTTAAGGCTTTCAGGAAATCGGTTGAGACAGATCCTTCCTAGCCCTTCCTAGCCCTTTTCGAGGGTGTTACAGGTAGACTACGACATGGAAATTAATTAGAAGCCGAGGGGAGACGCGTTGCCACTTTCCGGGTTCTAATTTAGTGGTGGGTAGCGGCATGCAATTCAACATCAGCTGAGTAATAATATATCACACTTGTATTTACTGCGTGGGGAGATTTTTATTTTTTTAACACATACGAGCTAATTGGATCCTAAAGAAAAATTCTGTTGGTTAAAGAAGCTGTCATTTACCTACCGCCACCTGACATACTCTAAATATTGTCACTTTTGGAAGGTTGGTGCCATAGCGAGTGTGCCACGAATAGCGCTCACCCCAAAGCTGTCTCATTTAAGAGACTATGACTTTCTTCCAGAAAACATTCATGGGTTGTAAAACCCTAATGCGTGAAGCTATCCATTTACTGTGTAAGAGCGAGAATGACGTGAGGTTGCACAAATCCTAAATCTGCACCTTATGGGGAGTGAGGCCCTATCTTTCCGTAGTATTTACACCCTACAGCCGCCCAGCAGCTTCGGTCAGGAGCGTTGTAGGACCACACCACAATGCAGTCTTCGAGAAAGAAGGTAGAGGCAACTACTGGCTCAGGGAAAAGCCATCTAACACCCCCTCCCTTTTCTCCTTTGGTGACATTCTTTCTCATTTTGTATGTACTTCACCCTGCTAGACCTCCTCCCCACTTAGCTGGGATAGAAGATGCCCCCAAGTAAACGTCACTGATGTGCTCACACTTCTGTGAAACAGCTGACCAGGGGGACCAGGGGGGCCAGGGGGACCAGGGACCACGGGGCAGGACTGGTAAAGGTGCTCCCAGCAACGTGTTCGGCGTCTTGCCTCTGGATGTCTCTGGCATGTGACGTCCCCTCCTGAATGCAGCTACAGCTGGTCGGTCGCCGCGTGTGAGAAGGTTCCTCGTGACCAGCTGTTCATTCAGTGCTTCCCTGGCCTGGACCCGACAGACCACGTCCAAGCTCCCTGGCCACCTGCGTGGGACACAGTAGGAACTCTCCTTTCGCACATTTAGGGCAAAAGTAAAACACTCAACTGTACATAGTAAAAATAATGTAGATCTTCCTCGAATCTAACCAGTGCAACTCTTTCTCGATCTCACATGCCTATATTTTAGAGAAGTAAATTCATCCAAATGGAAATATATTTTAAAATCACTTAATGCACATGTAAAGCTACTCTTTCCCCACATACATTCTAATAAATGCCATCCATGATTAATATTATCCATGTCACTTTGAGTTCAAGTTCACTAATCTACTCTTTTACACAAAAGCTCACGGTCCATTCTGACAAAGTTGGAAGAACTTCTATAGAATAATCATATTTGGGGATGCCCGGGTGGCTCAGCAGTTTGGCGCCTGCCTTCAGCCCAGGGCACGATCCTGGAGTCCTGGGATCGAGTCCCACGTGGGGCTCCCAGCGTGGAGCCTGCTTCTCCCTCTGCCTGTGTCTCTGCCCCTCTCTCTCTCTCTATGTCTATCATGAATAAACAAATAAAATCTTAAAAAAAAGAATAATCATATTTACATAAGGAAAATGAAAACATTAGAATGACATTTTCCCCTCTACTTGAAGCACGACTTTTCATATACTGGAATGTGGCTGTCTCCTTTTAGGGGTCAGTGCAAGATCCCACGTGATTCACACACGAAACAAGTATAGCATGCTTCAATTAAAAGGTGTTAAAATAGAACATAAAGACTCCTAACTCTGGGAAACGAACTAGGGGTGGTGGAAGGGGAGGAGGGCGGGGGGTGGGGGTGACTGGGTGACGGGCACTGAGGGGGGCACTTGACGGGATGAGCACTGGGTGTTATTCTGTATGTTGGTAAATTGAACACCAATAAAAATTAATTTATTAAAAAAATATAAAAATAAAAGGTGTTAAAATAAACGATTTTGTTTTTAAAATTTCACTCCATGTGCTAAGATACTAATGAGTGACCTTGTAGGATGTTTAAGGAAGCTCCCCATTTCTGATAGTCTGTCTGCTATTGCTACCGTGTTCACTATGTAAGCATGGAAGTGAATGGAAGGGGAAATCCTCGGTAGGGAGAAGCTGTTCTCCCTCTGGCTTCCAGGACAGGTACCTACAGGGCATCAACTTTTGCTTTCCTAATAGTATCATCACGGCCTCTGCCTTCGGGAAAGCAATGCTGGGTTCATCTCACACGGAGCACCCCCCACCACCACCCCTACCCTTAACTAAAAAACCAGCACAGGTACAGCACTCTTCCTTACAAATTGTTTTCATTTATATTGTTTGAAATCTCTCCCAAATCCTACAAGGTAAATACTTGAAAAATTAAAAGTCTCTTACTTTATGGTCCAGAAAATGGACTCAGGAAGACGATTTGTCAGGTCAGAAAGCACATTAGTGGTGGAGACAGAATTCAGAACCTTCAGACCAGAGGAAAGTCTATCTCCCTAAAGGCCCGGCCCTTCGTTAGAGTAGCGTGTGCCTGAAAAGCCTATAGTGTCACCGAGTGTGCTCATAATATTACTATCTACATGCATGCCTGTGAGGTGGAAGGTCATCAGGTCTTTAGGTAGAGAAAAACATAGAAGCACACACACACACACCCTATTTGGGTAAAAGAAATGATGCCCCCTGAATAGACGCAGCGCACACGTGCTTACACACCACACAGAACCCCATCGCAGGATTTACTTCCCAACAAGCAGCCGACTTGCACCCATTAATTGTATTATTAAGAAATATTTTTACCAAGTTTTGAGCAAGTACAACCCTTTATGCCAAGTTAATACTAAGGAGCCGTCGTCGGTAAGTCTGGATCCCTCTCCACACACCACCTCTCCTTCAGCTCTATCAACCCAGTTAAAGAGCGCATTGAACAAAACTGAATTAGATCCAACCAGAAGGAGGAGAATGCTCTTTATATTTCTCAGGTCGCCACATCATTTTCATTGTTTGCTTGGGGAAAGAGGAGAGATAGGGTTTGTTCGACACTTTTTAGTACAAATAACATGCAATACCTGGCTCAATCGTCCTACTCACAGATAAAAGTAAAGGGTAGAGTTCTTTGCGTGATTTTTTTTTTTTTAATTTCTCAAATGAAGGTACCTGAAGTTCAGGGATGCTAATTTGCTCAGATTCCTCACATTCATGAGTGCCACAGCCAAGGATCCCAAAGTGGGCATCCCCTCGGGCCAGAGTTACTTCTTTCTCACCGCAGCACTGGCCCGGACACCCCGCTAAGGGGGCATGAGGGTAGGACGGTAGCTAAAGGAATGGGGGAGGGCAGGCTTGAGTCTTGAAAATCTGGAGCCAAGGCAGGAACTAGACTCCTGAATTCTCATCTCCTTTGTTGAGTTCTTTGTCTGTCCCAGCCTGATCATAGCAGCAGATCCTGAAGAAGGAATAAATGGAGGAGAGGTAGCAAGCACTCAAGAGGCTTCTCTCTCAGATGACTTAATATCTGGAATAAAGGGCAGAGGAGAGGTGCAGAGAGCTAGCTAAGGTGGCTTCCGTTGTCGCAGTAATTCTCATCATGTCTTCACTTCAATAAAGATACGGTCAGTTCCAGGGCCCCTGGGTGGCTCAGTTGGTTAAGCGCCTGACTCCTGATTTCAGCTCAGGTCATGACCTCAGGGTCGTGAGATCAAGCCCCACGTCAGGCTCCTCACTAGCGGGGAGTCTGCTTAAGATTCTCATTCTCTCTAAAAAAAAAAAAAATCCTCTCTGTCTCCCTCTGTCCCTCTCACCCCTACACACTCGCTTTTTCTTCTTTGTCAGGAAGAAAAAAAGGTACAATCAGTTCTAAGTAGAAGGTTTGCTTTAATGCAAACACAGCTTCCACACAACCCCCAGACATACTCTTCCTTCAATTCTTTCGACCAGATTATCACCCCTAAACTTGTCCATATAGAAATGTTGAGACTATCCCTGGTCCTTTACACTGCAGCTAATTTGTCCCCAGTTCCTGGGGAAGGGTCTCATCCCACCCTGGAACCGTCCTCTATACGCTGCTTGGGTCCTTATGAGTCATTGTAACATAGAGACCAATTCTCAGTTATGGACAAAGGAAACCCTATACAAAAATGAGAGTAAGAAGCTGAGATAGGAAAAGGGCAGACGAGAGTTGGAGAAGTCATGGAGTATTAATAGAAAGTATTCCTAATAAAACGCAAACACAGATGTACAAGGTCAGATTCCAGAAGGAGAAACATCACTAGGAAAAATAAATCATTTGAGGGGGAAAAAAAAACAAAATCAAAAATGGCCTCATTACAGTGACAATCTGGGGCCAAAAAAAAAAAAAAAAAATCAGAAATGGAAAGAGCTAGCAGGCCTTCACACACTACAAAGCCCAAATTAGCTTTCGGTTTTGGAGAAAGTGCAGGAACAGATGCCAGGTTCAACAGAAACGCCTCTGGCAATGGCAGGAACACTCACACAAGCAGCCCGCAGCTGAGAAACAAACTGCCAGGTCATTAAACAAAGAGGCACACATCCTCCAGCCCCGGCACAGTAAATAGGACCAATGTCTGTGCACTGGGACGTCGTAGGAACTTTCCACAGAAAGTGCTCCTTCCCGAGATCCGTGGAGCTGCCACCATCCAAACCTCTGGGTCCTAGAACTATAAACAAGGTAAAAATAAAGTCTGTATAACACTTGGAGCTACCTAAGTAAAATTTAAGCAGGTTACGGTTATTTAACCTGTTGTGGAAGGATTTTTTCCCCCACACATCTCAAGGAATTCGGGCATATGTAGGAAAGAATTTAATTCTGTCAAGAAAACACAAGCCTAGAGGAACTGGGTCTATTAGTAGACATGTTCTGTGCAATATTGAAAGGTTGTATTATTAAAAGGCGCATGTTTCTAGAAATTATGAAATGTGTTCATCAATTGGCCAATCTAAAGAATGTTGATATAACGGACAGTTCACAACTGCTTACCGTCAAGTTTTACTTAGCTAAGATTTTTGAGGGTTAAAAATTCTAATTGGTACATGTAACTAAAGTGACTACAAATAATAAAGGAAATATCTTCTTTAAAAAAAAAGAAAGCAAAAAAAAAGAAAAGAAAACACAACCTACTTTTTTTTTGTTAAGATGATCACGAAAAGCATCTAAAGTGCCTCATTAATTCATTTATGCCTTCAAATATTTAATAAGCACCTATTATGTACTTATTGAGCTCTGTGCTACACACAGGGAATACAAAGAGAAATATATCCAATTTTTTAAAATGATTCATCTCGCTGTACTCTATGTTGATTGAATCTGACTCAGAATTTGCATATGGTTTGGAAGCTGCAGATTCTGATAAACCAGAAAGGAAACATGGGAAGTTCTGAGAATAGCACCCTGGGAGGAGCAGTTACAGCCTGGAAATCCTTCAGGCGCTTGCTCTTTTCAAACATTTAAAGAGCTGACTTGTCAAAGAGTAGATGAGCGCTGCGGGGGCTCCGGGAGGTAGAACCACCGAAGTTACGGGAAGAGATATTTTGACCCAATAAAAATAGGGAGCAGAAGGGGCTGCCTTTGCAGGAGCTTCCGGACTCTGGAAATATTCAAATAGACACTGAAACTTAGAGTTGGTTAGAGTTCTCCTAATGGGGTCTTCAGCTCTTATAAGGTATAAGGTTAGATTAAATCTATTAATCTGAGTGGTTTCAGAAGAATTAATCTTATTGATCATTTTATACTGAAAAGTCAAAGTTAGCATTTTATAGTTTTTAAACTACACTATGTCATCTAGATTAGGAATTGTTTCTAAGGATAAGGTCATGGGAAGGCAGAGCCTTAGTAGGCAATAAATGTGCCTACGTTTGGGATTAGGAGGGAATAGATCTCTTTAGCTCCTGGAGCTCCTAGAGGAGTCTTGGTCTCAGATATTTTTTTGGAAAGTCCATTTCTCCCACCTGCGCCAAAGATCTCCCCCTGAACAAATAGCAAGGGCAACGACGGTGAATCCTCAAGTGCAGGCCTGCCTCCTTGTATTTTAGGTGCCATATGGTCACTAGCTGTACATCCCTTTTCTAGACAGAAATAGCTCATTACCACTGGTCGGTCATGAAATACAAGGTTTGAGTACCTTATGTCCGACTCTGCAGCATTTGTATGAATGTTACCTATTTTAACTGAACGTCTGGCCAGCCAATAGTTATTTTGGTCCTGGGTATTACAAGGCAGCTTTATGTGGGTTATCAAATTGCTTTCCAAATCTGTTGAAGTGGCAGTTGTTATAGGATTAACCGGATCAACAGAGTCTAGAGAATCTGAAGTTGAATCGGGGTTGGATTCCTCTGCTAGATAAGCTTTATCCTTTTAGAAATCATCCAGAAAACCTCTGATAAGAGACAGTTCTTTAACACTAAGACCTTTTGGTAGTTATTTTCTGACGTTTTAGTTTCTTCCTATAGTTGGATAAAAAGTACAGTAAAACAGAAAAAAAAATGAATGATATGGTGAGGATATTATCTATCATATATTAGGGTAATTTAGGACTATCCTGTCTGGACAGTGTGGTACTAAGTGTATGAACAGACAGTTCTGAAATAGAAGCATGCAGAAGAATTTAAAATGTAATCCAGAAGATATCCCAATGAGTGGTATTGGGAAAACTGGCTATTTGGAAAGAAAAAGTTAGATTCCTACTTTTTACCGTTATAAATTTCATTTCATAAATTCAGAGAATTACATATAAAGAGAGTAAACCATCCTAATGGTAAGAGAAAATATTTGTTTACTTTGTATGACATCTCGGTGGAGGAAATCTTTCCATTCATGACACCAAAAGCAGAAACCGAAAGTAAAAGACTGATCAGTGCAATTACCTAAAAATCACAGCATCTCATATAACAAAGGAAATGATCAACTAAACACAAACAAAAACTAGGAAAAGTATTTGCAACACATATGATAGAAGACATAAATAGCTCCCAAAAAGATTATGAAAAAGACACAAAAGCATCCCTTAAAATGACCTTGGGATATGAAGAAGTAACCAGTAAAGAAGAAATAAAAATGGCCAGCAAGCATTTTATTTTATTTATTTTATTTTATTTTATTTTATTTTATTTTATTTCATTTATTTATTTTATTTTATTTTATATTTTATTTTATTATTTTATTTTATTTATTTATTTTTCCACAAGCATTTTAAATGCTCAGTCATTAACAATCAAAGAAATAAAAATTATTAAGCCAAGAAAATTCAATATTAACCTATTGAATTGTAGGAAAAAAATATACGTAATGTCCAAGAAATGAAGAAATAAGAACTTTCACACTCTGCTGGTAGGAGTATAAATTATTGAAACGTCCCTCGGTTTAAATGTTTCAAAATCTTTCTGGCATGCAGATTACAAAATATATCGAATCAGTTAATACATCTATATCCTTTGACGCAGTAACTCTCTTTCAAGAAGTTTATCCTAAAGAAAAAAAAATTAGACATACATAAATGCATAAAATGAAATAGCACCCGTTAAGGGCTATGATGTATGTGTACATTATTTGCATGGAAGATATTTATGTGCCTTCCAACAATTTCCTGTCTTAGGAGATAATGTAATAAATTTGCTTCTATATATACTGGTTTATCTTTGCTTCTGTATATATTGGTATATTTATTCACAAAGAGTTAGTTTCTTCCTTAGGTAAGATCCATCATCTCATGCCCTGACCTTCTCTCTCTATATAGATGTCGCATTTGCCTCACGCTAGTTCCCGATGGTCTCCCCTTTGATCTGTCACTGAGGATAGCTAGCTGTCTGTCTATCTGTATCCATCTATCTATATCTATCTTTATCTATATCTATCTATCGATCGATCGATCGATCTATCATCTATCTATGTACCTATCTAAGACAGCTCAATCTAGAATTAATGGTTGGATCAGCATGCTGACCAGGGCCCACCCTGAACCCCAACCATCAGATGGAGAGCCAACAGAACGGTATCAGCATCTGGACCGACAAACCAGTCCAACCACACGTGCAAATACAGGAGGAACACCTCTACCGTCGTCTGCCATCCCTTTGGACTATTTTGAGGGCACATCAAGAACATAGCTCTGTTCCTCCATCTAAATAATCAACAATTAGAGACCAAGATGATTTTTGCAGTTCCTTATATTAAGACTCTATCCCTTAAGATTTTTAAGATATCAGTCCCTTAATGCCTTACCGTCAGATATAACTCTTAGCCAATAATTATTTTCAGCTGTTACTGATGGACGGGCTTAGAGGATTGGAGGAAAGTTTAAGAGAGAACAATGACGACAAACGTTTGCTCACCCTCCCACACTATCCGTAAAGCATCTTGGTGCCTAGGATTTAGGTTGGCGATGGTCCTCCTCCTTCACTTCTAACCTCTACTTACGTCACCTGGGTCTACCTGTACACTGGTACTGAGAACCTCTACACATCCCGTGCCTTTCCCTCTTCACGTTACTCTTCTATCATCTTTGCCAAACCCCTTCATTACTAATCCCGTGTAGGGCAGCCCCAGTGGCTCAGTGGTTTAGCACCGCCTGCAGCCCAGGGCGTGATCCTGGAGACCTGGGATCGAGTCCCGCGTCAGGCTCCCTGCATGGAGCCTGCTTCTCCCTCTGCCTGTGTCTCTGCCTCTGTGTGTGTGTGTGTCTCTATGAATAAATAAATTTTTAAAAATCTTAAAAAAAAATAATCCTGTGTATTCTTTGGTGATGGAGTCCTGTCTCTCCCTAGCTGGCCCGCGAATGTTCCTTCTATATCCTACCACTATGAAGACTTTTGGGGAAAGACAAGTTTAAGGGTAAGGAAACACCTAAGATAGATAATAACCTCAAGCGTCCTACTATTGATAATGGATTTCACCATCAGAAAGCCAAGTGTGAGGACAACTGGAATGTCTCTGGGATGTCTTCCATAACAGAGGGTCAGGAAAAAGGATGCAAGTGAGGCACAAATGTATCTGAATCTTAAAGCTAAGCAGCTGGGGTCTTCCTTCCTCTGACTTTATCTAGTTGAAATTCTCCTTCTCTGAGTTTTTTCTACTCTGAAATCCTTATTCTACTCTTCAAAGACAGAATTCTGGTCACATCTGAGAGGGAAGGCCAGTCCCTGCACAAAGCCTTGGCATGCAATACGTACTTGAGAGCATTTGATGAATGGATTAATGTGAAGGGATAAGCTAACTTTACTTTCTTCTTTTTTGGGTCTTCCCGAGGAGACAAAGATCCAATTTTGTGCAGATAATTATAAAATTTGTATCTCTAGTAAGGAGCTCAGTTGAACCTAAAACCCACCTTTCTTTCTCTAAAAGTGAAAGACTATCCAAGCAAGACCCATGAGCCTAAGTACATTAGACCCTGCAGGTAATCTCAAAATTGATTTAAAAAAAAAAAAACAGGCTGTGTTGAGGAGGCGATGATAAGAGACAAGCCATTTACAGACACATACACAACACAGACAATATAAATAAAAGAAGAATATGCAGAAATAGGTGTGTTCAGTTTCAGAAGGAGAGTGTTAGTGATTGGGGAAACCGGTAACTAGCAGGCTAGAGAGAAAGTGCACACGGCGCATCACTCTGGGCCCTGCTCCTTGGCTGTTTTCCACTGCAATTAGTTATCTGGCAACCTTGCAAGATCTTAATAAAAATAACTCGTAAGGTTTAGTCACATCAGAAAGGCCATCAAAATGAGTGATCACAAATGTTTGGAAAGGGACATGAGCTAAGTCAGCATTTAGGACATGCTTTTAAAAATTGCTTATCTCTTTCATCTCCAACGAAAACACCAGAAGGATATTGTCACAATTCTGGCAATCTCACTCCATCCCCCCCAAGTCTATTAATATCACATTGTAAAGTTCGTGCCACTGTCAGGAGGCCCATAAAATCACATAGCATTTCTTTCTCGTTTTCCTTTCTCAGAGGCACCACTTTTTCCTAATCTTCTAATACACATTTCCACCCTTTCTAATGTAGTTCATACTAGACATATTTTTACCTGTGATTACTTTAGTTTTCATGACCTGGAAGACTTTAAAAGGATACAATTACACTATTTATATAAATAAGGACACTCAAGAGATCATGTAAAGGATACTCAGAGTTCACAAAACCCATTTACACTTAGTTGTCATTTAGAAGGTAAAAACCACCTATGACTTGTTTGGACAGATTATGGTGTGGTTTTTTTTTTTTTTCCCTCCCATTTTAGGGAGGAGAAAATTGCAGTTTAGAAAGGTTAAGGGAAATTCTCAAAGCTAACAGTACATTAAGTGGTAAAGCGATTCTCGAAAACCGTGTGTCTGCCTCTCAAACTGTGATAACCCTGTACCTGTATAAGGGATACACAGCGAGCAAAAGGGGGGCGAGGTCAAAGTCCTCCCAGCACCCCTTGGATGGGGGTCTGGAGGCCAAATGATTCACTAACCTCAACATACCATGAAACCTAGAACTCCATTGCTTACCTCTTCCTTGTTACTGTACCTTTTTTCACTTTTCAGGTAAGACCAGGACCCAATGCCCTGTATTTAGTGTCTTCTGATACAAAATTTTAAAAAAGAGATAAAATACATTCTCGAGATTTTATTATTAACACCTTGAGTACCCTTCTCAATTTTTGGATACTTCTGCGCACCTCATACCCTCATACTCCCAGGGCAATCCACCCGACCTACCCTCTCTGGGAAGAACCCTACACGCTTACTTTTTGCCATCTTCCCCATGACATTAGGAAGAGGCGAAAAAATGAGTTCATGGTAAGACATTAATGATAGTAATTCGATAAAGAGAGATCTCTCCTCCAAAGGCAAAGGCGTTTCTCTTGTGGATCTCTAATAGGGTCGTCTCAGACATCAGTGACAGGCTGTGAGGCGGACAAAGGGGAACTATTTGGAAACAGTCTTGCTAGCCACTGCTAGCCTTAAACCTCACCATAAATATTAATCTGGATATTTTCAAGTCTACAGCCCTGGGTTTAAATAATGCATCTATATCGCTTTAAAACGAATGATTGCATTTCTAGGGTGTTTAGACTATTCTACTGAAAAATCATCTTATGGAAAATAACGCTGTTATTCCCAAATAATTACTTTTACTTTCCCAAATAATTACTTTTACTGTCAACATGTTGAAAGAGAAGACTGTAAGGGGGAGAGCAAAGGGATTGGGTTTCGTGGACGTTCCCCAGGGATCTCCCAAGGGAAATATAACGGCTCCCTTCTCTGAGCCATATTAGGCCTTGATCGCGTTAACTTTCAGAAAATGCAGAGAGGAAACACTATTTCAGAGAAGGCCCTGAAATTAGCGTATTTCTTGGAGCCCCGGTCCTGACGGATGACAGCATCCGTCACTGCTCGCCTTGTGCTGTGTCTCTGAACCAGGGTCCAGCGTAGCCTCCGAGGCCACCTGCTTTCTGTGGTTGTGAGGCCCGGAAACCCGACGTGCCGAATCCCGGAACACATTGTTCCTCCTGTTTTGATTAGAAAAGCGCTTCCCCCCACCCCCAATCAATCTTTCTGTTTTAACTTGATCGTGTATTGGACAAACTTCCTGGGTTTGATTCCTTAGTAAACACGGAGGATTTCCAATTCCTAGGGGATATTTGGCACCGGGGCGTTTGCGGGCGCGCGCAATAGGGTGCCATCAACGTGCACTTGCTTCGCTCCCTGCTCACGGGGACAAGGATGTGTACTGAATAAAACTGAATAAAACCACAAGGGCAGGGCTGTTAGGAAGGCCTTGTGCTCGTGTTTTCTTTGAATTAATGCCTTCAGCATCCTCCTTAGTCATCTGGATGACTCTGGTATGTGATTCTCCTACATCCCGTCTCTCATGTTCCCTTGCCTCTTCAGATGGCTCTTTGTGGCTCTGCCAATTATCTGCGTCTGCTGGTTGAGGCTCATCATCAAAAATGTGCTCAAATGGTGAAAACAGGGCATTTGCAAAAGCAGAACTAAGGCACACGGATTTATGATTCAAAAGGGCCATCCTGGCCCCAATTACGGAGCCCACTTGAGGAAGGCGGCTGAAACGCTGTTGCCATAGAGAGACTGTTTTTAAGGCCTCAAAGCTTAGAGAATAAGAACACAGCGGAACATCCAGGAAGAAGGTGACCCACTAAGTCACTGTGTTTGGAAATCTTGGAGCCACAGAGAATTGCTTGGCTTCGGAGAAGGACGGGGCCCCGCGGAAATCCTCCGGGCCGCCTGCCGCCGCCTCATGCACCGTCCTGTGGTTCTGAGGGCCCAGGTGGGACCTGGGAGGGCATGTGACCCGACCTCTGGGGTGCGCTGGGGCCGAGGCACCCGCTGGCCCCGCGGCAGGGCGGCCTCCAAGCTGGGCGGGCTCTGACCTGGGCGGGCTCTGACCTGGGCGGGCTCTGACCTGGGCGGGCTCTGACCGGGGCGGCATCTAACCAGGGCGGCATCTAACCAGGGCGTCTCACCTGTCGCAGCTCCAGCATCAGGGCCTCATTCCCGTGGAAACGTCGACACCTAGTGGGTCGTCGCGTCAGCGCAGGGCGGCTGGGAGGCTGCAGAAGGGCTGGTCCTGGATCTCACCAGGGGTGCTCCCCGGCTCCCCCTGGGGCCCGCTGGTCGCCCTGGGTGACCTTGACCGGCCCTGTGGGTGCGAGGAGATGACCCAGGGGACAGCGTGGGAGACTGTCCTGCACAAAGAGGCTCTGTGGAGCAGCCACTGCAGATGCTGGGTGCCCCCCCCGGGGGCCCAGGGAAGCCTGCCTTCCCCTCCACCAGGTGCTGGGTGCACCCCCCGAGGGCCCAGGGAAGCCTTTCCCCCCCCACCCAGGGGCTGGGTGCGCCCTCCAGGGGCCCAGGGGAGCCCGCCCGCCGCCAGGCTGGATTCACCTGCAGCACCCGCTGTGCGGGGCGCGGCTCCCGGGGCAGCTCCGGCAGGAGCTCGTCGCCTGGTCACCACCTGTCCCCATAGATGTCACATCACTGACCCTGGTCGCAGAAGGTGGGACGGAACCAATGCAGGGAGGTGAGGAGGCGCAGGGCCCAGGGCGGCAGGCGGGCTGGAGCCCGAGGCCCAGGGTGAGGGGCCGCGGCCTGCGGTGACCCCAGGGACCCCGGGGCAGTGGACAGGACCGGACCCTGCTCACCGCCCAGCCCGCCGCTCCCGCAGGCCCCTGCGCACGCCCCGGGCCCAGAGCCACCCGGACACACAGACGTGCTGTCCTGCCCACAAGGACACGGGGCAGAGCTAAGGCCCGAGGCTCCCGAGCTCCTACTTCTGTGTCTGCAGCGTCACGAGGCTCCTCCAAAGGCCACTTCTTGGCTGGACGCGCCTGTGGTCACCCCGGAGGGAGAAGCCCCGACGTGTGCTCTCGGCCTGCAGGTCCCTGGGGCTACCCTGTGAGGTCGGGGACTTAGCCACCACCCCCGAGGCATCCCCCGGGGTTGCCAGGACAGGAGCAGAAAGGGGGCTGGACCGCTCCACATCCATCTCAAGGAGCCCCCACCCCAAAGCACAGCTGCCAGAGGGCGGTGGCCCCCGAATCCTCCTCTGGCTGAAGGAAGGGAGTGGGAGACCTTGGGGAGGCTCGGCTGCCCCCGCGTCCCTCACAGACGTGGGCACCTAGCTCTCGCCCGGGCCACGTGCCTGTCCTTGTAAGGTGCAGGGGGCCCTCAAGAGTGCCAACCCCCCCGGGGGGGTTCCTCTTCCTCACCTTCAGCCCCAGCACTGAACCCCCTAGAAACAGCGAGCAGGTGTGCTGAGCAGCCCGTGTGACCTGGGGACAGGGGGCAGGCGGGAAGGCCCACGGCCCTGCTCCCCTGGGTGTCCCCGTGAACCCTAAAGACAGGCCCACGTTTCCCAGTTAAGGTCAGGGCGGCCAGGCCCCATGGTGCGGATGTCCACCCCGAACCCCGGTGGGGACGAGCGGCCCAAAGGTCTTCGCCAAAAAGGACAACAGCTGTTTGTGTCTGTGGCCCGGCCCCCGACCTCACGGAGCGTCCCAGCGCCTCGCCCTCGGTGGTACCTGGGTGCCCCGGCCGTGGGCTGGTCGAGGCCCACCGTGGCCCGCAGGTGCACCGCTCCGCACTCTCGGAAACACCATCCTCTTACCTGCGAGGACAACTCCGCGGGCTCCGGGGCACAAGCGA
The DNA here is from genome assembly GCF_905146905.1 of Nyctereutes procyonoides. Taxonomy (NCBI): domain Eukaryota; kingdom Metazoa; phylum Chordata; class Mammalia; order Carnivora; family Canidae; genus Nyctereutes; species Nyctereutes procyonoides. The sequence continues at coordinate 72,770,470 of NW_026575142.1, forward strand.
TCCGTGATGCTCAGGGACGAACGTCGGGGCTTCCTACGTCGCCACTTGGCCGCCAGTCTCAGCTCAAACACCCGCGTGTGGTCAGTACAAAAAGCTTCACAAAATCAGAATAAACTCCATACGCTGCTGCGCCTTTTCCTTATTCTTTTCTGAGCCATGTGGGACACTTGCTCAATAAATGTGAAACGAGGTATAGACGGCGGAGAAAGGGCGCCGTTTCTTTTGAAAGAGGTGCACTGGGCAGCCGGGGGTGCCCAGCGGTTTAGGGCCGCCTTCGGCCCAGGGCATGACCCCGGGGTCCCGGGATCGAGTCCCGCGTCGGATTCCCTGCATGGAGCCTGCTTCTCCCTCTGCCTGTGTCTCTGCCTCTCTCTCTCTCTCTCTGTATCTTTATAAGTAAATAAATAAAATCTAAATAAATAAATAATAAATAAATAAATAAATAATAAGAGGTGCACTTTCTTAAGCTCATCAAACTACGATTTTCTAACTACAAGGGGAAACACGTAGCTCTACTAGGAGAAAATTCTGCTCTTATTTTTCTACTCACGCTACAGAATTGTGTTCTCCCAAATCTGGGTATCTATACAGAACCATATTAAAAGGATTCTTTGACTTAATAAATAGTAAAAAAAAATGGTAGGTTTCATTGCAAAGAGCTCAAACGTGCAATACGAGAACTACGCGTGGTTTATAACACGTAGAACTTGACAAAGAATATCAGGTTGAAAAAAAAAAGAATATCAGGTTGGTTCTGAGATTGTATGACTCTCTTCTAAGGACCACGGGAGGTTTTTGGGGTTTTGTTTGTTTTTGCTTGTGCTTTTCACACCAGTGAAACGGAGGGACTGGGTTCTGCTTCTGTCTCATTCCAATGCTGCGGGTGCCATGTGGCTTGTGTCAAGTACCTTAAAATTCAGACCTGAGGGGCGGCTGGGTGGCTCCGTCAGTTGAGGATCCAACGCTTGATTTTGGCTCAAGTCATGATTTCAGGGTCCAGGGATGGAGGCCCCTTTGGGCCCCGCCCTCAGTGCAGAGTCCACATGAGAATCTCTCCTTCCTTCTTCTCTTGCCTCTTCCCCTACTCATGCTCACTCTCTCTCTCTCATAAATAAATAAACATTAAAAAAAATAAAAAACAAAATTCACACTTGAATTTTGGGTAGGAACTTGCTAAAACAAAAATAATCTATAATGTTACTGCATACATATGCAATTTCATAATAAATGTAACATAAATAATATCATTCACTTAGGGTTTACTGTACCAAGTGTTCTAGCAAACACTGCATCATTTTTATTTATTTTTTATTTTTTTCATCATTTTTATTTTATTTAGTTTTCCCCAACTGGAACATGGAGCCAGACAGGGACATTTTTTTTTCTTCTCCTCCACTGTAAAGCCAGTGACAAGAACAGTGCTTAATATGTAATTTGTTGAATGAATGGGTGAATGATGAAAGTATTATAATAAATATTTGACAGATTAAAAAAAAAAAAGAAAAAAGAAAGACTTGGGGATCCCTGGGTGGCTCAGCGGTTGAGCACCTGCCTGCAGCCCAGGACGTGATCCTGGAGACCCGGGATCGAGTCCCGTGTCGGGCTCCCTGCATGGAGCCTGCTTCTCCCTCTGCCTGGGTCTCTGCCTCTCTCTTCCTCTCTGTGTCTCTCATAAATAAAATCTTAAAAAAAAAATCAAAGACTTGGTGATCTTGGCTTGCCTCAAAGTTAACAAAGAACAAGTCCTTCATCCAAGGTCAAACAGCACGATTTGGGGCTGAAGTATAACCCAGTTTTATCTGACTTCAACAGTCAAAAGATATATTTCGGAGTAATTAAGTCCACTGCTACGAAAAGCCTTGCTTGTCTCCGAACGCACCCTGGGAACGGTCAGCCTCCTCCCTCTAACATGCGTGGAATGCTTGGTCTCTCGGGGGTCCAGAGAGGGGACCCCACTCGCTCTGCTGCTCTCCACACAGGGAGCAGGGAAGCCCCTTGTTGCCTGTTTCCTACTTGACACCCAACTGGAAAGTGGCTGCTTGGATGTGCAGGAAGGTGACCTTCCTCTATGTCACCGTCACACGTCACCTCACGGTGAAGGCTCAGGGCACTGGGGGAATTTTCATACCAAACACCACTTGGGTCACGTCCCCGTGGGGCTCAGCCACTGACCTTCCTACGTTGGTCTCCGCAGCCCTCCTGCCCCTTCAGTCTAGCTCCTCTCCTCAATCATGTCCTCACCGTACAGCTGCATTCAGACACTGAATGATATTCAAGCTAAAAATTTGAATTCAAGATGACTCCAGCAAAAACCAGGAGGCAGTAAAAAGCGTGCTTCCTGGACCAGGTTTGCTTGTGGGTCCTCTCTTTGCCCTGCCCCTTGGGAACATTCTAGGGCGCCCTGAGGGGGTCCCGGCTACACCATTCACTGAGCACATGATTTGGGGCAGGTGCTTTACCCTTGCAGCTTTGATTCTCCCAACGTGTAAAGCTCAGAATAATTTAAAAACTGTCTACAGGGCTGTTGTTTGATCACCGATGTTTTCAAATTTGTTTTATTCAACAAGTAATAATACATAATATAAAACATGGAAATCCAAAAGAATATTTACTGAAAAATAAATTTCCCACCTGTCCTTGTTTTCAACCCTGAAACTAAGAATGGTTTATGTGTCCTTCCAGAGAAAACCTTTGCATATTCAAACAAATGCAATTTTTATTCATTTTTTTAAACACCAAAAGTAGTTTTCTATACATAGCTACTTATCTTGTTTTGTTGTTGTTGTTGTTGTTATTGTTGTTGTTTAACCTGTCAATATTCCTTGAAGACCTTTCCATATAGAATACTCATACTTTTATTTTGTTTTTGTATTTTTTAAGCTTACTCAGACTTTTGAAAAGTTGTGTGAGATTATTTCTGTAGCTTAAAAAATTATCTTTGAATTAACATGGAGGAAAAAAAAAACAGGTGAAAATATTCAAGACATTTTGAAAAAAGAATGGTAAAAAGAGAATCGGCCTCGCCAGCTATCTAAATGTATCCAATAAATAATAAATAAATAAATAAATAAAATAATAAAAAAAATGTTTCCTCAAACAGTAAGTGAAACAGCATATGGAGAAGACAGACCACAAACAGAAAGAACACCTTTTAATGATCTAGAATATGTAAAAATTTGACATATGATATTGTATATTTGGAAAAAAGTTAAGTTAGATAATTATCACACCCCATACATAACATATTCCGGATGGATGGAAGAATTAAATATAAAAAAAATGAAACACTAAAAAAGTAAAAGAAAATGTAGATCATCACCTATTTGATTTTGGAGTTAATAAGAGGCACTTTTAAGCAAAAGAAGAAGCTATAGGAAAAGAAACTGTAGCAGAATCAAAAGGGGAAACAACCAAGAAAAATGATAGCTTTCTATGTATTTCTATGATAAGCTTGATTATGCAAGTAGTGAAAACTGTATTACATCAGAAAAATTAATAGGCAAATTACAAAGAGAAACATATATGGCAGACAAGTGGCTAGAAGCCCTTCTATTAGAACGGGCCTCGTTGGGGATCCCCGGGTGGCTCAGCTTTTTGGTGCCTGCCTTTGGCCCATGGCGCGATCCTGGGGTCCCGGGATCGAGTCCCATGTCGGGCTCCCTGCATGGAGCCTGCTTCTCCCTCGGCCCATGTCTCTGCGTCTCTCTCTGTCTCTGTGTCTATCATCAATCAATCAATCAATCTTAAAAAAAAAAGAAGGGGTCTCGTTAATGGCAAAACCTCCCAACATAACTGTAGGTATGTACAGTGACAATTCACTAGAGAGAAGTTTACACAAATGGCCAATGAACACTTTTAACAGTTATCTAAATTTCTGGTATTGCCAAATGGTAAATACTGCTAAAAGAACACAGAAATACCTTTTTATTTTTAACTGTGAAGTTGGGAAAGATAATTAAATGCGCAATTGTCAGTGAAATCAATGCTTTCATGTACTCACTGCCATTCTGAAAAGTAGTTTGATACCATGATTCAAGAGCCTGAAAGTTGTGAATTTTTCCCTTGTATTTCTTTTGTGTAAGAAATTACTCTAATAAAAAGATTCATATACAAGAGGTTCTTAGAACATGGTGAAAAGTTTCAACTAACTTATATGTTCATCAGTAATATTTTAGCATATACATTTTCTACATTCCATACCTGTTAAGATCACATTTTATACAAAATGTAATGACAAGGAAAGTTTCTCTTAACATATAGTTAAATGAAAGTCTTTATAAAATACATAATATAAATCCAATTTAAACATGTATGTGTGTGTGTGTGTCTATATCCTATAAAAATATAAGGTTTTGTGCTAACCCTTCTCTGCGTAAATGATAAAGAATGGTCTCTTTTGGGACACCTGGGTGGCTCAGGGGTTAAGCACCTGCCTTCGGCCCAGGGCATGATCCTGGAGACCCAGGATCGAGTCCCACGTTGGGCTCCCTGCATGGAGCCTGCTCCTCCCTCTGCCTGTGTCTCTGCCTCTCTCTCTCTCTGTGTCTCTCATGAATAAATAAATAAAATCTTAAAAAAAAAAAAAGAATGGTCTCTTTAAACTTTTGCACGGAAAAGTATTATCTTTATAATCAGAAAAAGTAAATACATGTTATTTTTTAATTAGAATTAGAGAAAACATCTCTTAAATCCTTAACTCTTATTATTTAAGTGTGTTACATTATTTGTACCAGATCTGAATGATGCTTAGATACAAATTTTCTTTAAAAACATACATACAAAAAAAATAAAAACATACATACAAACAAACACTATTTCAGATCAACTTCAGGAAATTTTTCAGCTCAAAAAAAAAAATCCAAATGCATTCCCCGGGAAGACTTAACTATTATTAAAATATTACTAATGTTTCAGCTTTGTGTTAAGGCAATTAGTTAGATTAAAAAAATAATAATTGTGTGCACAAACACTGCTGAAGCCTAATTAGAAAGTCAAAATGCCAATCAGAGTGTCGGGCAGTAAGAAGGACCGAGATGGTTGGTGTCGTTACCTGCAGGCCTCAGCCCTGGGCCTTGCCCCTATGAGTTTGCCTTCGCCGGGGGAGCTATGACATCATCGGTTCAAATTCCACCCTTGGCACAGAAACAGGAGTCGGGCTGGTGATCTAGGTCAGGACTTCATTTCAGAACAAATCACAATTTTCTGGGTGTGAATTGCCAAACAATTTTTCAGTTCCTTTCTCGTGGTTTTCCGAGAAAAGTCCCAAAGCCATGCTTTAGTTACATTACTTGAGTTGGCAACAACGCTAGTCAGGCATGAGAAAAATCATCACTAACGTGTTTAAAGGCCCTTCACTGTTTCTACTTCGCTTCTCTCGTGTTGGGAGGACGGTCAGCTGCGCTCTGGTTTTCCAATGCTTCTAAGGGCTCGATTCCCAAAAGCAAATGAGAGTCAGATTTCCTTTAATTATCAAGAGATCTTCCTCTCCAGGCCTCCCGATGCCCACTTACCCAAAGATGTGTCAGCACCAAGGAGAGGAATGCTTGCAAGTCCACTCTACATAAAATACTTCTTCGCTGACATTTCTCGATTGATCGGTAGCTGATAGATAACAGTATCGATCAATCCAAAATATACTCTGGTAGATTCAAGCTCAAAAACAAGTGGGTCGGTCATGACTCTGTTCACAATATCTCAGGATTGGAAGCAACCCAACTACCTATCAACAGTCCACCAGGTGTAAGTAAATAGTCGTATTGACGTAAGGAATGCTATTCGACAGTGAGAATGCACACACGAACAACGTGGATTAATCTGATGGAGAGCAAGAGAGTGCGTATGGTACAATTTTATTGGCAAAACTTCCCAAAACAGGTGAAATTAGCCAAAGGTGCTAAAAGCCAGGAAAGTGGTCACTCTTAGAGGTCTAGCAGTTGTAAGGGTACAGAAGAGGACCTTTGGGGTATGGGTGGTGTCCGCTTGTGATGTGGGGGCTGGTCATATGGGTTTATTTACTTTGTGAAGTTTATTCTGCTACCTTTTATTTCTACCCATTTTGGGGATGGAAAATTAAAAGTGTGTATTGAGGGAGAGAATCCGCCCAAGGTAACTGTCAGACTGAGACCAGTGTCAAAATCTCAGGGCACAACCAGTTCATCTGTGGACAGATCCAATTGATTTCTACCTCTGCGTCTATCAAACTGCTAAACAAATATTAATTAAATACCTAATTGCTATGCTAGTGGGAAAAACTTAAGCAGAAGATACGATCTCTGGTGTCATAGTATTTACAACGTATCTGCAATCTGGGGAAATATGATTAGAGACAAAATTAGCAAATAGAATTAGTTGAAGTCTGACCTAGGAGTTTTGAGCTGTTAGAGGGTGGAAATTTGCTCCAGCCACCAAAATACCTTCTGAAGATATTTTCTGCTCACAAAATATGATATTTATTTTCAACATTTTTGGTTTTTTTGGTTTTTTTTTTTTTTTTTGCATCTAGGCTCATGAGGAGTATTGAATATTGCAGTTTTCTTGTAATGTCTTTGGGTAGCACTGGCCTCATAAATTTGGAAATATCCCTCCTTCTTCAATTATCTGGGGAATGTTTTGTCGCATATAAACATTTGGTAGAATTTATCAGGAGCCATCTCACTTAGAGTTTACTTTCTGCACCGGTTATCTTACATATAAAACCATTTAAGTTATCTAATTTTTGAATTAGCTTTGATAGACTGTGACCTTCTAGAAATTTGTCCGTTGTATCTACATTTCCAATGATTGAAATAAATGTGTTAATGTTTCCTTTTTAATATCCTCAAGGTCAGTATGATCTAAACTGACGTCCTTTCCTTCCTGATATTTGTCATCTGTATTTAGAAGTTTATCAGTTTGGCCTTTTCAAAGAAGCAACATTTGGTTTCATTGATTTTTCTCTATTTTCTTGTTTTGAATTACTTTTGCTTCAACTCATAAGTTTATTACATCTTTCCTTTTGCTTGCTTTGGATTTATTTTGCTTTTGTTCTGCTATTAAGGTGAAACCTTACATTTTTCAGTTCAAATCTTTCTTCTTTTCTAATATTTCTTTTCTAAATATTTGTTGCTATAGATTTCTCTGTAAACACTGTGTTAGCTGTATACCATAAAGTTCAATGCTGTGTTTTATCATTAAAATGAAGCTATTTTCAAATGACGTTTAGGATTTCCCCTTTGATACAAAAGTTATTTCAAAATATATGGTTTGATTTTCAAATGTATGAGAATTTGTATTTTTGTTATTTATTTCTAGCATTTTTTTGTATTTTTTTTTTGTTATTTATTTCTAGCATTAGCTCATTATGGAGATTTATCATACTTTGTTTCATAGCCAGGAACTCGTTCTATCCCAGCAAATGTTTTGCATGCACGTGCGAGGATTGTGTTCTGTGATGTTACTATGTGGGTTGTTCCCTAAGTGTCCATTAGGTTCCTGGATGGTGCTTCTCAGGTTTTCTATGGTCTTACTACAGATTTTGGATACTTACTATAGATTTTTTTCTGATTTTCTATTTTTTTCTGTTAATTATTAACAGAGGTGTATTAACATCTTTGACTATCTTTGTAGATTTTTCTGTTTTTATTTTGAGAGGTCCACCTACCAACTCTAATAATGCAACTGGGTACATAAACTCTTAAGATTATTACATCTTCTTGATGGACTGACCCTCTTTGTGGCTTAAGACTTTTGTTTCAGACAGAAGGAGCTGGTGAAGTGAGTCCTATTCTTGCCTATCAGCCACTGGCATCCAGTCACTCCCTGTACGCCCATCCCGTCGTGGGTCTGAGTGGGGAAGGCTCTCTTGCCCTGCACACACCCTCTGTGTGAGGCCTTAAGGACCGTGGGGAAGAGTCTGTGACTGAGGCCAAAATCTCCTGTTTCTGGGGCTTTCTGTTTTTCTAAACTGAAATCCTTGCCCACTCTTGGCCTTTAAGAAGCATTTACAGTATTAATTGAGTTTTTATCTTACATGCTTCTATGGTAGCTACATAGCTTTTCTGTGCTTTGGCCAAGGTTGAGGTTTGTGTCTGCCCTCCTCCTGCCAAGGGATCTGTCTCTTTATAGAATTCAGTTTTCTCGGTTGTCTCAGCACCCTGATAGCTTTGAGATAAGTGATAATTTCGTAAATCATCTGGCTTTCTGTCATTTTTAGGATGGGAACAACATTTCTTTGCAGCTTTCAGAAGCAGAACTTAACTGCTAGAATTTTGATTGGGATTCAAATCTACAGATCAATTTTGGAAGAATTTTCACCTATAGACATCTTTTCATAGACGATTTATTGTAAAATTTTTGAGTGATTAATTTAAGAGTAATTATTGTTTTTATGGTTGTGCTGATATAATATTGTGAGCATACACACTGACTAAGGTTGGAAAACTGCCTTAATTAAGTCTAGATTTCCTCTGGGGTGATAAGGTGGCAAAAGTAGGGAGCAGATATGGGAGTAAAAAATAGCGATACTCTCTTTTTTCTCGTTTCATAGGACATCATAACATCTGTTCAAAGTCAAATAGCCACTGCTTAATTGCAGATATTAGACTAGAACACTGGTCATATTGACCTTTAACTGGGGTCTTTCCAATACACATTAAACATACTGATGTATCTTTGAAAAGATCCCTTGGGTTCTTTCTCTTTTTAGACAAATATATTCCACATATGAGTGAGATCATATGATAATTGTTTTTCTCTGACTTATCTCCTTCATATGTGGAATTTAGGAAAACAAAACAGGTGATCAGGGGGAAGAGAGGAAAAAATAAACAAGATGAAATCAGAGAGGGAGACAAACCATTAGAGACTCTTAATCACAGGAAACAAACTGAGGGCCGCTGGAGGGGACGGGGATGGGGGGACGGGGTAGCTGGGTGGTGGACATTAAGGAGGGCACGTGACGTAATGAGCACTGGGCGCTATACAGGATTGATGAATCACTGATCTCTACCTCTGAAACAAAAAATACATTATATGGCAATTAATTTAAAAATAAAACTCTAATTTCAAGAAAAAACAAAAATGAAAGAAATACAATCACAGAGATTTTTTTTAGAATGTCAAACATGCCGTAATTCATGACTTTTCACATTTCTAAGCTCTGTCTCTATAGCCAAAACTTTCAACCTTGGATATTTCTGTCGATATTTGGTGAAAAGAAGTGTTTACTTCTATAGAGTTTGCCCGTATTTACCTTTACCAGCGCCCTCACTGTACCTATTATTCTTTGTCATTTCGTTTCTTATAAATGCATGTATTATAGCTTGTCTTGGGGATGCCACCACTAGATAAATTGTTATTTCTGTATCAAGATTAGTAAGAAGCCTTTACAATTAAATAATCTGGCAGACAGTCATTGCCATTCTCTACTTGTATTTGAAGTCACTGAGATTAGAAAACTGAGCCTGGGTTGTAAGTGGGTTGGCTGAGTGTCTTATAACTCAAGAAAATACAACCAGTGTCATGGAGGAACCTCAATAGCATCAGCTAGAAATCAGGATTCAGAAGGGCAGGAAAGGTCACGGAGAACCAGCGGTTGGACAAATTAAGGACAAATCCCTGGGAAGGGGTGGTAGTAACATCTGATGCCATGAAATACAGTAGCTGTCGTCTCAACATCTCAGTTGCTGCTTTCTCTCAACATAGAAAATGAAAGTTTGTCCATCCTTCGTTTATATCTATCAATTTCTGATGAACTTCTTAAAGGAGAAGAGCTGAACAGAACATAACAGTAAAAATTTTTTTACTGTTTTTTACTTAGTAAATTGCGAAACAAAAATAGTTGGTTGTGGGACAAGATTTCAATCAGGTTGTCTGACTCTACAGCAGGGCTTAGCAAAAGAGAGTCTACAGACAAATCTGCTCGGCCACTTATTTTTGTAAATAAAGTCATATTAAGGTACAGCCGTGTCTGTTCCATCCTCCGTGTGTATCCACAGAGACAGTTTAAGCCTCAAATTTAATCTTGTACTGAAAACCTTACTGAAAACCTTCCAAAGGCTTCCTGTTGCTCCAACCCTTTAAATGCCATGGAAAGCTATTCACAATATGGCCCCTGCTCACTTAAGCCGACTGTACGTTTATCACTATTTTTTATATTCTGTATTTATTTCCTATATTCCGTATTTCAGTCATTCATTCACTACATGTATTCTTCTACCTCGGGGACTTTGCAACATGCTCTTCTCTTTGGTCCCAACTGACTCATCGCTTCTCATCCTTTTGGTCCTATCATATAACTCCTCCTTGGGAAAGACTCAGACACCCAAGAGCTCCTCATGCTTCCAGAAAACCCAGAAAATCTACTGCCGACGGTGATCATGGCTTTGTGGGTTGTGTTTGTTATAAATCAGTGGTTGGTAAACTATAGCCTGTAGGCCAAATCCATACTTCTGACTTAGGTCTTAGGTCTATGACCTAAGAATAGTTTTTACATTTTTAAATAGTCTTAACTCAAAAGTAAATGGTATTTCATGACATACAAAAAAAATTATATGAAAATCGAATTTTATCCTTGATAAATACAATTTTATTGAAGCCCAGCTACACTCATTTGTTTACATATTATCATACACTGTGGAAGATATTATAGCTACAAAGAGAAAACACTACTCCATGCCCCACAGACTTCAATATCCACAATACCTTCCCTAGTGTATGGCACATAGGAAACACTCACTAATTATTTATGACATGAACAATATGTGAATAAGTAAAACTATTTTGCCCAAAAATCAGTTACAATTAAGCATAGAAGCCAGCCAGGTTTTCCAGTTCCTAGCCAAGTACTATTTGCTACTAGATTAGGCCTCCTTCCCTATGATTTTATTTTATTTTATTTTATTTTATTTGTTTATTTATTTACTTCCTTACTTTTTTTATAAATTTATTTTTTATTGGTGTTCAGTTTGCCAGCATATAGAGTAACACCCAGTGCTCATCCCATCCAGTGACCCCCTCAGTGCCCATCACCCAGTCACCCCCCACCCCCCGCCCTCCTCCCCTTCCACCACCTCTAGTTCGTTTCCCAGAGTTAGGAGTCTCTCATGGTCTGTCTCCCTTCCCTATGATTTTAGAACAACATTTTTAGAGGACTCATGGAATTAAAATTCCTTCCAGTTCCTACATAGGAAGAAATTGGATGGTCCCTGGACTACGAGCTCTAATACGCTGAAGTATCCCTAAGAAACCTCTCCTGTTATGCCCACAAAGAGTAAATAATGATAGACAAGCACTTCTGCTCGAAGCTCTGCTTTCAAATAGCATTTTGATAAGTTCAGGCGCACCTCAAAAGCACAGCTTATGGAAAAAGTACATCAAAGCAAGCACCGTGATTAGCCATCTCTAGATGGGAGAAAAATGTGTTGACATTTCAGCAAGAATGGTTTCAATTCAAGCCCCCCAAATCCCCATTTATACTTTCAAGTCAGCCAAAATTTCCAGCTGCACGGATTCTCTAGTGAACAAACAGGCCAGCACATGGAATAAGGTCAGTAAAGAATGTGCCAGTAATCACAAACTGTAATTAAGTGGTAATGGCCTCGACCTGAAGCTTTCTTCGGGATTAATGAATACCCGAGAAGCTGGTAGCCTGAGGCAGCCCTCGTTCTGTCCAGGATGCCCTGGGATAATGTGAGTGCTATAAACAAATGTGTTTCCAGCTTAAATCATCCCCTAAAATTACCTTTTCTACTTCTATGTCACAGTCAGATTTTTTTTTTATGACATTCCTTCTGGAGGAAAAAAAAAAAGTTTAAACAAGAAAAAAGACTGAAATGCAAAAACACTAGGGAATTTCTTTCTGGTGTGGCCGTGGGGGTGAGTGTGAATTATATTTAGAATATTCAGCCTTAATTTTCAGATTTGCTATGAAATATAAGGGTAAGGATGTTTATTATGTGCCAGATGGTGCCCATAAATTTTGCACTCTAGTAAATGTAAAGTGAGAATATAATTATTATCAATAACTGTTATACTCATTATTACTATGGCTTTAAGTACCTTGGCTTTACTAATGAGAAGAGATGGAGCAAGCCGGCCATCGGTTTATTTATTTATTTACTCATAGAGACAGAGAGAGAGAGAGGCAGAGACACAGGCAGAGGGAGAAGCAGGCTCCATGCAGGGAGCCCGACGCGGGACTCGATCCCGGGACTCCAGGGTCACGCCCTGGGCCGAAGGCGACGCTAAACCACTGAGCCACCCGGGCTGCCCCTAAGTAAGGTGACCATCAAAACATTAGCCATCACCTACCTGCTGCTTACTCTAAGGCAGGCAATCAGTGCCTCTTCCCGTGGATGGAGCATCATTATCTCCCTTTTATAGGTAAAGAATCTGGGAATCAGGGACGTTAAGTAACTTGTCTTGGGTGTTCTAACCAGTGAAGGGGTTAGGATTCAAGTCTAGGTTCCTCTGACCTTAAGACCCAAACCCCAAATCACTATGAACTCTAACTTCACTGACTTGAAAGGTCTCTGCCAATCGTTTGAAAACGATAAGATAGATTTGTCAGGGTGAGATTTCCAATAGAGAAATGGAGCTAGTGGTAGATGACCAAAGTCATTGATGTGCTTTTAAGGGGAAACTGCTGTGTGTATCAGGAGTATTAACTGGGAAAAGCGCAGGAGCGACAGAGATTTTGATGTAGGAGTCTGCTGTGTGCCATCCTTAGGGCTTGGTATTGCTTCTACCTTTTGATATGAATGTAGAGACCCTTAAACAACCATAGTCTCGAAAGTGTACCCCACGTTCCCACTAACCCCACCTGAGTCCCCCATGTCTGAAACTTCTTTAATAAAAGACTAAGGTTTGTTTTTCTAAAAAATAAGAGGTTTAATGTATAAACATGTGTGAGAGAGGTACCCATTGTGTCTTAAATTCATCCTGAGATGGGAAGAACTGCTATTGGCACCTTTCTTAAAGGAAAGTATAGGAGGCTAGTTTATAGCACGAGGAACTGAGTAATGGGTTATAAGCAATTCTTTATATTCTAAAATAAAGTAGGGAGTGGTAAGGAAGGAGGATTATTTATTTGCTGCAGAAAACCATGGAAAAGATAAAGTAGCCTCATATCTGCTTCCCTATTCTCATCTCTCTGGTCCCAGAGTGGGTGGCCAGGCATTTCTTCTTCCTTAGGATGGAAGGTCTGTTGACAGAAGGGATGCGAAAGATTCTTTCGGCAGCTAGTTGACTGCCCTGAGCCTTTATTTTCAGATATGTCTTGTCTTTTTAGAGGAAGTGGCAGGTTATACTGTGGTCTCAGAGCCTCCTCCAAAGACACAAAATGTGAAGAGTCCATTCCACCTCCAAACTTCCTCTAACCCGCCATTTCTCTGGCGAGAAGCAGACCTGAGGCAAGCAGTCCCTTCCTCTCAGGGTTGTTACGTTACAATCTCGACTGAGGTAGCTTACCTAGAAAGACAACCCTTGACAATATTCAAGCAAACAAAACCTTCTCTGGGCGGGTCTCACATGCTGGAGTATAAGTATGGTATGTTTTATAAGCCAAGATATGCTCAGATTCTAAACTAAATTTGACATGACCTGTGCCTTCCTTTTTCCAAGGGGAGAAAATTTGAGAAGAAATTATCAATGCAGCTGAGACTTCACCTTCCTTCTTTTATAAAGCCAGATAACCACAAACACAACTAGAAAAATCTTCTACTCAAGCATGAATTACCAAATCAGGAGAGTAAAGCATAGTGAACACAGAGGGAAGAGTGAAGAAGTTATGCACATGGGTGACTAACTTTACCTACCTAAATAAGAAGTCTGGCAGAGTTTTCCAAAGCAGATTATCATCTTACTTTTCAAGCACGATGGCCAAGATGGCGGGACAGAAGAGTCGCAACTTTTTGGAATGAGTAAAGCCTGTTTGGAAAACTGATGCTGAGGTAATAATGAGAGAAGAGGAGTGGAGGGAGGGAGAGAAAGAGAGTCACTAAACTTAAGGAGTCCCTGGGTTTCATATCTTGAAACACATGCACTCTGAGGTCAGACCCATCCAAGCCCCATTGCCAGTCCAGATCCATCCCACCCCCAGGGCCTGGCTCCCCTGGTACAAATGAGTGTTGAAGGAGAAAGAGAAAGGGGATAAGAAAATGCCTTCTCAGCCTCTGGCTGTAGAACATAGAGGAAAAGCAGCGCAGTCATTCTGTCCAACAATATCCACCTCAGCATCGCAGCCAGTCCGCTCTGCTGACAGTGACCTACAGAGCAGTGCCCTCAGCCACAACTGCTTAGCTGTCATTTTTGGATAGAGCAAAAGACCCCAGGTGGAAATTCATCCACCGGTTTCCCAGGATTCAGAGAGTAAAACTGCCATCTTTGCAATTGTAGATGGTAACATCCCACCTACCTTTTTTCTTTCATCTATTTCTAATTTGATGATTCTTAACTAGAGTTATGCATTTGAACCACCTGTAAAACTTTGGGAAAAAAATGTGTATCCTCTCTTTATTCCAGATCTAAGGAATAAGAATCTTTAGAAATAGGGTTATCTGTAGATGTATTAAAAAACAACAACAACAATTAAGACTCTGCAGCACATGCCAAGTTAAGAACCATTGTACTAATTTCTTTAGTCCTTTGACTGATAAAATCCAAAATATCCTCTCCGTCTCTTCTAGTCTTTGTGGCATATTGGTTTTCAATCTTGCTTTTATAATAATGACACCTAGTAAGGAATATAAAACCCCAAATATTAGAAAACTGAACTATCACCTCCCTATTCTATTAATGCAGCCTAACATAGCATTTCTTCTCCTCTGAGCATTAGCAAAACCTCGGTAGACTTTTACATATCTCTTTCAGTTGTTTGATCCTGTGCTGCTTTATGGAATAAGGTTCTCCCAGAGAGATCCTGTGATACTTTCTGCAGTAGACTGCAGAGCTCACTGCTGAAGACCAAGCTGCCTAATGCCGCATCCTATCTGCGCTCCTTTTACTTGCCTCGTGGCTTCTGGTCTACCACAAACTCTTGTTTCTAAGTCAGGGTGTGTCGTTTATGGCTTATTCTTATATCTTTTGTGTGCCTTTTTGTGAAAAAGAAGAAAACCGCATCACAATTCCAATCTACTGAGATCAATTTGGATCAAGATTAGAGAGTTAAAAAAAAAAAAAGATTACAGAGGATTCACAGTATTTTCCAGATCCATGCTATTTGCATATTGATGAGCCTCTCATAAATCTCTCGATCCATAATTTTGATTAAAATGTTGAGTGAGGGAATGTTATTATCAAGCCTATTTCAGATCAATAGTTCCCTAATACTTCACCTCCTTCCAAAATGTGATATCAATAAAAGAATTCACAAGGAAAAATAGGCATCAATAATTTGGAAACTCCATAGGTCAGAATCACAGAGTCACCTTACCCTCTATGATGCATCCTCTTGATATATAGTGTTTCTCCCTTGTAAAAAGTCATGCTAGACAGAGTTTATAGCTCTTGAAGGAAATAGTTATGAGATACTATCATAAACCAGTTTATATCAGAGCCCTACTGAAACTATAGGTAAATAGTTTATTATTGAATTAAAATAAAAATGATGCTATAGACCTTAACATACATCCATCCATCCATCCATCCATTCATTCAATTAATGGATACTTACAGAACACTGCATCAGATGGGCACTGTGCTAAGCATGGAAAATAGAATGATGACCAAGACAGATCTATTCCCTTACCCCAAAGAGCTAAGAGTCCAATAAGGGAAGAGAGATTATCAATGGAGAAATAAAAAATCATCCTCTATATAGTAATGAGGAATCCTTCTACTCCATCACCATGACACCATATGATGAGAAGTATTTACATTGTTGAATTTCAAAAATGCTTGTGGATACACACACTTGAGAGGAACACAAAGCAACTAGAATTGTTGCAAGGGAGCACATCTGGGATGCTGAGGTGACCTGAAATAATGCTATGCGAAGACCAATTAGAGGAATAGAGATAATTGATCTAAAGAGGGATGAACATTTTTGTCACTAGACTTCTAATGGCTGGAATGTGGCAAAGATTATCTAGTTTGTAAGGTCTTAGGAAGTTGAATAGAGAGCAATGTGTAGAAGCCAGAAAGAGCAGATTCCATCTCAAAATAAGAAACATCCTTATATCGGTCCTACAAATCATGCCTTATAAACCTTTTGATATATGGAGAATAAAATCCCATCCTCTTAAACATGTTTACTATCCCTTAATTATAATGCCAAATTTCTGTTATTTCCATTTAAATGACTATTCAATCTTGTTATTTTATAGCATGGGGATACATTTTAAATTGTAAATTAAGCCCTAATAATTCACTTTTGATGTGAAATTATGTGACTATTTGAAACATGTTTTAAGAATAGGAAAAGCCCAATGACAACACTTTTAATAAGGAGGAGGTAAAGGCTGAACTTCTCAGATTATTGGTAGGATTTAAATGCAACTGGTTTACCTTGAGGAAAATAGTGAATTTTGAAGAAAGGTCCTGTGACTCGGCAGAAGAAAATTTGAAGAAAGGCATATCTAACTGTGTAAAGCTATTATTAGAGTCTTTAACATCATTCTGTGAAGACGACCGCCAGGCCCAGGAGATCATTAAATAGCTGAAGAAGAATATAATGTTCCAAAGCCAGTCCATGGCGTGAGCAGCCAGGAGGGCTTAGCTCTCGGAAGCTATTAATCAAGAAAGCCAGGTTAGTCAAGCAGCTGAAACGATGACTCAGCAGGAACAAAATCTGAAGAGAATGCATGTTTAAAAAACATACTGAACCAGAAGAGCCAAAACAGGTTCTTCTACAAAATGAAAGGTCTTTAACTTTCTTGTAGATGAAGATGACTACCAAGTTTTTAAATAGTTCAACTTTTCTAAACACCAAGCCATTTTCTCTTCAAAGAGTGTTCGTTGCTTCTTTACCCAGAAATATTGGAAATGCAGGAATGGTGGCCGGGGTGATGATGCAGTTGGTGTATTTTGGGGTCACAGCAAAGTAAACACCATCCCTCATTACAGGGATTTATGAGCTCCTATTCCCAGGCAGATGCTGAAGAAGAAAAATGTACATTAAACACTAAAGGAGAGTAAGAACTATCTGGAGAAGAAACAGTATGAAGGACAAGAACGCCAAGCCAAGTCTTTCTGAAAAGAGAAGTAACCCATCAAAATGGGATGTCTCTTTGAGTTATGACATAGTAGCTTCCTGGACAACAGGACTTCCATCAGAAAGGCTACTCTGGCTTTCTGTTGTATTAATTATACTTTTTGTAGCTTTGATGAGCCAGTTTCCCCCAAATGTCCCTGGATGCCATTCCCATGCAGGACAGGGACTCCTGGATGTCCCTAGAACATATTTCGCAGAAATTTCTCAGACTTCGACACAAGCCATCACCAGTGTGACTACAGCACATTCTAATATGCGTATCATCATTTTTAAAGTTTCAGTAACTGAATTTCATAAATAAGTAACTTTCAGTTGGGAAATTATAGTGTGGAACCAGAGGTTCTCAGAATTGCTGTGGGATATTTTACATCATTTCCCTTGAGATTACTTCCCCAATTAAACTACAATGGGGAAAAAGCCTGCCTGTGGGTTTTTTTTTTTTTTTCTGTCTCTGATATTTTCATAAGCTTTTTGAGGAAGAGATATATAAGATATATATTGTTTGCTAAAACTTATTGAAATAAAGAACCATTCAAATCTTTTTTTTTAAAGGAAGATCTCCTTTGAGACCTGTGTCAGATCCATACAAGTTAGCCCTACCCTCTTCCTTTGAGAAACTGCACAAAGTCATCATCACTCAATTTTTGAAAGTCCTATTTAGAAATTACCTCCAACAGCCTGTAGCACATTCTATTGAATAGCTTCAGTGGTAGTAAATTATAATTCTCCGAGGTGCATGTTTTAAAATAGCCAAAAGTCATTCAAAGTAACTTCTGAGAAATTAAATTAGGATATCATATTAATAAATCATAACCTATTTTCCCAGCCTTAAATGTGATTTCTTTCTATAGAATTCCCAGGCAATTCTTCGCCCTGTGGCTATGTGTTTGTCCCCTCCAAGGACAAGTGTCCTTGTCTTTCTATCCAATAGAATCCAAATGTTTTGTTAATATTTCATTTCAGGAATTGCTTAACCCTGTTCCATAGAAAGGATGAGTCTAAATCACCCGGGAGCCTCTAGAATACAACTGGGCATCTCAGGAGATCCTGGGAAAGCTGCTTCTAATCACTGTGATGCTTGACCAAGTGAGGGACTCCCTGCTCTAATATCTTATTTCACCCACACCTTTGTCCTCATCCCACCACTTTTCTGACAACAGATTCCTATAGGGGAAAAGCACAGAATTGCAAATCCTGAATATGTGGACTTAAGTCCCAGATCCATGGTTAACCAGCCAACCATAGTCAAGTGACAATATCTTTGAGGCTCTTCTCAACAAGGACATATTAATAGTTAATCTGAAGGGCTATTGTAAGAAGTAAATTAGATCATATTTGTAAAGTACCCAGCATAGTCACTGGCACATAGGAATTTAACAAAAAGCAGCAAATACTGTCAATGTATCATTGCTACTCAATCTATACGTGTCAAACACCATTTCTATAATAATTTATTAAATTATAATTGCACTTGAGGACACTACAGATATCCATAGAGGCTTCAAGCTCTTGTTATCATTCTTAACAACACTGGCTCCCATCTAAGTGAACTTGGTCCCTTGAAAATAATCAGATATTGTTGGGAAATATGAGAATATTGTGCTTCCACAGGACAAAAAGAGAACTTTTAGCAGGTAAATAATTTATTTTGACTTATAAAAAGCATAAGAAAAAATTTGAAGATTGAATTAATAGGTAACAATTTCACAATCTAACTTTAATCATATTCCTTCTGAATATGATCTTTGAGTTCTAAAAATAGCTTTTTTACAGGAAAGGCTACAGTTAATGCTCTGCCTAAATTTGGAACTTCCATTCCTTTAATCCTATGGGAATAATTTTTTCAAAAGAAAGTTTACTGCTTAAGTTTCTGACTCCCCTCAAATAAATATTAAGTTTCTGAATTTTGGTATTCAGAAACTTCTAATATGGGCTTTCTTTTAAAAACTTCAACTTAATCAAAAGAAATTGAGTTTCTTTTGTGTGTGTGTGTGTGTGTGTGTGTGTGGTTGGTTGGTTTGTTTTTGTTTTTATTTTTTATTTTTTTTATTTATTTTTATTTTTATTTTTATTTTTGGTTGGTTGGTTTTTGTCTACCTCCACCAGCAATCTGATTGTAGAACAATCCAGAATGTAAGTGGCTGGTCATAATTCTTGCCATAGCTTTCTTGCTGGACACCTGCAATCCTATTTCTTATAGAGTTGCCCCTATCATGGTTTCTTGCTAATACCCAACCTAGAACAAAGTATGTAATAAATATCTGTTGAATCTATAAATGAGTAAATTTCCATTATGGAAATATAGGGAACAGGTTTTCAACACAAGTTATGAAAGTGAAAGAAGAACTTTGGGAAGAGATTAAATAAGAACTGAGTCCTGAGTGATGAGTGTAACTGTGCTGGGGAAATGTGGAATGTTGTGAGAAAATAGGCAGGGAGTTCACAAGAGTTAAGAAACAGAGAGAAGGCCATCCTCACTGTAAGAACCTGCAAAAATTTTTTCAAAGCATTAGTTGGAAATAAACCTGAAGAAGTAGGCAGGATCCAAGATATAAATGATTTTGATGTCACATTAAGAAGTTTCAACTTGAAAAAAAAAAAAAAAGAAGTTTCAACTTGATCCTCTAGGTGATGAATAGTCACTTATATAGTAGGAAGATTTTAAAGAATGGAATAATTTGATCAGATAAATATATGCTTAGTTTCTTATGGATCACTCTGTTAGATATGTGTAGGATGGCTTTGAGGAGAATAAGGAATGAGATGAGCACAGAAAAATGTTCAATATATATTAGTTGAAATAATGATGGTGAAATTAGGACAATAGTGATAATAATAATTACCAGCGTAATATAAAGTACTTGCACAACTCAACAGCAATAATAATGATAATACTAATAATAATAATCCAATAAAAATGAAATGGGCAAAACACCTGAACAGACATTCCTTCAAAGAAGGCATCCAGATGGCTAGCAGACACATGGAAAGATGTTCAACATCACTTACCATCAGGGAAATGCAAATCAAAACTGCAGTGTAATATCACCTCACACTTGATGCTTCTGTGTTGTTGATTTCGGCCATTCTGACAAGTGTTGGTGAGGGAGGAAAAGGAACCCTCATGCACTGATGATAGGAATGCACATTGCTACAGCCACTATGGGAAAAGGTATGAAGATTCTTCAAAAAATTAAATATAGAATTACCATATGATCCAGTAGTTCCACTACTGGATATTTATCCAAAATAATACAAAAACACTAATTCAAAAAGTATATGCACCCCTGTGTTTATTGTAGCATTATTTATAATAGCCAAAGTATGGAAGCAAACCAAGTGCCCATTGATGGATGAGTGGATAAAGAAGAGGTGTTTATGTATACAAAGAAATATTACTCAGCCCTAAAAAGATGAAATCTTACTATTTGCAACAAAATGGATTGATCTAGAGGGTATAACACTAAATGAAATAAATTAGTAAGAGAAAGACAAATACCATATGATTTAACTCAGGTGTGGAATTTAAGAAACAAAAAAAGGAACAAAAAAAGAGAGAGATAAACAAACAATAGACTCTTAAATATAGAGAACAAACTGGTGGTTTATCAGAGGGGAGGTGGGTGGGATGGGGGTTAAGTAGATGAAGAGGACTGTGAGTCACATATTGTGATGAGCACTGAATAATGTGTAGACTTGTTGAATCACTCTATTGTATCCTCAAAACTAATATAATGTTATATATTAACTATACTGAAATTAAAAAAAAGATGTTCACCCTGAATGTTTTTTAATTAAAAAAAAAGAAATACTTAAATTAGGATATTAAACAATACTAAAGATTACAATTTAGTGAAAATATATTATGAGGTATCAAATTTAAAACACAAATTATGCAGAATTTAAATATACAAAAGCCATGAAGAATGGTTTCATATCTTTCATCTGCATCAAAAGGTTGATTTTTCTAACAACAAACTTAGAAACTGATTGCATATATTTTCACTCTATAATGTGGTAATTATTGGGATATTTAAAAATTTCATTCTAAAATTTGTGCATTTCAGGTTATGGATTTTCACTTGCTCTTTCAGAAGCTAAAAAGAGGGCAGCGGTTTAGCGTCTGCCTTCGGTCTGGGGTGTGATCCTGGAGACTCGGCATCGAGTCCCACATCGGGATCCCTGCATGGAGCCTGCTTCTCCCTCTGCCTGTGTCTCTGCCTCTCTTTCTCTCTGTGTATCTCTCATGAATAAATAAATAAAATCTTTTTTAAAAAAGCTAAAAAGAAGCAGTTGGAGAAAAAATTTTAATTAAAAAAATTGTCAGTACAATTATAATAATGATGATTATATACTTAACATTAGTCAAAACCTTTATATGCATCAAGTCTTACACTGAACATGTTATTTTATTGCCCCTTTCATTATCGCATCAGACCTTTGAGGAAGGTATATGTATTATTTCATTTTACAGATAAGGAAACTGAGGCTCAAAGAATTTTTTTTTTTAAATGTGTCTTGTCACTCCTGTGGCGTTTTTTTCCTAAAATATATAGCCTCAGTCTAAGCACAAAGTGTATCAAATAAACCCAGATTGAGGCTAATTCTACAAAATACTTCCTTAGTACATTTCAAAAGTGTCATGTTCATGAAAGATAAGGAAAGATGGAAGAAATACCTGTTTCACTTTGATAATTGCATTATTGTTATATAAAATGTTAACATTAGGAAAAGCTGCATGCAGGCTATAGAGGAATTCTCTATTATCTTTGCAAATCTTTTGTAGCATAAAAAAAACTTTTTAAAACTTTAAAATGTTTTTAAAATTTCTATGTGTTGGAGCATCGAATAAAAAGTTTTTAAAATTTCTATGTGTCTATAGAACATGACAGGTAAAATATAAGATGAGCCTGAAGTATTTTGTAGTCCTAGAAAGTAAGATAGTAAAATACACACACACACACGCACGAGTGCACAAATCCGAAAGAACTCCCGACAACCTGAAACAATCTGAGCAATGCAATAAATAACAATAATGATGGATTAAAGCATGGATTAAAACAAATGAGTCCACACTAATATACAGAAACGATTGAATAAATAGCTAAATGGAATTTAATAGACAAATTTTCCTTATAGAAGAATTCCACATAATAAATGTAGATGAAGTGGGGGAAATAGAAAATCAGCATTGGGACACCATGTGATAATTGCTACAGGCAAATGCTAAAATCATTGAGCAAAACTGTAAGGAGAAACAGGATATTTTCATATCTGCAAAGTAATCTCTATAAAAATATTTTTAATTACTGTGGTGGTTTTAACATATATATCCGCTGACTGTTTTACAGTTTCCCTTCAAAAGGTAGAATGTGATCCTCCTTCCCTTGGATGTGGGCTGAACTCTGCTCCTCGGTGTTCACATGTGGTAGGGAGGGGAGTAATTTATAGCAGACAGACCTGAGAGAAACTGCCTTCGCCAAGTGACCAAGGTTAACACCACCAGTTACAAGTCACGTTGATATGATGAAATGGGAAGGAATTTCAGCTCTGCGGTATTTTTCCAAAAATTTATAACGCAGTCTAATCACGACATAGTATCAGAAAAACCCAGGTCAAGAGGCATCCTACAAAGCACTTAACTAGTACTCTTCAAATGTGTCAAGGTCATGAAAAAGGACAAATTCAGAAACAGTTACAGGTTGGAAGAGAGATTAAGAAGACATGACAGTTAAATGCAAGGTGGCATTTTGGGTTCGATCTTGAAACAAAAAAATAATACTATGAGTGGGGAAAACTGGCAAAATCTGAGTTAAGTCTCTATTTTAGTGAATAGTATTGTACCAAGGTTAAATTCTTAGTCTCATTAAACATACCATGGTAATGTGAAACGCTAATATGTAGGAAAGTAAGCAAAAAGTAGATGGAAACATTCTGCACTATTTTCATGACTCTTCTGTATGTCTTAGTTTTAAAAAATAAAAGATAAGGGCTCCTGGTGGCTCTGCGGTTAAGCGTCTACCTTCCGCTCAGGTCATGATCCCAGGGCCTGGGATGGAGCCCCACATCGGGTTCCTGCTCCCCAGAGACTCTGCTTCTCCCTTTCTCTCTCCCTCTGCTTTTCCCCCTGTTCATGCTCCCTTTCTCTCTCTCCACATCAAATAATAAAATCTTTAAATATATATATAATTTTAAGTACTTAAAGTTGAAAGGCATTAATAAAGTGTTCACAGAAAATAAAACAAAAATGCCCGTGGTCCTTAAAGGGTTAACACCACTCAAAATCACAGAAACTCAAAATTACATAGAGATATCATTAGTTAACTATCAGAATGGCAGAAATCCAAGAGTTTGAAAACTCATTTTGTTGGTGAAGTTATAGAGAAACAGGACTTCTTATACATCAATGGTCAATGGAAATCCACAAAGACTGAGCAACCTATGCATAAGGTCCCATTTATAATAAGAAAATTGTATTTGATTCTAATTAATAAAGCATATTACCAAAGGGTATATTGAATAAACAGTGGTGCAATAACAGGTCTATGCCATAGAATCATGAAAAAAGAGCAAGAAAAATTTCTCGGCACTAAGATGAACTGATTTACAGGAAAAGTTGAGTGGGGGAAAAAAGCAAGACACACTGATTTATTCTTACACAAAATTTAGTATACTCTGAGGCTTTTTTAATTTGTTTATGTTTTTTGAGGTGGGGAAGAGGGAGAGAGAGAATCTTAAACAGGTTCCATGGGAGCTCGAGGCACACGGGTCTGGATCTCACAACCCTGAGATGATGACCTGAGCTGAAATCAAGAGTCGAACGCTTAAATGACTGAGCCACCCTGGTGCTCCTCGTATACTGAGTTTTATAAAGCACATAAATTTTGTGTAAGAATAAAGGTGAAATAAGTATTTATCTATCTATATGCATATTTGCCTCGTTTTTCTAAAAACACAGGAAAGAAAAACTAGAAAGGAACAATATTTATTACCTACGTATGAATATGGAAATGAG
The DNA here is from genome assembly GCF_905146905.1 of Nyctereutes procyonoides. Taxonomy (NCBI): domain Eukaryota; kingdom Metazoa; phylum Chordata; class Mammalia; order Carnivora; family Canidae; genus Nyctereutes; species Nyctereutes procyonoides. Next base: position 72,794,673 of record NW_026575142.1, read on the forward strand.
GTGGGGCAAATAGGGACGGAATCAATATTTAAGTAAACTTCAAGCTAACTTAGTTTTGACTTAAGAAAATATTTTACATATTATAAAAATATAAAAAGCAAAAAGAATAGCAAACCCTGAAATCAATCACAAAGAGAAACAAATAAATCTAACCACACATCAAATTGATAACAACTACACAGAAAAGAAGTATGACACCGGATGACTTTCGGGTACAGTGCTCTCTCTACATGTCCATCCTTAACAGGATGTTACCTGCAGACCACAAAAAGAAATTGTAGAGACCCTTTAAAAATCCAAAGTCATATTTTATTTTCAATGATAATACACCGGTAATGTGACACTATTTATGGATATAGAGAAAGGAAGCGTTCAAATAAATATACTGGTAACCAGGAAAAAAAATTTTCCATGTAAAAGGAAAAAGATAAAAAGATAAAAGAAGTTATAAAAATAACTCCAGATAATGAATTTGAATCCGAAGTATGAAGGCGAATCCATGGTTTCTAACTGTGTTTCCCAGCTCTGTGGCCCAAAGCGCCCTGGAGGTAGTGGCCTCCTCAGAAACAAACGCACCTGCACTAAGGTCTTGATTTCAAGATGCTAATCCTCCCTGAAAGGAACTATGTGGAAATGTCAAGAAATGGGGACGTCCACAGCTAGAGCTCACAAAGTAGAAGGTGAACCTGGGATATTCTGTTGAGAAAACAAAACAAAGCAAAAGGCTTTAAAGATATAGATGTTCTGCCTTCCGTGGGAGAGATTAGGTTGTTTCAGTCAAACCACAGGGCAAGTGTAACTGGGAAAATGGGACCAAATGTAATAATCAATTGGAAAACATTGGAGAATTATTAATACAGTGAGACATTGCAGAGCCAGGGTCAGGAAGATTAAATAAATGGAAGAGGTGCGCCCGGGGCGTGGCAGTGGTCTCTTCCTCAGTGTGGGGCTGCTGACTCCTAAAGCCAAGGCGCACAGTCTGAGGCTGAGCAGAGCTTTCGGCAAAATGAGGGGAAATGGGGGGTCAGTCTCACTAGAGAGGAGATCCAGTACACATTCCTGGGTCTCCTGGGAGCGTGCACTCTGGGGCACAGGAAAACTGAAAATAGACCCGGTAAGGACCGAAACCCAGCTTCTCATGATCTCATTTCTCGAATGGAATAAGGTGGCGTGCCCCTGCCAAGCTGTCTAGCAGAGCCAAACAAACCCTCTCAGGAGAAAAAAGGCATACGGACCTTCAAGACATCTCTGAAATATATCTTGTAAAAACGTCTGTCCTTCAATAAAAATATATTCAGATATATAAGAGTAAGATATTTGGAAAAGAGGGAAGGATGGGGGAGCAGCAAAATTGAAATGGATCCATGGGAGATCCTGACAATGGAGGAATCAGGCAAGGTGAGGGAAACTCAGTGATTAATATATTCAGGAAATTAAAAGAAGAAATGAGAAATATTCATTAAAAAAGAGGAAAAAACAAAGGAGGTTCATATGGAAATTCAATACTGGAAAAATAATTGAAATTAAGTATTCAACGGAGTGATTTAAAAATAGATTAGAAACAGATGGAGAGAATTTGCAAACTGGCGGATAGGTCAAATAAATTAGCCATATTGAAACAGGGAGAAAAAAATGAAAACTATAGAAAATGATGAAAACTATTTGTCATAATTGTAATGGGAATCCCAGAAAAAGAAAAAAAGAGAAAATGAGGCAGAAATTATTGAAAGGAATACTGACCAAGAATTTCCCAAAACCAGTGAAAAATAAGAAATCAATTGAAAGATTTTACAAACTCCAGGCAGGATTTAAAAAAAAAAAAAGCAAAATATTAAACAAGAAACAAACCACAGATGTAAACCAAAGACAAAGACAAAGGTTGAAAAACACACAGAGAAATACAATACGCAATCCTAGAGGAGCAACAGTAACATTAGCAGCTTATTGTTCACTAGAAACCAGGGAATCTAGAATATAAAAGTGCTGAAATAAAAATAACTCGCCCGGAATCCTATTCCTGGAAAAAAAGAATGAAGACAAAATAAAGACGTCAGAGAAACAAAATGGAGTGATACTACCAATGAAAGCACTCTATAAAGAAAATCACGTGGGCATCTTCTAGGCAAAGGAAATGAATTCAGATAGAATTCAGAAATATACATTGAATGGATGAAGCATGAAGATCAACAGACCATAAATATGTGGGTAAGTTAACATAATTTATTCAATTAAAAACATAAACAGTTAATGACTGAGTTAGAAGATCACCACTGACAACCCCCCTGTAATAAGCTCTTCAGCCAACGGTCATCGATGGTCGCAAAATCATCAGTAAAGGTTATTCTAGGAACAAGGTAGTCACATGATGCCTATGGGCATTGGGGTAGAAGAGTAGTATTTACCCCATAGTATTTATTTATCCATTTACCCCATAGAAAACTACTTAAAAGAAGGAAAATAAGACTTTATTATGGAGAGTCGCTCGAATGATCACATTTAGCCTCCTTAACAATGGAGCCGTCTGGTATCACACGCCTCTTTATGTTACACGACATGAGCATCGTGCCTATATTTTGCCCGGGTGTTTAATTTGAACCTAATCAAGACTAACTTCCGATTTACTGAGAATAAAGAAGGCATAGGAGCTAGTTAACCGACACAACGGAGAAACAATCCGACAACTCCGGAACTTGGGGCATCTAAGAAACAACGGGCTGGACTCAAATAACTCAAAACAATGGAGGGAGGAGTTGAGCATTCATCTCTAAAGAGACAGACCAAAAAAATGCAATATGAGCTTTCTGTCAACCCTAGTTTTTTGGTTTTCTTCTTCTTTTTTTTAAATAGCATAAGAAGACATTTTTGGTACAATTTGAGTAAACATGTATAAGGCTGTACTTTAAATATTATTTAATTAATTATTTTTCTGAGGTTAGATAATGGCGTTATAGTTGAGGAGACTGTCATTATTTGGGGGAGATTCCTGATGAAATATTTAGGGGTAAATCTGCTTGATGGCTGTCACTTCATACAAAACGGCCATGCAAAAGAAATAGAGAAATAAACCAAGTTGGCAAAACGTTAACCATTATGAACCAAGATGTTAGATATTAGGATTTTTTTTTTGGTCATATTTTTTTAACTTCTCTACATATTTGAAATCTTTCAAAATAAAAAGTTGAGGGGAAATGTTCTAAAGCTGACTCCCATCTATACAAAGTTTTGGCAAGAGCAAAAATGAAGGCCTCTAATTGCGTCTAAAAATGTGAAGCTGTAAGTCGAGCGAGACAAATGTGGAATGTAGTATCCCTACACCCAGCTGAACAAGTGGACCTTCACGTATTTTCAGGGCCAGGTTGACATTTTAGCTGCTTTGGGCCCCTTGGCATTATGCACGTGTAAGGTCAGGGAGCCTCCGCCTCTGCCCCCCAGCTCTCTGGCTCCCCCCCTTCTCTTGTCACCCCAGGACTCCAGACCAAGGGCAGGGTGTCAGGGCCCTCCCGCCCCATCCACGCTGCGCCACATGGCTCAGGAGGGGCCCCCCTGGCCACAACTCAGGCCCACCCAGTGGGGCAGGGGAGGTGCCCCCAGGCGTCCTGGCAGCAGGCGCAGAGATGCACCGAGGGGAGCTCCTAGGACACTGGGCCCTGGCCTTAAGCGGAGACCCAGGTCACAGCCTCCCCTAGTTTCCAGGTGTTACCGAAAATGTTGTTTCTCTTGCACTGAGAGTGTCGAGGCGTCTCCACACAGAAATGACTGGGGAGACGGCTCTCACCCCACCCACACATACCCACGTCTCTAAGTCTTAAGTCTCCAAGGGTCACCCTCCTTTGTGGCGAAGCACAAAGTGACACCCGCTGGCCGGGTCCACTGGCCACCCCATGAGCTGAACCCTGGGCTCTATGGCCACCTCGGGCTATGCCTCCGTCTTCCCCTGACAAGAGAACTAAAGGCTCAAAATAATAAATAAATAAATAAATAAATAAATAAATAAATAAATAAATAAATAAATAGAAAGTGAAGCAAAAATAGTCATCTCTCACACTCTCCTCAAGTACTTGGGAAGAACGAAAGAGGGTTCATGATGGTGCAGGCTGGTAATCATGCACAAAAAGAGCATCAGGAAAGAGCAGTGCCCGTATTTAAGGAAACGAGATGATGATACACAACATGAATTATTTTATAGACCTGAAATCCTACTTGGGGTCTAAACAAATCAATCGCATTCAACCAGAATGTTTGCTGCGGTAACACTGCATGTTTTTTTTGACCACACGCCATCCCTTTCTCTTGCCTGCGGTGCGTGTGGGAGGTGTGTGTCCATTTCTCCCTGAGCACTAAGTCCCAGAGTCACCACCTTCGTAACCATCGGTTTAGGATTTGCCGTACTGTAACCTGAATCATCTGGTGAGACATTCCGCCAGAAATCATAACCGCGTTTCAGCAGAGTGCATGCCTCCCTCTGAAAAATCCATTTTTATCGTCGGAGCTCGCAGTTACGAACGTGTGACTGCACGGTCGTCGTGACAATCAACGCGCACAGAGAGGATCAAAAGAATCTAACAGACATGGATTCCGTTTCTGTGTCTGGAGGTGGGTGCCAAGGGATACAAAGCGCGGTCCGCGGTGCTTGAGAGTTTGTGGCTTCATCGGAGGCGCTGAGCAAAGCCCCCAGGGAACGGGGAGGCGCAGGCGAGGAGCAGCGCCAAAGCTAGAGATAACAATAGTCACTTGCAAGGGAGTTATGAGAGGTGACAACGGTCGGTTGACACCTCGATGGAGGCCCCGGGCATTCGAGAGGCCTGGCGCCACTGCATGGACACCCGGAAGGATCTGGAAAGATCAAGGGGAAGGAGATCTGTTCAGATGTCGCCTCCACCGCCTCGGCTTTGCTACCTGCCGCGACCACAGCTCTGGCTTCTTTCTGTTCCCGTTAGACGCTCACAAGCGGTGGCACCTGTTGCCACGCACTGCGATTAACCGCGTACCTTCCTCCTTCCTTCCCTCTGAGCTCTAAGGCAAGGCGGGATCCTCTGCATCTTCACGTTCCTCTTGCCTTGGAAGTGCTCAATAAATGTGTGTTGAACGGCTCTTTGAATGATCGGGAAGCACCTTAAGCAAAGGGACAGGGTGAAACGAGCACAGCACATCCAAGTTTCGTGCAAAGAGCTGGCTGTGCACAAGAAAGAGTGTTGTGCTGAGGCTAATAAAGCAGGTTAAACGTTCAGGGAGAAGACCCCGGAGGGCCTTGTTTGTCTACACTGGCATCACCTTCTCTTGGCTGGACGCACAGCCCTGGTTTCTCTTTGTCAGATAGGCCCGCGACCACCCGGCCTGCCGTGATCTCAGGATGGAACTAACGAGACCTGAGATCCTTCAGGGTTGGCCAATTCAGCCTTCATCGTCCCCAGTACCGAGCCCCTGCAGAGTCCTGTGACCCGTACGGGATGAATGTCATGAAGGTTAGTCTAGCTCAGTGCAGGGCGAGTTGAAAAAACTAAGAGATTATTGCAAAAGTCCCATCTAGGAAAGGGAAGCAGGAGGAGCTTAAAGAAAGGGACCGTGTGCGAGACAGCGGGCACATGCGGACGGCGGGGCCCCGGGGCCTGCGAGGGGCGAGTGTCACGGAAAGAGAGGAGAGGCTTGTGGCTGGTTCCAGACGCGGTGGGAGCTGGTGCCGCGGGTGTGGACAAGGGCTCTAGACTGGGAGGCACAGGCCGCGGGCACAGGAGGGTGTCTGGGTGAGTCACTCAGTTCCTTTCCTTCTAGAAAAGGAAGCTAATGCCGCGCCCTTTAGGTCAGAAGGAACATACATACGGAGCCTGCCCAGAGAGAAGGCACCCAGACAGCAGCAAGGATCCGCACGGCCTGGGAGACACAGGCAGTAACGACTGAGCGTCTCGGCGACCAGCAGAGAGGGAAGCTGGGCACCTGCCGGCACTGGGTGACCCGGGACGGACTGGCCCCGACGGCATACGGCCCTTTAAGTCCCCGCCGTTGGAACCACCCCCCAGAAGCTGCAGTTAGTCACCGTGACACTGACTCATTATGATGCCACTGGAAGGGAAAACAACTAAATGAAAAGAACAAGAGCCAAGCCAGATAAATAGCCATTAAATGAATAAAATAAGAGGAAACAGAGTAAGACCAGCGAGGGAGACAGCAGCTCAGAGCGTCCTCGTCGGGGATGGTCAGCAACAGGATCCGGGAGAGCCGCCCCTCGACGCGGGCCGCAGGGCAACTGCGCTGCCCCCCCACCCGCCCCCCCGGACAATACTGGGCCACCGATTGTCATGCATTTACCTCACAACGCCGAGGGGCTAATAATGCAAGAGGCCAACGCGGGGAGGGGCAAGAGGAATTCTGTCCCTGCCGTTCACTTTCCTGTTACTGTGGAATTAAGCCTATTAATTAAAAATTTAAAGATTAGGGCCATCCTAAGGCCGCGGTAAGCCCCAGGGCTATATCAGATCCATTACAATGTCCCCACAACCTACAAGTAAGTATTATTTTCACTATAAAATATTTTATAGAAATTTTTACACGATTTTTTAGACTTTTGCATTTTAAGTTACTTGAGCATGGCTAACTCTTCCAATTTAGGATCAATGATCATGTAGCTAGCAATCACGGCGCATACGCAAGATGTCTTGTGCTGTAAACGCATTAACCCACAAATTGATCAAATAAGATAAAATGTTTATGAATATTAATTACCTACGCACCAAATTCACATAATGTTATGTTTTGAGACTGAGCACTGGGTGTTATGCTATATGTTGGCAAATTCAACTCCAGTTAAAAAAAAATACGTAAAAAAAATTATATACCTCTTAAAAAAATAAGTTTACTTTTGCCCCAAATTTTTCATATTTGGGGGCCTGTATATTTTATCATTCAACTCCCAAACATTTTTATAGATCAAAAAATCCCATTATCTATACTTGTGTATAAAATGGACGTACTTCAAAGACATATATCTATATAGATTCAAAGCAGTAAGGCTAAGTTACACGGGTTGATGAACAAATATATTTATTTTTGTATTTATTTTACATTATATTTCATTTTAATACTTAACCTGGTCTCAGTAACAAATCTCTAATCTTAGGGAAAACAGGATCCGGGAATGCTATGGCAGCTTTCTTCCCTACGTCATGCAACATTGGTAAACAAGACTTGATCTTGTGAAAAAAAAAAAAAAAAAAAGACTTGATCTTGTGTCATCTGCATGACTCTGCATGGGGTCATATGACACATACGGGGAGGGGGCGTCATATTGCTTCTTTCCTACACAAAGCATCAGGAATTAAAGAGTCTCAAATTGCTCATTAAAAAAAAAAAAAAAACAAAAAAAACTAACTAAGATGAAATGAAGTGGAATAAAATAAGAAAGGTGACCTTTTTCTACTTTCCACAAAGGACAATGTCAGGCATCTTGGCTGCAGCCTCCCCCCATAGCTTCCTTCCAGAAGCACAGGAAGGAGACTCTAATGAGGAGGGGAATCTGATCTAACTCTAAATGAGGCTGAGTCACGCCTCACTACACATCTGAGCACATTTTGTGGAGGAGGCGCTTTTCTCAACAAAACACCTTATTTAAAACATGAGGGCCCTTCAGTTTGAACACTTAAGTATCTTCGGTTTAATCTGAAAAGCCAATTTTCATAAAATACCCAGGAAATCAGGGTGGAGACGGGCATCAAAATCAAGGCGTGGATGGACCTGGAGGGGATGATGCTGAGCGAAATAAGTCAATCGGAGGAGGACAAACATTCTGTGGTCTCATTCATTTGGGGAATTAAAAAAAATAGTGAAAAGGAATAACGGGGAAAGAAGAAAAAAATGAGTGGGAAATATCAGAAAGGGAGACAGAACGTGAGAGACTCCTAACTCTGGGAAACGAACTAGGGGTGGTGGAAGGGGAGGAGGGCGGGGGGTGGGGGTGAATGGGTGACGGGCACTGAGGGGGGCCCTTGACGGGATGAGCACTGGGGCTTATTCTGGATGTTGGAAAATTGAACACCAATAAAAAATAAATTTAAATAAAAAAAATCAAGGCGCCAATGTTTTTTTTTTTTTCCTCTTCTTTCAGGTTGTTCCAGTTTGCTTCTAACTCTGAGCCAAAAGGAACAATAAAAACAACAACACTGGGGTGTCAGCTAAACCGTTCCATCAGGCTCGTACTCAAGCTGTGCAAGGTGACTCGGGGTCCCGTGGCCGATGATGACTCAGTCAACAGAGCTCCATCCGTTGGCCGCAGCTGACCGTGAGAACATGCTCGTTCTGGACTCGGGGAGAGCGGGACGGTGAGGGACCAAGCACCTCTGCCCTCAGAAGCTCAGAACCAGGTAGAGAGCTGTGAACAGTCACGCACAAACGCCAACCAATACATCAATACGTTACAATAAAGAGCGACGGATGAAACGCAGACGCACGTACCCGGTCGGACGGTGGGGCGAAGAGAGAGAGATTGGGCCACCTCCTGGTGTCGTAAGGTGGCTAGCTTGGTTGTTGGGGTTTTCTTCCTACTTTAATGTGGCCTCAGGCACGTGTAGGACTACATGCTGTGTGGACAAGGCCGTCCTTGGGCGCTGAAAACGAGGAATTGATTATAAGAAATAAGGCTGGATAAGCCATCAGGGGCCGACCGGCGAAGAGCATCCGTGCTAGAAAGTCGGCTCCAGTTGCTCTTTAGAAAAACCCCACATAATAGTCACAGAGCAGTCGCGGGAGGTGACACGGTGGCGACTGCAAGGGACGTGGCAGGGGTAGGAAAAAGTAGCGATAGGAAAGGGATAGGAAGGCCCCGGGGAGGAGCAGGGGACACTGAGGCGAGGCTCCAACGCCGCCTAGAATCGGGGCTACTGGAGGAACCCATGTCATAGGTAGAGCAGAACGGCCCAAGCCCTGAGCTGGACCCGAAAGCAAAGCAATGATGCAGGTGGTCGGGCCGCACCGGGGGGGAGGAGGAGGAGGAGGAGGAGGAGGAGGGAGGAGGACCGGCCGGGCTGGGCCCCGCAGCCCTTCACCAGAGCCCACACCACAAGCTCCCCCACCCAGTTATGGGGACGGGCTGTTGCCCTAAGGAGCCAGGAGATGGAGCCTGCTGCCCGCGACGTGTGGGCCGTGGCTTCACTCAATGACCACCCTTCTGTCATTTGATCCTCGGCCTGGGAGCAGCTCCTATATGGGCGGTGACCTCGTCTGTCGTGTTCTGGGGAAATAAGCCGGGAATTGCGGGAAGTGACGTTTTCCGGGCAGCAGGTGGCACCCTGTCCCGTGCATGGGAACGGAGCCGAGCGCTGTCCCGGCTACAGCGCGTGGCAGGGGGGCTGGGGGTGATTAAGCCTCAAGTCCGACCCACCGAAAAGCGTTCACGTCCAATTCTACAAATGTGTCCTAAGGGAATGGCTTGAGGAATCCAGAATATATAAAGATGCACGCCCCGGCCTGACTCATGCAAGCAGAAGCCACCCGGCGCCCGCAGGCGGAGAATGGAGGGTGTTTTGTCCCCCAGACTAGAGATCGCAGCTCAACCATGAGACGGTAGACGCGGAACGATGCTCGTGGCCGAAGAGCACACGCGTGTGTCCGGGGCACAGCCTCTGCTCCGTGAAGCACGTACAGGGCGCCCGGGGGGCTCAGCGGGTGGCGCCCTCAGCCCAGGCCGTGACCCCGGGGTCCCGGGATCGAGTCCCGTTGTCGGGCTCCCTGCATGGGGCCTGCTTCTCCCTCTGCCTGGGTCTCTGCCTCTCTCTGTGTGTCTCATGAATAAATAGATAAAATCTTTAAAATAAAAAAAAAGGTACGCATCAACATACAGACACGTGGACACTGGACTGATAGTCCTTGCACAGCGACGAAGACATCGTTTGGGGCGCTGGGGTTGGTGCTGCCCGAACTCGCCTCCCCCCGTAGGAGCTGCTGCAGCCACCTACCCCGGACCTGCCGGCTGCCCCTCCCGAGACGGCCTCACCGCGGGGCCCACCCAGCCGGAGGCCCCCAAGGGTCCCTGCGGGGCGGCGCCGGGCTTCGCAGGTGCAGGGAGGGACCTTCAAGAAGGCGGGACCCGGCTTTAAAAACAGGATTCGGGGGGCGCCCGGGGGGGGCTCGGTTGGCTGAGCGTGTGACCCTTGGCCTCAGCTCGGGTCACGGTGTCCGGGTGTGGGACTGAGACCCGCGGGGGGCTCTGCACTCGGCGCGGGGGGCTGCGTGAGATGCTCTCTCTGTCCCTCCCCTGCTCACACTCCCTAAATAAGTAAGTAAATCTTTTTAAGCAAAAAATAACATCAGAAAGAATAAGCCTAAAGCCATGTTTGTGCAGAGCTCGAAGCGCGAGGGCTGTGGGACGCGCCGCGCCTCCTCCCAAGTCCTGAGCTGAAGCCCCGACCCCTGCGACCCGGCCTGTGCTGGTGCCTGCAGACGGGGCCTCGAAGGACCCGATTTCCTTAGAACGTGCCCCTCCGGGTGGCCCCGATCAGGGCGACTAGTGTTCCCAGGGGAGGGGCAGTGCGCACACGGACCCGCGGGGAGGCCTCGTAGGGACCGAGGGTGCAGGACGGAGGCCCCCAAGGAGCCGGCCCTGCGGTCGGGGGGCGAAGGCACCCGGGCAGCCCCGCAGGCTGACACGGCCACCCCTCTTGTCTTGGGCCCTTAGGATAGCGCTGGAGGGGACGCTGGCGCCATCGCTATTACTGTTTTATGGACAGAGAAATCGTGGCCTGAAAAGAGGAGGCCAAAGTACTTGAGGCCCCGACGCCCAGGTCCGTTTCCACACAACAGGACGCCCCACGACGTGGCCCACAGACCAGTCTACCTGCGACTTCTTTCCTCCGTCCCCTGAGGCTGCCCAGGCGAGGGGCTGCGTGGTGGGCCCAGCCCCCCCCGGAAGGGTTCCTGAGGCCGCCCTCCCGTCTCATGGGTGAAGGAACAGAGCCCCCCAGGGAGCCCCGTTCGTGCCTATTGCACGGGGACCCCGTCCTTCCTGCTGTGAAACCGCGGGGCCTGCAGGGCGGCAGAGCCCCCTCCGGCTTTCCCCACTCAAAAGAGAGACACTAATAGCAAAATCTCCCTCTCGCGTCTCACCTGCTCATCAAGGACAAGGGCTGATGAGATCTCGCCCCGCAGGATCATATGGGGAGAGGCCCATGCTTCCAGCTCCCGGTGCGGATCCTCCCACCAGGTCCAGCAGGTGACACCGGGTAGGCCCCGCGGGAACAGGGCCGGGCAAGGCTGGAGAGCGGGGCTGGGGGCTGGGCCCGGGAGCACCAGGGGACCTGGGACTGGCCAGGAAGGCCCCGGCCGGCAGAGTGGGGACGTCTAGGCCGGGGGCTCTCCAGGACCCCTGGGACCCCCCAGGACCCCCAGGCCTCCCCAGGACCCCCACCCCAGGATCCCCAGGACCTCCAGGACCCCCAGGAGACCCAGGCCTTCCCAGGACCCCCAGAACCCCCCAGGCTGTCCAGGGGGACTGTGCTGCCGGCAGCCTGTGGAAAGCGCCAACCAAGAGGACCATAGGCAGCAGGTTGGCACGGGGGGTGGGGGGCAGCCATGCCCAAGGCGGAGGTAAGGGAGCTGCTGTGCACCCCAGCCCACCCGGCCCGGCCCACAGGTGCGATGCTGCGAGTGCAGGTGGGACCCCAGGGAGCCCGGCCCACAGGCCCCGGCCCACGTCCACGGCAGCCCCCGGGGCACCGGCTCGTCTGCCCTCTCCCTCTATTTTTATTTTTGCGGACAGACAAGGAAGGGGGTTCTGAAGTTCCCAGGTCGTGTGAACAGCAGGTGAGTGACCAGCAGGCCTGTGGTCACCTAGTCTGGACTCCAAAGCCCGGGAATCACTTCCTCGTCGCCTGCTTGCAGGGTCAGTGGGCACAGGCCGCCCCACTCAATTCCAATCTCTGCTGCACGACCGGCGGGGCTGGCTGGGGTCCGGGTGTCGTGGTCTGGGGAGGCCCCCGGGCGGCCGCACACCGGCCTCGGCTGCCACACGACCCCTCGGGCTGCCAGGGGTCCCCCGTGCCCCTCACCACACCCGCGTTAGGTCTCAGGGACCCCCCCCCCGCCAGGTTGGGGACGCGGTCACAGCCCCTTCTAGGCCTCCGGTCCTGCGACCTGATGAGACAAGATGCTGCGAGACAGGTTGTCGGGTTTTGTCTGTTTGTTTCCATTTCTTCCTGAGGCGCTGCTGTAAATCCGCGTGGGGCCATGAGAAATATGGGAAATCAATAAATCTCTCATCTGCAGAATTCTAATTTTTTATGAGGTTTCTAGGACAGGAGTAACGCGGAGCAGAATTTCACCGTCAGGAAAGTACCCCGAAGAGCGCCTTTGACACCGGATGGCAGGCCGGGCGCAGGCGGGACGTTCGCAGCAGAGGCCCCCGGCAGAGGCCCACGCGCTCCCTTAGCCACGACTTCAGATATGAAACCCGGCGGAGGACGCGGCTCCCAAGTGATGCATGAACCCACTTTTCAGTGTTTCCTGAAATACCTGCGGGACGTGGAAGGCCTTCTGGCCTCAGGACGCCGACCGGCCGGTGGGCGCCTGAGCTCGGGCCTGAGCCGGCCTTGGGGTGCCTGCAGCCCGCCTCCCGCACCCACAAATCCACCAATGCGCTCGTTCAGCCAACGCGTCTTCACGTCCTGCTTTGTGCCCTGCTTGAGGGATGGGGCAGGGGTGGGAGACGAGAGGAGGCGGAGGTCCAGGCCCGAGGCTTGAGGGATGGGGCAGGGGTGGGAGACGAGGGGAGGTGGGGGCCCAGGCCCGAGGCTTGAGGGATGGGGCAGGGGTGCGAGAAGAGGAGAGGTGGGGGTCTAGGCTCGAGCTTTGAGGAATGCTGCAGGGTGCAAGTAAAGGGGAGACGGGGGTCCAGGCCCGAGGCTTGAGGGATGGGGCAAGGGTGCAAGACAAGGAGAGGCAGGAGTCCAGGCCCGAGGCTTGAGGGATGGGGCAGGGGTGCGAGAAGAGGGGAGGTGGGGGTCTAGGCTCGAGCTTTGAGGATGCTGCAGAGGTGCAAGTAAAGGGGAGGTGGGGGTCCAGGCCCGAGGCTTGAGGGATGGGGCAAGGGTGCAAGACAAGGAGAGGCAGGAGTCCAGGCCCAAGGCTTGAGGGATGCGGCAGAGGTGGGAGATGAGGGGAGGTGGGGGTCCAGGCCCGAGGCTTGAGGGATGGGGCAAGGGTGCAAGTAAAGGGAGGTGGGGTCCAGGCCCGAGGCTTGCGGGATGGGGCAGGGGTGCGAGAAGAGGGGAGGTGGGGGTCTAGGCTCGAGGCTTGAGGGATGCTGCAGGGTGCAAGTAAAGGGGAGACGGGGGTCCAGGCCCAAGGCTTGAGGGATGGGGCAGGAGTGGGAGAAAAGGGGAGGAAGGGGTCCAGGCCCGGGCAATGACTCAGGAGACGATGGGTGAGTGTGCAGCCCGGTCCTTGAAGTGAGGGCGGGGTTGGGCGTGGGGGAGGCCAGGGGTGCGGGGGTGCAGGTGCCTTGGGTGCGGGCGTGTGGGAGCGGAGCCTCTCTTCCTCGTCCACCTCGCTTCGGAAAGTAACTGAAGGCCGTCACGTGTGCGTGGAGGGCAGCTTTCATTTTATTTTTTTATTTTAATTTTTATTTTTTTAAAAGATTATGTATTTATTTATTCCCAGAGACCGAGAGAGAGGCCGAGACCTGCGTGGACGGAGCAGCGGGCTTTGTGCTGGGGGGCCCCATGGGGATTTGATCCCAGGCCCCGGGGTCACAGCCTGGGCTGCAGGGGGCATGAGGGCAGCTCCGAGACCCCGGCTGGCGTCTCCCCGCCGCCCCCGGCCCCGCGCCCGCCCGGGTTACAGCTCCCCGTCTGCAAACGACGTGCTCTAAGCCTTGGTTCAGTTGGATAAATACATGGAGAATTAGAGACCACAGCTTGGAGCCATTTCACCCAAAATCAGACCGTTCGGGGGACTTAGAATCTCAGTCTCCGTGGGAAGGGATCCTTGAAGACCTTTAGTAAAACTCTTTCCATTTATACTTCATTCAATTCTAGAAAAACTATTACATAAATTCTGTATCAAAATAATTTCATTTTCCCCTTTTTAAACATTATTCCTACAACTCACCAGGAATAAAAGCAAAAAACGCTACAAGAACAGTTCTAAAATTTCAAACTGGTGAAAAGCACTTGACGGGATGAGCACTGGGTGTTATTCTAGATGTTGGCAAATTGAACACCAATAAAAAATAAATTTATATTAAAAAAAAAAGCATGTTATCCCAGTACCACATAAGGAGAGACTTAGGTGAAATGTTTCCTTTTCTTTTTTTTTGTTTTGTTTTGTTTTGTTTCCTTTTCTTAATACTAATGATGACAACGAGTGAAGTAGGAGGGGATGCTGATGCTCAGTCTCAGGGGATGAGCTGGGGGGACGGGGCCGGGGGGATGGGACCACACCAGGGTGACCCAGCCGAGGAGACAACCCAGGCAAAGGCCCGGAGGAAAGCGAGTCAGGTGCCCTAGGGTGTTAGACGGTTCAGAATTATAGAAGCATAGAGGGCAAGGAGAATTAAGGAAAACAGAGGGAAAAAAAAAAAAAGCTGAACGCCCCTACTGTCCACCTTTGGGGACCATCTGCTTCTAACCGCAGGCCCCGCTCTCGTCCCGGCAGGTGCCTGCCAGCTCTGGGCTGCGCAGTGGCCACAGTCGGTGACGGCCGCGCTCAAGCCTCCAGCCACGCTCAGCCCTCGGGGATCCTTCTCTCCACTGCGTCAGCGGGTACTTGGCACTTGTCGTGCCCCAAGCGCAGTGATGAGTGATCCTATCAAAAGCCTAAGTGGTTTTAACTTGAATAAAGGATCGTTATGAGCCAAGGTCACCGCACCTGGCGAGCAGTCTCCTCCCGCTTGTCCCTTCCAAGCCCTGGTTTTGATCCTCCCCCAGGACGTCTGACCCTGCCTGGCACCTGCCTCGATGTGCCGCAAGGAAAAATCTGGTCTCTGGGCTGAAGAATGTAGCTCTTCACAGGGGGAGTTTACGGACAATCTGGCCCCTCCGTGATCCACATCAGTGACCCCCCACAACGTTCTCCTCCGAACAACCATACGGATATAAAATAAAATGCTTCTTCTACTAATGCGGCCTCAAGACGGGTTACCTGCCATTTACTCTTGCCCCACAACCAGGTTGGTTGTCCTCTCTAAGCTTTATCTGGGTAGAAGTGAGACCTAAATAGAATTTCTGCCTCACGTACGCCTTTATTTCCAATAGGAAGGCTTCCAGGAAGGGGAAACGGTCTTAGAAATTAGAATAAAAGAAAAATGTATATCTTTTGTTTGTATTAGTCAAATATTATTTTCCATATCAGAAAGGGAAATGGAACATGAGAGCCTCCTGACTCTGGGAAAAGAACTAGGGGTGGTGGAAGGGGAGGTGGGCGGGGGGTGGGGGTGACTGGGTGACGGGCACTGAGGGGGGCACTTGACGGGATGAGCACTGGGTGTTGTTCTGCATGTTGTCAAATTGAACACCAATAAAAAATAAATTTATTAAAATAAAAAAAGAATTATTTTCCAACTTGATAAGTATTTTTAAAAGTACTTAATAAGAGATGGAAAGCCCATGCTTAGGAGACTCCCGCTCTTGCTTTTATTTTTTTGTATTTTTATTTTTTTTTCCACTCTTGCTTTTAATGCCTTCCTATCGCCACTTGGAAATTCTTAATGATTTCTGAACAAAGAGCTCAATTCGTTTGTTACTGGGTCCTGCAAATTATGCTTCTGCTTTTGCCTGTAAGTGACACAGAGGCTCTCAGATGGGCGGGCACTGAGTGAGCAGCAGTCGGGGAGCCAGTGGAGAAGACGGACGCATGCTAGGCTTTGCATGGATAACTGAAGCAAAGGTGGAGGCTTAAAATCCTGCATTAATATACTTTGTGGGAAAACACTAAATAAGTAAATAATACCAAAAAAATTAATATTAAATTAAATATTGATTAATTTGGAAGAAATAACCTCCCAAGATGGCTCTAAAATGTAAATCCACTTTTGCTCTGTCCATTCTTCTCCCTTAGGTGGCCGGTATATACCCCTCAACCTGCTTCCACCTCCAGACAAGAATCCGTAACATATACAGACCAGCAAATAAGTTTTTACTTGTCAGAGAATTTCCACAAGGTGTCAGCCTTGGGCTAAAATGATAAAACCAACACCGGGCCATAGTTTTCACTTAAAAAAAAAAAAAAAAAAAAGTTCCAAGCCTCCATTTTGAAACCTATGGGTCCGGATTTAGGGTCTTATATTAGGTCCCATTTGCTGAGTGCCTAGGATGTGCTGGGCGTTTAGCACACATTATTCGCAATCCTTAAGATAACCGTCTACTAATGTAAATTCCCATTTTACAGTTAAAAAGAGCCAAGATTCAGAGACGTTAAGTCAATTTCCCAAGCGGCCAATAGAAGCCAGAGTTAGTGT
This sequence comes from Nyctereutes procyonoides, assembly GCF_905146905.1. Classification (NCBI taxonomy): domain Eukaryota; kingdom Metazoa; phylum Chordata; class Mammalia; order Carnivora; family Canidae; genus Nyctereutes; species Nyctereutes procyonoides. Next base: position 72,811,108 of record NW_026575142.1, read on the forward strand.
TCAACGACAGAACTACCCGAGCTCAAATTTTGCTCTGAAGACATCAGACAAAGACGATAGGCAACAGGGTTCCAAGAGTGGATGCCAAAGCTTCGGGATCTCTCCCCTGCTCCTGTCCAGGATCTAGTCTACGTCAGCTAAGCGCGGCCCGAGTGCCACGCTCGGTCCTAGCAGCTGCCCTGAGTTTATGGGAACAACAGAGACACCCAACAAGGCCGTTCCCAAGGAGGTCGAATCCTGCAAAAGGACATTCCAGTAGAACTCTGTTGGTCCCGGTCATCATCTATTATTAATGTCATATGGCATTAGAGTCAAAGGCAATGTCCAGGATAAATCAGGGACATTAATCCTGCTTAACGTCAGATGTTCCTGACCGGGACGTCATCTGAGGGTTTCCTGCTCTCAGGAACCTCTCTGTACGTGTAATTTCTTAACCAGACCTACGAACTCAGCCCCTCCCCTCTAAGGCTCTGGCCCGTTCTTCACTCATTTAGGAGGTGAATCAACATTAAGTTCGCCTTGCTGCCTCTTCTGGTCGCGCTGTAGCGGAGCCTCACCCCCAAGACAAGACCCCCCTCCTTGTACCAGACACTTGCCAGTTGGAGTCATTGTCTCCCTGTCCTGAACCTGAATCCCTGGCCTTTGAAAGACAGTAAGAGGCAAGAGAATTAATATGTCAGCCTCTGAGTTTGAGTCTGGTTCCACCACTTTTAGGGTAACCAACCCATCCTGGTTTGCCTGGCACTGTCCTGGCTTCAGCTTTCAACGTCTACAGTCGTGGGCAATCTGCAAGTTCGGGGCAAAATCTGCTAGTTGTCACCCTGACTTCGCTTCCTAACTGCAACTGTGAACCATGCCTGATGTGTTAAATGGGCAAACTTTAGTATTTATCCTATTAGATCATTTTGAGGATCAAATGAGGTGTGCATGGTGTTTAGCACAGGATAAGCGTGTAATATACTTTAGCTAATATTATTACTCTTGACCCACTCAGCCCACAATTCTTCCAGAGTAGCCAGGACTGGAAGACAGCTTTGTTTTTGCCAATCCCGTCCCCGAGACAGAAATCCCATCACAGAGCCTGAGACAGAGTCCTTCCAGACCTCCACCTTCCCTCGCTTGTCCCAAATTGCTTGTTTCTAGGCCATCAGCCTTCCTACCTAAGAAACCTAACAGATCTCTTTGTTTTTAACTCTCAGTAAGTATCCTAAGAGCACACGCTCCCCAAAGCCTCAGTGACCAGGTAGGACACTGTCCCCCTCAAGAAGGCTTGGCCAGTGATCATGGGGGGACAGTGAGGAAGGTGTACCAGCAGCCTCAAATCTGAGGGTGGCCGGAAGTGTACATCTTGATCTCATTCACTGGAATAACATGGATTTAGCCTCAAAAAATAATTTTGTTGACTTGGCCAAAAATCCTTCTCAACCCAACTGTATCTAATGTCCTGTGTAATTAAAGATCTTTCTCCAACCAAGCATTTAATGGCTGTCATGTTTGACTACACTTTGACACATTTATCTTCATCATCACTGCAAATACCGCTTTTCACTACTCTATAGAAACACAAGGCATAATCAGATTGTTCCATCTTACAAAATATAATTTATTTTTCTTTGCAACCAGAAAAAGGAAAGCATGGCTAAAAGAGGTGCCTGCTTTATTGTCTTCTTCCCTCTTACGTACACTCATGCTTATGTTCAAAATCATTAAAAATATAAAGACATATTACTTCTTGCCTCACTTAGGAAATCTTGCCAAGATATTCTGACTATATGTTATCTGCTATTTATGAAATAATAACCAAGAGTCTGTAAGTGAAAACAGTAGGCTTTATTTCTACTTTCTAAGGAGAGAATCAGAGGTTATATTTCCTTTTCATAGGATACCATCTTCTACTAGATTTTTAGACTTTGTCATTTTAAGTAAAATCAATACTTTAGGATGGTGATACCTATTTTTCATCCTTTGTCACCTCATCCAAAATCTCTTAGTCATGAGCTGAATGCCGGGCTTGCACAGGAGAGCCGGTGTGGATGATTTCCCACCCCGATTTCTGCGTAACTCAAGTCTACCTTCTTGACAAAACTTGACTGAAGTCCTCACATCCCCACACAGTGGATTTCATTCTCCTCACTCTCCAATCCCTCAATGAGAAGGGGATACAAAGCAGCTCTTTTGAGATCTGTAGTCGCTGCTGTCTCTGGGGGAGAGGGAGACTCATCTATCAGGCCTGCTCTTCCAGCTAGCTGCATGCACCCAGTCCAAAGGAGCATCTGAGGGTGGGTTTTTTGTTTTTTGTCTTGTTTTTTTGTTTTTTTCTTTTTTTTTTTTTTTTTTTTTTTCAGTTCAGTTGGAGAGGCTTGAACTAAAGTATGTGCTTCTGTGGAGACATCTGAATCTGGGTCCCTAATCCACATGCCACATAATTTAACAGAAACCCTCAGAGAATTAAGGTTTCACAGTAGATCTGTCTCCTAACTTCCAAGCTTCAGATTTTACGACTCTGTGATTTAAATTGAGTGGACCTAAACTACCGAGTCACGTTGTATACACAATGAATCATGGACTTTTAATAGTGCGATCTTTTGACAATAAGACTCTGCTCTCTGGAAGAGTCAGTCAGGAAAATGCATAGGGCAGATGATGGTGGCAGGGGCTTGGGGGTGGGGGAGAGAGAAAGAGAACTTTAAAGTACTTTCCTTTGACACATTCCAAGGTGACTGTCAGCATTGCTCAGTCATGGAGATGGTCAATACACTGTCAGGAGCACCAGAGGCAACAGAAAGCAGCCACCTGATGAAAGGATACAGTCTGATAGTCTTCTTCTAAGTCAATCAATCAAAGACTCCTTGGTCCTATTAAGGTGAATGTGTCAGTGTCGTGCCAATGCATATCATCCTTGTCGTGAACATGTGTTCTCCAGGTATCCCTGCAAATGGAGCTTTATGGGACATAGAATCCTAGACCCAGGCATCTGTCCAGCTCTCTCATTTTACAGATGAGAAAACTATCCAAATTGTGAAACACATGCTTATCCAGGTAGGGCTTAACCCCTCCAGCAGGATTTTAGGAATATGAGTTTTCGTTATCAGAAAGAACAGAGGTGGGAAATTACAGGTTTTAAATGTAATCATCAGTAAAAAAAAAAAAAAAATACTATTGCTCTTGATCTCTGAATTATTGGGCCAGTTCCAATGAACTAAGCTGTCCATTAAGTTTGAACTGAAGCCCAAAAGAGATAAAGAAAATTATATGATCTCAGAAAGAGAAATACATGGAAAATTTCCCAGCTCATCATCCATGATTTTTGTACTATCATTTGTAAATCCTAATTTTACTTCTGTCACCCATATCAGCACACTCCATTTGAAGTGACTCTCATTATCATCTTAGACCCAGCACAGAGCTCCAAGGGACTTCTATTTCTGGAGGACATGAGAACTTTCTGAGGTCAAAAAGTCCTGTGCAATCTCAGATTGGTCTATTAACACCATTGCTTCAACGCCAGGGAGATAAATCAGCCAATTTAAGATGTTTATGTATACAAATAGCTCCTTAACTGTCCGCTCAACCAGGTATATGGAAGAACCACTGATTTATTGCCTAGCACCATCTTATCAATATGCACAGGAGCTTCAACCTCTTTAAACTATTGTTCACAAAGTACTGGCATCCTGCTTGTTATTTTTCTTCTGACACAGTTCTATCCATCCATTCAGAAATTCAGACACTTCCATGAACTCATTTAATCTTAAACTCGCCCCTGCCAGGAAAAACCATTTACTACAAAAACGAGTTGATGACTCTAAAGAACAGCTTAAAGGTCTGGCAACATCAATGGCAGCAGGTATCCCAAACTTTAACTCTGTGGATTAATCACCACCAAGATGAAACACAACCCCATACTGGAAAACATGGGACTGAGAATGATACAAGGATGCTCCATTTCCAGATTTGCTTCATGACATATTTCCAACTCAGAAGATTGTTTCTGCCCCCAAAATCAAAGTTGAATGCTTCCCAAGTAAAGAGGAACATAAAAAAAATTAAAAAGACTTACTTGGATCTGGATCCCTCAAGAGTATTAGGGTATTAATGGAATGACAAGCTCACCAAGAGTAGAACAAAACTTGCCACCCCAAAACCCTTTATGTGACTTATAGAAAATCCTTCCTCTCGGGGACCCACTTATTCATTCTTTAATTCATTTTGTAAACTTATAGTGAGCACCTACTCTATGCCAGACACTAGGCCAACAGCGGGGAGTCAAAGACAAAGAAGCTATGTTCCTTCTCTCAAGGAGCGCACCATCAGTCAGATGGGTCAGCAATAACCACACTGCTTTATTCTCACCCACACCTACAGTGAACCCCTGCGTTGTTGACGAGCAGACGCCCGGGTCAACCTCCGACCCTTTCTGTACTTCGTAGTGAATTGGTATTATCATCTCTGCATATCTCCCCAAAGCCTAAGAACTTCACACTTTAGTCGACTCTTCCAATAGCTCCTAGCCTTCTATTAAAATGTCCTCAGTTACTGACCATCCAATTTCACATCTTCTGGAAAGGTCTAATGCCCCTCCATGTGCACGCACGCACACACACGCATATACAGGTGTAGCCTTTGCCTCACAGCCTGCCTAGTGAGTGGATATCTAGTGCTTTGGGTTGCTTTATCCTTCAGATACCGTACCAAGGATGGAAATAGGCAATGAGTCTACTTACCACCCAATACTCCTGATAAGATTCGGAAACATCAGGTAGGCCTGATGACATCAGGAAGACAGGCAGTAGCTAAACCAAAACCCAGGCATAGGACTGGGGGTTAGAGGCACAAATCTTCTACCTACAGAGATGTTACAAGGTCTAGAAAATAGTTATTGTTATTGAGTTCCTACCAGGTCCCAGGCACTGTGTTAAGTATTTAACAGGTATTGCTTAATCCTCACAAAAAGGCTGGGGATCCCTGGGTAGCTCAGCGGTTTAGCTCCTGCCTTTGGCCCAGGGAATGATCCTGGGATCGAGTCCCACGTCGGGCTCCCTGCATGGAGCCTGCTTCTCCCTCTGCCTGTGTCTCTGCCTCTGTGGGTGTGTCTGTGTGTCTCATGAATAAAAAAATAAAATCCTTAAAAAAAAAAAAGTCCTCACAAAAATGCTATTTGTCCTCACTTTAGAGATAAGCCAACTGAGGCCAAATAACTTGCCCAGGACCACATAGTACTAAACAGTGAAGCCCTGATCAAAACCTCCTCAACAGTCTGACTATAAAATTCACTGTATAAGAGGACACAGCTAAAAAAAAACTGGAACCCAAGAGCTTAGGGTAACACCTGGCTATTGAACTCAACTTCTGTTTTCCTGGAGGACAAGATATTAGTGAATACCAGATGTGACGGAAAATGTCCATTAGCTACACAATTTTGCTTCCTGGCGGAGCCTGATTTGCACAGTTTGCTTCCAAATTCTACTGTTTCTGCTGTGCCATGACGCTTGTTTATAAGGCTTATCTGTGACATAGACGTGGAAGACAGTAAAGAGCTCTGAGAGTATCAAACTGGACTCTAATAATAGATGTTCAAGCCTCACCATCATTATTAGCTTATTCGAGTCGGCCATGTGTTCTCAGGTAGATGTAGAATGGCTGGTTACACTGGAAGGACCTTTTTATTCTGCTTCAGAAGCTTGTTTATTAATGAGGAGATTGTTTGCGGTGCCTTATGTTCAAGCTAGTAGAGGGCTCCCCACTCACAGCCGGAGCCCCAGGACAGCACAGAGCCCACCATCTTTAACATCCACAAACAAGCCTCCGAGACACATAGAAGTATGTCTAGTTGGGAGTCGTGTGGCAGAGACAGCCACGGGGCCCCACCATGATTAATGATGCCAATATGAAGTCCCACGTCTGCCATCTGGGGACAATGCTTGTGATGATGCCATATTCTTCCTTTCAATTCTCATTTTCTTCTTAAGGAAGACTGCTCATTTATATCCTCTGAGGATGCTCCTAACAAGATGGATGTACCATTTTACGTTTAAGGAGGAAAAGAAAGGCAATTGCAGGAGTTCAAGAAAAAAAAAAAAAAAAGAAGGCTGAATCATCCTCGGTAATCTCCCAAATTTATATCTCTCAGTATCACAAACTGAATTATCTCCATAAACATTCGTTTAGAAAAACAACTTTCCGCTTACAGCTGCATGGTGAAGAACCACATCACACCCATACAGTAAGGATTTTACTTTCAATCTAATGTGCCAATGGCGGTTTCCAATAAGAAAAAGCAATTTGCTAGTCTAGCCAATTATGATTTGTCCTTGGATGGAGATGACAGCAAAGTCTGTTCCTCTGGTTCATTGGAAACATCAAAAAGATATCCCCAATACTCAGTCTGTTTCTCTGTGAAGTTAAACATTAAGGAGGGTGATTAAAATTCAGCTTAACTTTGGTACCAAATCAAAGGAAAGTCATTGCTATCTGATGGTAGGAGCAGGTTTTCAGAATTGTCCAAAGCAGCAATGGCTTGCATATCAATTACAAGCTCTGTGCGGCTCAGTGCCTCCAACTACACCCTCCCCAGAAAGCCTCTCTTCTGGACCTTAGAGGTATGGGGCTACTTGAGGCGTCTACACCGCGACACACAGATCTATTTAAATATAGCAGCCCCGGCTTCATTTGATACCTCTCTCGCCAAAAGATGGCCCATGGCTGTGCATGAGAGGTTCAGGAAAGAATGACTCCTGATGATGCATCTGATTTCCACGGTCATAAGCAGGAAACCCTTTTGCTTCTTTTCGCCCAAGCTATAATGTTAGAACGCAGCAAAGAGCTGATTTATGAGGTTGCTATGATGACAGGACCAGATAAAAAAAATAAAAAAGGATCAGAAATATCTGCTGTGTTAATAGGCTTTTAAAGATGAGTAAACCGATGGCTCCTGAACAGTCACATCCAAGAATACTTTTGACGTTGATTGACCACTATCATATCCATGCAACACTGGATTATTAATGTGAGGATTCAGAAAATTTTGCTCAATAATTAAAGGCAGTTCTTATAACATGGCTTTGTACTGATGAACAGGAAATCAAGCTTAAGTTATTTCCTCCAATTTAAGCATCAGACACAAAAGTCTTGGGGACACACGTGATCTGGTCATTTATTTATTAGTGTAGCAGACCTTCCCTGAATGTTTACTCCATGTCTGGCTCGGTCGCGCCAGAGGCACAAAGATGAGTAAGACTGGGCTCCCGCCTCAAAGGATTCACAGAAGCATGAAGGGCACTCACCCGTTCACCCCCGTGTTTAGATGCTCAGACTCCCCATGTTTGTGCAAACCCATTCTACTCCATCCTTTACCTAATTAGGTCCTACTCATTGCTCAGGTTTTACCTTCCTGCCCGGCCCACGGTATTTGCTCAGTAAGTATTATTGAATTCATTATAATACAATATGAGAAGTTCTCCAAGAGAAGAGGCAACAACTATCTTTGAGGGCACTAGGCTGTCAAGGGAAGCTTCACAGAAGGCATGTGAGTTTGGTGATATTTATGGCGGATTTTGAAAGGTGAATAAAGACGAGGAGTGAATAGGGACAACATGAGAAGAGGGCTGCTAAGCAAAGAGAAAGCAAGGAGAACACCATCTGCAAAGGCACGAAGACATCAGTGAGGAGGCGGTGTTTCCCCTGGTAGCAAGCTCAGGGCGACGGAAATGTGGGCCGCCGTGAGGACAGCATAGACTGAAGGGGACACTGGAGCTGGATGTTGAAGGCATTGCATGCTAGGTGAAAAGTATGGATTTTTTTTTTCCTGAAGGTGATAAGAAGTTATTAAAAGTTTGTGGGCAGGTGTATCAGTTGAGTAAATGAGAAAAAGTAAATGCTCTAGATTAACGGGGGGGAAAAAGAATTTATTAAAGGATATTAAGCAGTTCAGATAGAGAAACTCTGGAAGGGACAGAGTCCGGGCTTGCAGGCTCTAGCAAGGTCTACCGTCACCTCCACTGAGCGCAGACTCTGGGAGACACACCAAAGCCCCTGGGCATGCGTTGGCAAAACCTCACCGATCCCTCCAAGAATGCCATTTCTGTCACTTCACACAGAACTGATCCCACACGCTACTTCCTTCCACACATCGCTATCTTTTAAGTCAAAGTCTTACACGTATTCTTCTGATTGGTAGAGCCAAAGTCTCACGCCAGCACCATCACTGCAAGGGAGGCTGGAGATGTGAGTTTCTAGCCTCTACTTGGGCAGTAAAAACCCATAACGTGGGAAATCCCAAACATAGACAAGGTGTCCTAAAGGGGCTAAGAGGCCACGATCACGGAACTGCACACTACGACCGCGGGGAAGAAACAGCCAAATTTACATCAGGAGACGATTCCTCTGACAACATCATGGAAATGGATTGGAGAAGAGGAGAGTTGCGAGGCCTGGAGGTGGCTCTAGAGGGGTGGTAGTGCCGGGTCAGAGGATAAGCACACGCTTAGCTTAACAAGAAACCGGAACACCGTAGCCCGAAGCCTGGTACCCCTCTGCATTCCCACAGCAGTGGATGAGAGCCCGGGTTTTTCCCATTCTCACAAGCACTTGGTTGGCATCGTCATTTTTAGGCTATTCTAACAGGTATGTGGTGATGACTCCTTGTGGCTTTAGTGCGAATTTCCATAAAGACTAGTGACGTTCAATACCTTTTCACATCCTTATTTGCCTTTAATACATCTCCTCTGGTAAAGTCTTCAAATAGCTTGCCCTCTACTTTTCAACAAATATTCAAATGAATTTATAAATAAACTGATACTAGAGAGATTTGGAACAACAACGTTACCTTTCCCGGGTATAACTGGACATTGCTAGCGAGAGAAGGGAAGGAATGGGTGACGATACCAAGGGTTTTCTGCGAAGGTGGGTTAAGAAGGTTTAACCGAATGGCTAAGTCTGACCAAAGGTAGTTCGTGCAGCGTCTTCCAATTAACTTCCATCCAAGAGTCTGCAGCCAGATCTAAAATGCATGGGACAGAAGAGCTTAATGATGCTTTCCCGAGGTTTTCCGCATCTGCAAGAAAACAGATGAACCTCAATCGGTTTTTTTACCTCCTGCTTCTAAGACAAATAAATGAATCTCAAAAAACAATCCCCTCTCAGTCCCCAGAAAACTGTGGCAGTGATGATGCTGTGCCCTCCCAAAGAGAACTAGATCAAACACCGAATCAGGAGAAGGAAGAATGTGAGCCGGAGCTGAAGGCCTTGGAAGTTAATTAAAGGCTGCTCCTTCCTAATTATCTTCCCTACAGTGGAGGATGCTGCAGAGGGAGGTCGGGAGACTATACTTTCTTGCTCCTGAATCACTGAAGAGCCAGAGGTCTTGGACAGTAGGGGGGGCTGGAAGGTGATGAAGAAGAATTTCCTTCTTTCCATGGAAACGCCTGGCTGGGAAAATAACCCTGCAGGCTGCACCTGAGCCAACACATCCGCACCTCGCTGGTCCTCCTGCCGCAGCTGGGCGGGCGCTCACACAGGGGCCAGGGCGCTGACGGCCGGGCAGCGGGGCCAGAGAGGAGCAGGGTCTGGTCCGCGGGCTCTGGGGCTGCATCGGGGTCGGGCAACAGTGGGCCCAGTTCACACTTCGAATAGAGCAGTCGACACCGGGGAAAACCAGGAGCAGAAAAGAAAATGCGAGTAGGAACCACAGTACCACGTGGTGCCTGGATTTCGCTTGTGCGGTTTTACGAAAAGGCTGGCGGGGTAGACTGTGTCCTTGGTCGCTTGGCTCTTCCACGGGGGGGAGCAGCCGTGCTGGGACCTCAGGATGCGGATTCCAGCCCCACTTCCTCAGCCATCCGGATGAGGCAGGCCGGGCGGGTCTGGGCCCCGTCCAGGACCCTGTTCAGCGGCGTCGCTGGAGTGGGAGGTAGGCCCGGGGATGTGCGCTCGTCCCGTCCCGCCGGGAGAAGGCGGCGTCCGCAGGGGGCCAGGTGCTCGCTCTGGCCCGACCCCGCATCGGGCTTGTGATTCAGCCCTGCCTACCCAGCCCCGGCCCTGCTGCCACGGAGCAGGCGGTGAAAGAACCCAAGTGATGGTTTCTAAGATGCACTTCGCGCTCACTCGCACGAAGTTTCTTTTCAGGGAAAAAGGCAAAGGTGGGGACAGAGAAGAGGCAAGATTAAGAGAGAAGCCCCGCTAGGGCGGCTCGGGAGGAGCGCCTGCTTGCTCTGAGCCCAGGCTTGCCCCAGGCCGGCCGGCCCTTGGGGCAGATGCTCTGACCCCGCCGAGGGCCGAGGTCGGCTGCTTTGCCCTGGAATTCCCGTGATCCTACCTTCCCTCTTGGGCCCTTGTTTGATGGTTTCTCCAAATCTCCAGGATCTGCACATCCTGAGTCTAAGGTTAGAAGCCACACGAGAGAAAGCTCCCCGTTCTGGGAGCATCTGCGTTGGTCTCTATTAAGGAATTTTAACTATTACCTATGTATTAACATAAATACACAGATAGCAGGTAAAAATGCAAAATTCAGAATTTACACTATCAATGAGAGGAATTTCAAAAAATTGCAGCCGCAACAAGTCCCTCTGTGTGTGCCCTCAAACGCGTCCTCCCTACTAACACCCACATCACCCTCCTGTGAGACGGGGCGGCCACGCGGTGGGGCTCAGGCCGTGGCCGCTCTGCCCCCCACAGCACCTGGGCGGCCTCTGCGCCCACGAGTCGCTCCTGACGCGGGAGCCGGGCTGTGCCTGTGGGACGCGGCGTGCAGTCACCGAGACCAGACACAGGCATGGTCTGAGATGATGAAAGTACCCAGAACTACACCAGCTTACGTTCTGCCCACTGTCGTATCAGAAAGCCAAATTCCAGGATCCCCGGGGGGCTCAGTGGGTGAGCGTCTACTTTGGGGCCAGGGCGTGACCCTGGAGTCCCGGGATCGAGTCCCACGTCGGGCTCCCTGCATGGAGCCTGCTTCTCCCGCTGCCTGTGTCTCTGCCTCTCTCTGCGTCTCTCATGAATAAATAAATAAAATCTTTAAAGAAGAAAAGAAAGCTAGATTCCTTACACCCTTATCAATATTGGACATTACTCATTTTTTAAGACTTTCCCAGCCTAAATTCCTTAAAAAGCTGGCCTCTTAACAAGCATTCTGTCGTCCTAACCAACACGTCCTGGTCAGGGCCGGAGGCCGCCCATTCTTACGCCGTAGGAGCCGCTCTGCTGGTTCCCCAGGTTGCCCACCCTTGTCATTCACTTGCCCCCCGGGGCTGGACTGCAAGAGACACGCCTGGCCTTTGCCCACCGACCTGGAGGCGCGACGTGTAGGCGTCCTTCCCCTTAGTCCTCCATGCATCTTTTGCAAGTTTTTTTCCCCATTTATTTTCTTAACGTCTTACTGTCTGTCTTCGGCGTCGGGGAACCTCTAACGATGCCCGCTTGCTCTGTCCGTTCTCGGCTACAAGTGGAGCGTGTAAAGCCAGCTGGAGGTTCTGGGGGTAGAGACAGGACTCGCCAAAGGCTGGACTTCCGTGAGATCCTGTGAAAGTTGATGCTTCCCTGGAAAATCCCAAAACATCAGGATTTATAGGCCTTTTCCCTGAGGCTGTCTGGTTTTCCCAGAAAGCAACCTGAGAGCCTGCTGCCGGCACCGCGCCCTGGGAGCACTTGGGTTCCCACCTCGCCCCGGCCGACTGCTTCCTGGCTTCCAGACACTTAACAGGGCCTCGCGCCCGCCGGTCCTCCCCTATTCCTTTTTGTCCTCATGAGTTTATGCTTTTTAAGATCTCTCACTGCTGTTTTAATGAAATGAGGGAAGAGGAGAGCCTGGAGGTTGCGAGTCCGGCCTTCCCTGTCCAGCCGGCAGCTCCTCGCACGGCGGGCTTGAATGCAGATGTTCCCGGGAGTCTCCATCAACCAGGATCCGCTGGAAATTCTCCTTAATTTAATGGTCACGTGAGTGTAAGCAACGACTTTTCATAGGAGCCTCGGAAGTGGGCGAGGACGTGTTGGGACAACAGGAATAACTGAGCTGGAATCAGGACAGTCCGGAGGAGGTCTCAGAGACTCAGGGTCTCCATCAATAAAATAAGAAGTTGAACTATGGGAGTGTTTCGTTCCTCATTTTATTTTATTTTAAAGATTGTATTTATTTATTCCTGAGAGACACAGAGAGAGGCAGAGACACAGGCAGAGGGAGGAGCAGGCTCCCTGCAGGGACCCCGGGGTCACAGCCTGGGCCCGAGGCAGACGCTCCACTGCTGAGCCCCCCGGGTGCCCCTTGCTCCTCATTTTAAAAGGTGAAGAGTTTTTGAATGAAAGATTTTGAGGCTGGGGCAGGAAGATTCTGGAACACGGGCATGCCTGAAGAGCCAAGGCGCTCCGAGGCCGCGCAGGCGAGTGCGTCGCTTCTGCAGGAGGCAGAACAGTGCAGTGGAACTTGGGGGTCCTCCGTGTGCACACACAGCTGGGCGGCTCCCCACGGCCCCGCTCTCTGGTCGGTGAAGGGCGGCCGTGCAGGCCCGCTGTAGCCTCGGGAGCGAGCGGCCCACACGCAGGAGACAGTGCAGCCCTCCAGTTGGTGCCCGTGCTAACCGCACCTGCCTGCCCCTGACAGAGGCTCCCCAACCCTCTCCGGGAGCACCCCGGTTTCTGCGGCCTGCAGACCTGCGTCCCCCGACCGACCGACCACTGCACCCCGACCCAACTCAGGGTGCAGCGCGGGCTGCAAAGCTCGGGGTTTCGGGCTCCTGGGAACGGGCCCGACGGCAGCAAAGGGATCCGTTGGCTGGGCCACCCCGGGGCTCAGCCTCTGGAGGCCGGCGCTCAGCACCTCGAGGCCCCGTCCAGCCGGAGGCCCGGGGGCCACAGACGGAGCAGAGGCTGGAGGCCGAAAGCTCTAGGAGCAGGAGCAGGAGCAGGCCTCTGCCCGCTGTGGGACTAGGGTGCAAACCTAGGCCCTGGGAGCCCGGCAGCCCGGGACAGCAGGCCGGGCCCAGCCAGGCGGCCGGAAGCTGCTAGGGCAGGACCTTCGGGGTCCAATGGAGGAAACTGAGGCAGAGGTGCAGCCCGCGGGGGGCTCACGGCAGGGCGCCTTAGGCTTCCAGGCGCCGAGGCCTCGCTGTGCTCCTGGCACCCGCTGGCCCGGGGCTGAGGCAGCTCCCTTCCTCCCCGAGCTCCGCCTGCCTCCCGGGGCGTCCAGGTGCCCCAGGCTCAGAGCCGTGGGAGCTGCAGGTGCACGGCCAGGCCCGGCCCGCCCGCCGTCTGCCCGCCCGAGCCCTTCCCCCGGGAGGGAGGCCCTGCAGGGAGCACTGGGATGCCTGCAGGGGTGCACGGTGAGCTCCAGACGGGGAGGGGGCAGGGGGGCTGCTGCAGGCTACCCCTCTCTTCTCCACGGCGGGGGATGGGGGGGTGGGGCCGAGAGAGGAACCGAGCTGGCTTTGGCTGTCGAACACGAAGATCGCAGAATATGAAACTGGGAGGACTTTCTGGCAGCGTGATCCCGGGTATCTAAATTCACCGAGGCTGCATCCAAGGGGGCTCATCTTTTGGGGACTTGACCAGAGACCCCAAATGTTTGGTTTGGGTGTCTCTCTCGATGGAGACAGGAAAGGGCGTTTTTGTTTTGTTTTTCTTAAAAAAGGATATTTTCTTTTAATGTTGATGATCAAGTTTATTAACATTCTCGAAGTTCATTTAAAAATGAAATTTCAAGGAGCTGCTCCTCTTCAATTACTCAAAGTGACAGGCCCGTTTTTGACGTGTCACTTCTGATGGATTAGGTCGGTCAGACCGCACTGGGTTCCGAGTGCCACACGGCACAGCATTAGTCACGTAACCGGACAGGATGTGCGTCTCGGTGATGAGCTGGTGGAGATGCTGCTTTCCGAGAGGCCCGTGCATCCAAATACCTAGTTCTTCTTCTTATTATTATTATTATTATCATTATTTTCTCTCGGTGTTGCCTTTCCTCGCATTTCTCTCGGTCTCCTCAATGCCGTTCCTGTTTGCTCCACCTCCTCCAGTTTCCCATTCCCCGGAGGGAACTGATTAGTGGAAAAGCTTTCTTTCCTAGGCCTTGCTCAGGCTCAGTGGGGCGGCCTTGGCTTACCTGTTGAACCTCACCTGGGATGACTGGAGTTTCCAGAGCTTCTACTGCTGCACCTATTTCACTGGACGTTATCGCCCTTGAAACGACAAGAATTGTTTCAGCCTATCTTTTTATTTTTTTAATTTTTTTTTCTTTTTAAAAACAAAAATCCAATGGTTTAATATGGGGAAACTCACAGCATTGAAAGGACAACTGAAGAATTGGTCTTTGAAAAGGACAATGGGTCCTCTGAGGTCAACCTCATGGGGATAAGTCATTCTCATCGACGCTCCCCCATTTGGGGGGTTGTGTTTCCCGCTCTACATGCCGACTCCATGGACAGAGGTCTGGTGGGCCTTGTCGGGTCTTTTCTGACCATTTGGCTAAGGAAAAAGAGCTTCTTGATTAGTTGTTCTCCCAAGCTTTATTCATCGGAGGATGGGTGATTCCCAACGCCAAAGACCTGAAAACCCCTACACGTCCACGTAGCCCAGAAGGAGCGGGTTACCAGGAAGCTAGACCCGGACGTGCAGGTCTGGTAGGCCCGTCTCACGGCGTCGGGCCCCGTGCGAGGTCACGGAGGGGGAAGCCCCCCCGGAAAGTGCTAAGTGATAAGAGACGCTGGGGATGGGCCCCAGGTCACCAACACCAACGTCAAGGGACCCTGGAGCCACCAGTGTGGCAGAGTCGGTAAGCACGTTGGTCCCGAGCTCAGAGAAACGGCTCTTCGAGAGTCTGCAGATTCTCAAAAGCCAAGAAGGAAATTAAACCTCCTCACCCACAGTCCAGCACGCCATGGCCAGGGCCCTACAAGGGCTTGTAGGACCATACACAGTGCACATCTGTAGGATTACATAAGGAGCTTCCCAGCTGCCCTGTTTCAACCTGAGGACTCCAGAGAAATGCCTGGTTCCTCAGCCTCAATTAGTTTCAGGCTGTTAGGACTCCACTTCTGCTGGTTGGAGAATTGCTAAGCACCTTCTTTTCTCCAAAGGCCATTTAAGCTTTTAGGAGGTTGTACCTCCACCAGGTCAATACTAATTGGGGCTGGTGCTGCCTCTGTAGGTACTGGGGAAATAGGCATCGCATTGACTCCTGGTCTTGCTTCTGATCTCATCTAGAAACATCTCTCTCCCTTGTGGCTAACACCTCTCACCTTCTTTTTCTCCCCAAGACTGATAATAAAATTTAGCTCATTAACTGTGTTATATGGTGCTGTAAAATATCTAGGGAGAAGGTTCATATTAAAGCTGGTCTGAAACGCAAAGAATATAAAGCACTGCTCTTGGCAGAGGAGATTCAGTCACAGCGACAGTGAATTCAGGAGCTGGCTTGTTTTCCATGGTCGAGGGAAAGAGTATAATCTTAAGCTTTATGAAATTTTAATTAAATGAATATATAGGCTCAAATAACATACAGCAGACACGACACATAGGCTCCAAGTGATCTCCAGTGCTTCTCTGTTCTTGAGATGCCAAAGAAGGAAATACCTTGCGACACATTATGCCGATATCCTCGATTTGTTTTACATACCACAGGAAATGTGAATCTGAGACTTCAGTTGTAAGACATAGCTGAATATGCATACATTTATACATTCAGGGGTGCTTGGGGCTCAGTTGGTTATGGCTGAGGTCACGATCTCAGGGTTGCGAGATCCAGCCCCAAGTCGGACCTGGCGCTGAGCATACAGTCTGCCTAGGATTCTCTCTCTCCCTCTCTCTTTGGCCCTCCCTTTGCTTGTGCTCTCTCTCTCTAAAATGAATAAGTAATAAAACCTTTAAAAAAAACCCACAATATATTCATCTAATCAAGAGCCCTAAATATAGAAGTTTTTAGACCTAACTTCCTTAAATGTCTAGGATTTCATTTGTAACTTAAGTTCACAACACTCATGCTCTTTGGGCACACTAGTGATAACCTATTTCATGGGGGTGTCTCATTACTAAACTATAGAAATCAAAATCTGGCAACCGTTATACCTCAATGGGACCTATTAAATGGGGATCGATGCCACTACCAATGGCAAAGCTTCCAATTAAATGGGGATCGATGCCACTACCAAGCTCCCAATTAAATGGGGATCGATGCCACTACCAATGACAAAGCTGAATTTTCCCAAATTGGTGTAATCTAACTGAAATCTTATAAAAGAGCTAATTGGACACCATGAAGACAATATAGCCTATATAGCAACAAGACTCCACTCTACCAACAGTTGAAATGTTTAAGATGTTGCTACGCATCATGAATCCTCCTGTTTGAAAAAAATAAAAGACGCAGCCGTGTATTCTACAGCCCTATTTGCTTCCAAATAGGGGTTTAGGAGAAAAGTATCTGGATAATTGGCTAAAATTTTCACCTTTTTGTCCTAATATTTTAACACCAGGAAGAGAGCCTCCCCTGGCATACTCTGCACCTGCACCAATACTGCCTCACTTGAGGAAGCATTTAGTGAGTGGGATATGAGGTCCTGTGGAAGATAGCAAGGTAGCTAAGAATATGTCAGACTTCAAGGGGATGGACGATTGGTAGTATGCAGTAAAACAACGTACAGCTCTTTCTCAACTTTGCACGGGGAAATCCCAACAAGCACATTGTAAGCTGAGAATACTATAAGTTGAAAACGCATCTAGCATACCTAATCTACCAAGCATCAGAGCTCAGCCTAGCCTACTTGAAACATGCTCAGAACTTGTACATCAACCTAGAGTTGGGCAAAATCCTCTAACAGAAAGCCTAGTTTAAAATAATGTGAATAAATTTTTTTTATTTTAAAAATAAATAATAATAAATAAATAAATAAATAAATAAATAAATAAAAAGTAATGTGAATATCTCGTAATCTATTGAATATTGTCTGAAAGTGAGAACCGGAAAGGTCATCCCTGTATCAGTGGTTTGTCTTCGTGATCACAAAGCTGACTGGGAAGCTGCAGCCCGCTCCCATCGCCCAGCATCATGAGCCAGGATGCGCTACGTATGACTAGGCCGGGAAAAGATAAAACTTCAAAGCACAGTTTCTGCTGAATGTGTGTGGCTTTCTCAACATTGTAAAGGCAAAAAAAATCTTACGTACTTAAGTACTTACTGTACTTTCCAAGTACTAACGTAGAACTTAAAAGAAATATAAGGAAGACGGTGAGTGCCATAGACAAGTGATAATATGGAAAAGACAAGGGGGACACCTGCGTAGACTGAAGAATGTCTCCTACAGCTGTGCAATGTCGCAGCCTGAAGGGTAGTGAGCCCGTGACTCGGGGGGGTGGGGAGGAGCTGAGTCTGGTTCCCAGACCCAACAGGGACGCTGGGTATGACTTAGGCCAGTTACCCGGTATCACTGGATCTCCATGGCCTCAGCTGTAAAATGGAAGTGATCATCTCTTCCCAGGGCTGCTGCATAATGGAGATCACGTCAAGTTTATTAGCTGAATCTGAAGTGTGTGCACGTAAAATTCTGAAATGGAGTTTATTGATCATTTAAAATATCATGTAGTAGTTATTATTGATTTGATTTTAAGAGCTTTGTTTTTAAGATTTATCTATCTATTTATTTGAGAGGCTGCGTGTGCATACACGCGCACGTATGTGCGAGCAGGAGGCTGGGCCGAAGGAGATGGACAGAGTCTCAAGATAACTCCATATTGAGCACAAAGCATGCCTTGAGGCTCATCCCAGGACCCTACTCTCATGACCTAAGCCAAAACTAAGAGTCAGAGGCTCAGCTGACTGAGCGACCCAGATGCTTCTTTAAGAATAGTTTTCAAAGGGATTGAGGGACCACTGGAAACGTCGATGCTGCTAAATAAACACGTAAGATGCTTGTTTACAGTAAAATACAAAAATATCCACAAATAATCAAATACCTTTTTTTAAAAAATGTAAAATAGGAATATAATGTTTTTCTTTTTTTTTTTTTTTTTTTATTTATGATAGTCATACAGAGAGAGAGAGAGGCAGAGACACAGGCAGAGGGAGAAGCAGGCTCCATGCACCGGGAGCCCGACGTGGGATTCGATCCCGGGTCTCCAGGATCGCGCCCTGGGCCAAAGGCAGGCGCCAAACCGCTGCGCCACCCAGGGATCCCGGAATATAATGTTTTTCAATGATTTTAACTTTATCATCAGTTTTTAGAAGTCCATATAGAAGACATTCAATGGCTTGAAAATACTAGCTAATATTATTTCATTCTGGATAATTAATGTGGCAGTAATTTTCTTTTTCTTTTCCACATCCACCCAACATGTGCACCTGTAGGTATTCACTCTGTCCTGGGAATAATTACTATTGATGCAATATTTGCTCTCGGAAAATTTTTGATTACTTTGAACCTTCCTTTCAGTTCTACTGTTACTTTCTCTTGAAATATTGCTTTTTGATGTTTTTTTTAAAGTTTGTATTTAAGTTCCAGTTAGCTAACATACAGTGTAAGATTAGTTTTTGATAAAGATATAATTTTAAACGTTGGGATGAAAATTCATCAGGTAACTTCATATTCAACTTATACAATAATGCAACAAAAATGGGAGTTAAGCTCCTAGATACTTTGAAGAAACAGCACGTGCCAGTAGAAATTGAAAGACACAAAGCAATTCACATCAGATACCTAGAATAGTCAAATTGATATTTTGAAAATATCAGAAAATATTTTGCTGGCCAGAAAATAGAATGCTGGTAGCCAGGGGTTGCGGGAGAAGGGAACGGAATTACTGTGTAATGAGGACAGAGTTTCAGCTTGGGATTTTGAAATACAGATGGATGGTGCTGATGGCTCCACAACAGTGTGAATGTACTTAATGCCACTGAACTGTAGACTTTGAAATGTTAAGATAGTAAATTTTATGTTATGCATTTTTTACCGTAAAAAAATTTAACATTAAAAAATATAAAGCAGCTTTTAATAACCCCCACTGCTCCTAAATAATCCTGCTTTTCTTTGTTGGTCTGCATATTTCAGTTCAATGGGGGAGAAAAGGAGGTATTAAAAATAAAAGATAATGAGCACTGGGTGTTATTCTATATGTTGGCAAATTGAACACCAATAAAAAATAAATTTATTTTAAAAAATCAAAAAAAATAATAAAAGATAAGGTTAAAATAACAATGGTACCTGAAAGAGCTCTGTAAAATGTAAATTCTTTAGAGATCATATGGATGACTGAAAATCTCTCTGGCACTTTATCCCTGTACACCTGGCTTCAGAGAAAAATTCCAAAAGGGAGGAATTTATATTTATTAAGCATCAACTAAGTGCTAGGCACTGCACTAGATGCTTCTGCTGGCTTTGTCTCATTCTACGCTCACAGTAACGTAGTGAGATTTATTATTCCCATTTTACTATTTATTATTCCCACTCCACACTCACAGGAACTGAGGTTGATTATTCCCATCTTACAGAAGAGGGAATGAAGACTTCACGGTTATAACTGACAAGCTCAGATTCGTGTTCCTAGTAATGTGTGAACTCGGTAATTTAAACCCCTGTCTCCGGAAGAGGAAATCAAGGCCTTTAATTTCCTCTTATTGAAGTGTCAGCAACTACACATTGTGTTCCTCTCCCCAGGTCCACGGCTAGTAGCTTTGACGATATCTAACCACTCCTTGGTAGCACAGATGCTGTAGCACAGCAGGAGTGTTTGGCCGGGAATTCGGAGCAACGCTCAGTCACCTCGGATGGATCGATGAACCCTATCTCGGCCCTGCTTCCTTCCCTCAGCTTCGTGTTCCTTGCCCTCCTCTCTTCAACCGAGTTATGCTGTAAGGACCAAAGAGATCAGCGATGGAAAGCACCTGACGGGTGTTAAGGGCCATGAAACAAGTGAACCCAGCATTTGCAGCCACACGTGCTAGTTGCTGCAAAGATCTCCCGCAGTTATCTGGCCACCCTGTCACCATGCAATGAAGTAAAGCCCTTTGGTTTGAAAAGCTCTTACAGGCCTTCATTTTCTCAAGAGAATCTCTCCCAGCCTTCCTGGTCCGGCGAATCGATGGAGCTCTGACATTATCTGGCAAGAGGACAGTGTATAAAGTTTTAGGAGGCCGAGAAGCCTGTCTCCCAAACAACATCGACGACTCTTGTCTTGCTCCTCGGAGCCCTGGCCGTCCTCCCGCCTGGAACAGAAGCTCATGACCCTTAGAGAGAGGGGACCGTCGGTGACGACGCCGTGGTTCAGGAGCTGCAGTCACAGTATGTGTCCGCATCACTTGTCTAGACACAGAACTGGCTTTATTGCTTGGAACCGTCTTGGAGATGGTGCACTGAGCACCTGCTGGACAGGTGGTAGGTGCTAATGAATGAGGTGGTTGCCACACGCTGAAACTAGGCTGGCAGAGAGAACGATGAAAATGATGTCGCCACAATGCCAATGTTATTTTAAAAATCTAATCATGCTGCCTGGAGGCTTGATGGGAATTCCTTTCCTATAATAAGGAAACCAAGCCAGAAACTGATGCTGTGAATGAGGTCCTATCCGCACAACACAAAGCAAAATGCTGTTTTGATGACGAATCAGGTTAATTCTGAAATGTAGACCTTAAAGTGGCGTCATTCAGAACCCGAGGTTGGATTTTCTCACTCTGATTTATTCCATTAAGTCTGTACTCTGGCAAGGCCAATTCAGTAATTACAAAATATCTTCACTTTTACTCTATAGATTTATTTTTTTAAGTTTATTTATTTATTTATTTATTTATTTATTTATTTATTTATTTTCTTATTCATTCATGAAAGACACAGAGAGAGAGAGAGGCAGAGACACAGGCAGAAGGAGAAGCAGGTTCCATGCAGAGAGCCTGATGCAGGACTCAATCTCGGGACCCCAGGGCCGAAAGTGGTGCTAAACCGCTGGGCCACCCAGGGATCCCCTACTCCATAGATTTAAATTGAAGGTGGTCCTACAACCACTGAGGGTGAAAGATGCAAACACCCAGGGAAAGTCTAAGAATCCAACCGATCAACTTTCAAGCCAAAAGAAAACTGTTCTGATAAACAGTATCTTCTGATCATGGTAATTAACTTGGTCCTAAATAAAATAAAAAGGAGTCACCTTTATTTGGTAGCATCGTTAGTGTGAGGCCCACCTCTCACGTCTCACTTTTTGGTATGTGCAAGCCAGAGGAAGCCCGGGTGCTAAGATCCTACCCTACGGAACGGACGCTGGCAGCGTACAGCCTGAGGACCAAATGCAGCCCCGGCTGCTATGTACTCAGCCCTCGTGCTAAGAATGTTCATGAGAATTTTGATAGTTTTAAAAACGTTGAAAGAAAATATTTTGTGACAGATGAAAATCTAAAAGTCAAATCTCAGTGTGCATAGCTAAAGGTTTATTGGAACATAGCCACACCCTTTCACGACCTTTCACGTGTTATCCACGACCACAGAGCAGCTACAGCAGAGAGCATATGGCCTCAAAGCCTAACACATTTGCCATCTGACCCTTCACAGGAAACATTTGGGAACTCAGTGCCCCCACAGCATCCTGCTTTGGTGTAACCCGGCTCTACCACTTATTAGCTGGGTGCTCCCGGGCAAGCCAGCCTTCCTGTGCCTCAGTTCGCTCATCTGTAAAATGAGGATGACTCCACCCTCTACATTTGCTGCCTGTGGGAACTAAGTAAATAGGTTTAATGTGCTTAAACCAGCCCCAGGCATATAGTGAGAACTCTGTGCTATTAATCACTATTATTACATTTTATCTTCTAAAAAGTTCCAGGCTACGTCTTCTACTGATTTGGAAGATTATAAGGAAAAGTCTTTACTAAATGAAGAAAAATAAAATAAAATAATAAAATAAAATAAAATAAAATAAGAAATAATTTTAAAACATGAAACTGATTATAATCATATATTTTATGTAAATTCAACAAATAAACTGTCTTAGGGAAAAACAATATATATGTGTTTATTATTCATCCCATCACCTGCCATGTTTTTCACCAAAAAGCTTTGTGTAATTTTGAAGCCCACTAGTCAAGAATGAAAATAGAGTTACGTAAAACCAGTTGGATCGGCACATTGGCCATATTATGTGAAGATCGGATTAAGGCTCGTGAAATTATTTCTCTAATAAAATACATAATTAGATATTGATTGCTTAACTAAAACACCAGCTGCAATCTAAATGGTTATGACCAGTTGTGTCAGCTCACTGTGTTACCTTAATATAAAATACAAGACAAGTGCCTAAAAAGCTAAGGATATTTTAATTTCAATATTCTGCTTTTAGAGACTTTTAAGTAAACTTTGTCTTTTATCCTGAAGCAAATTCTACTCTGGGTTGAAAATATATATGTTTCGGGGAAGATAAAAAAAAAAGGTGATGGAATATGATCATTAACAAAAATTATTTGAAATTATTAATGTGTAATGATTTAAATGAGTAGGGAATATGAATATACATTTTAAGAAAATTTATGAATTCTTTACAAAACTGCAAATGATAAATAAATCCAGAAAGAGCACAAATGAAAAATAACTATTTTTCATGATTAATTTAATTTGGGCTAACATAAGATATATTTGCTAATAGACTGACAAAGACTTCTTTCCTAAGTGATCATACTGCTGGCGACGGTAGAGTGATCAAAGCAAAGGCTGGTAAGATGCTTGCTGGGGGCCATGTTCTTTTCGAAGAGCTTTATACATATTAGCTCAGGTTGTCCTCAGAATAATCTCAATTCAATAGTATTATTAGAAGCATTTTAATAATGTTTTACTGTAAAAAAGCTTGAGCCCCACATCATTCACGTAGTTGGAGGTACTACTGGTATTTGAAGCCAAGCTGTCCGGTTCATGCAATTGTTGCTCCCCCACCCCCTCCCCCGGCACGAGGCTACTGGTGCAAGGACATGGACGTACTCATACTGGGCTGGTTTCAGAGAAAACAACACACATCAGGAGCAGAGGACAGACAAAGAGCAGAAAACGTGGTCTTCACTCATATTCTCTCCATCTTAATTTCTTCCAAGAGAATACGTGTCCTTATTCTACACCTTGTTCTAGACTAACGGTAAATATGTTTTCAACGATATTTTAAAGGCAAAATAAAAGTCTTGCCAAGGCTCCTAAGAGCAGTTTTTGTCGAGTCAGAGCGACTACACCGATGCGCTGTGGATGTTCCCAGTTCAGGGTCAGAAGAGCAATCATGAAGTCACAGATGGGGTTTTGTGTTGACGTGCAAGAGAAGGGAGGGACAGGTATGTACCGGGGATCTGCCAAGTTCTAAGAGCTGTACACGCGTTGACTCATAGTGACCTCCTAAATCCATGAGCTGAGTTGTTATCTCCACGTAACAGAAGACATCTCCAGGTCACATCAGCTGGGCCACTTACATTTAACCAAGCTCACGCAGCCAGAAAGTGGTATAGCCTGGTATTCGTTCAAGTTTATCTAATTTCGAGATTTCTGCTCCTTCCAGTACACTGCATTGCTCCTACCTAAGAAGTTGTTATCAGGTTTTATCTCTACACCATGAGGAAGTGGAACATGAGGGTTATGTGTCTGGGGCTGGGGTACAAAACCAAGAGCCTGTGGAAGAAGGAACAAATGTAAGAACAGGAAAGGACACTTGAGCAGAAAAGTGGGAGGACGGCCTGCCCGGAGAAACTGGGATCAGGAGCTAGAGTTCGTTGGGTTTGTGGGCTCCGTTAGCTTGGCATGTGAGTGGAGCAGATCAAAGGGTTGAAGGAAAGACATATTTTGCCTAAAATTCATCATTAATATGCAGGGAAGCACATTAAAATACGTAGAGTAATCCACATCATGTGAGCCACTCCATGTTTACACAACGGAAACCAGATGGAAATACACGTGACGAACACCAGTTCACGAGAATGTAGATCAGTATCTGGCCACCATGTAGAGCCACACAGGGGAACCAGATCAGATCCGCAGGAAGGGGCAGGAAGTCAGGCTAATGATGGATTCCTGCCTACGCAGTGGAGCTGGAAGGTGGCCCCAGCCCCAGTGGGGGCCAGAAGGCCTACCGGGAACACACAGGATGCCAGGATGGCAAGAACAGGGCCAGAGGAGCAGAAGGCGACCTAGGTAGGGGCACAGTGCAGCTCCTGCTGGTTGCAGCGGCGCTTTCAACACACCTTACCAAGCTCCGTCCTACGCAGTGGTAAAGACGGGCACATCTCTCCCACTAGACTAGGAAGCTCCTGGAAGGAAGATGCTGTTTTGCCCACCTGTAAATACCCAGACCCTAACATCATAAATTCTACGTAAGCATTTTACGGAAGATGGGTAGATGAATGAAAAAGAACTTCTTTACAAGTGTGATGTGAATCCACCTACTACAGCTGCGTCACCAGAGCCCAGAGCAGACTCAGCGGTCGGGCTCACACGCTGCTGAGCCCGAAGAGCTACCAAACCAGAGTTTGTGGGATTCTACTGAGCAAAGTCAGAACTGTCCCAAGGGCCCTTCCAGGCAAGGTCTTCAGGTAGCGCTCCTGGGGTCACAGCACCGGGACAGGAGGGACATGAAGGCAGCGAGCAAGCAGAGTCAACTCAGCGTGGAGAATTTGATCAGGGCCAAGTCATTGCTGTCAACTATGGACTAACCGGGCAAATTGAAGCACATCCCTAGATGGAAGGGAAGTGGTGAGGGGGGGAATCCCTGGGTGGCTCAGCGGTTTAGCGCCTGCCTTTGTCCCAGGGCGTGATCCTGGAGTCCCGGGATCAAGTCCTGCATCTGGCTCCCTGCATGGACCCTGCTTCTCCCTCCTCTGCCTCTCTCTCTCTCTATCATAAATAAATAAATAAATCTCAAAAAAAAAAAAAAAGGAAAGCGGTGAGGGGACAGGTATCTACACTGTGGTGGAATTATGAGCTGTTTCAGGCTCTATTACTAAGAGACGGACTCTGTAGGGACAGGACAGCTGTCCTGGACTGCCCTTCAGGTAGTTTTTTCTGTGTGATATTCTAGGGCAAAACGGAAACCAGTGAGTGGAGAATAGGCAGGTTGGCTGCGTTTGCTAGAAGCATGGAGAAGCCTGAGGCAGGGAGAGGACCAGAGCCACTCTTAACAGACTAGAACTGGTGGGATTAGGGTGTGGAGCCAACGACCACAGGCTTCTCTCATCACTTGTTCTCTCATCCTCTGAAGTCCCTGGTGCTTTGGAGGAAACTCAGGACAAAAACTCAAAAACTCAGGACAAAAATCATATTTAGGAATAAGCAGAGAGAAACAGAGAGAAAGAATGAGAGAGAAGAAGAAGTAGAAGAAGAAGAAGAAGAAGAAGAAGAAGAAGAAGAAGAAGAAGGAGACAAAGAAGACAAGTATATGGCACCCAGAGCTGGTGTGTCTTTGTGCCGCTTTTAACCTGGATTAAATGTACCTTAGTGACGCTGGCTTCCTAGACGGCTCAACCTGGTCAAGGATTTGTGCTACTTCAATAAAGTCACACGCTGGTGGCGGTCAAGTCCCTCATG
This sequence comes from Nyctereutes procyonoides, assembly GCF_905146905.1. NCBI lineage: Eukaryota > Metazoa > Chordata > Mammalia > Carnivora > Canidae > Nyctereutes > Nyctereutes procyonoides. The sequence continues at coordinate 72,836,607 of NW_026575142.1, forward strand.
CTGCTCTTTATCCCAAGGATCCTAAATCTCAAATTTCATCCAGGCAGTAATTTCGCTTTCACTTTTGAAATATTAACTAGTTTGCTTAATGATCATACTCATTACCCCCTTACTTCTATGGAATAGTATGTCAGACTGATTAATTCGTTCATCCTCCCTTGACAAATATCAGCACCCCCCCCCCATTTCAAAGCTAATTTTAATTGCCCAGAGTCATACTGTGAGTCAGCAGCAGACCCAAAGTGTGAATTTGGACCTCGGACAGCCCACAATGGATGTCCTGCCCTTTCAATGTGAGGATGATGCCCGGGCCCGCTGACACCACGCACTGACTTCAGGACTTCTGTTCCCTTTCGCTAATGAAACTGTACAAATTACCAGCACCCTCCAACTCAGCCTTCCGTTCATTCCTTTACCACTAAGGCTCATAAGAACGAGAACGAAATAGCCTCAGGCCCTGCCCTCCCAGAGCCCACAAGCCTTTCCAACATTATTATTTTTTTTTTTTAGGACTGTGATCATAGATTGAAAGGTAAATGAAAAGCATATTTTCTGAGATGGGGAAAGACCTGGCATGGAACTAAGTATATTTGACCAAAATATCCAACTGGAATCGTAAGGCGTGGTGACAAGGATATATGGGATGAAGATGGAAGACTGAGTTAGTTGCCCCAGCACATCCTGAACCACTAATAATGTGAGAGCCTTTAAGCTGCATGGGGTCTGAGATTCCTAAGCCTTAACTGACGTGACTTTTTGGTTCAATCTGGTTCTGAGTGTTTGCTACGCGTCAGGCAATTTTTCACGTGTCGCTAAATCCCTGAATCACCCTTGGAGGACGTGCATTCAAGGGATGCCTAAGATTCCAAGAGGCAAGTACCAAATGGCAGAGGTAGGACTAGATCCCAGGGCTCTGGGACGTCCGAGTCCATGATTTTTTTTTTTTTTTTTTTTTGATTTCCTTAAATTACTCCCCTTGGTCACAGCAATTACCAGGGGAGGAGCTGGGTGGGAGGGTCCCCTGTCATGAAGTACTCAGGTACGACGCGGCCCAGCTCTATCAGTTATGCAGGTAGCTGTGGAGGCCCACGGGAGTAGAGACACGGGGGCGCGTGTCCGGGTGCCGTCCTCAGAGCAGCCGAGCTCTACCAAGGGCTTGGGGGGGGGGTCAGGAGGCTGACTTCGTACTGGCACGTGGGAGACTGAAGCACCCAACATTCTTGCAGTGATCCACACGCAGAGGGCATGTGTTTTATCTACCCCCTTGGGGTTTCCCTAAAGCGGCAGGAACCGCTGGAAAGAGTAGAAGGAGTGGGAGTGGGTCAAGGGGAGCAGCCTAAGCCGCGGTCAATGACCTGGGTTCGAGTCAGCTCCGTGCCAACCACCCCGGGGCTATGCCTTACCCCTGCGTTGCTGCTTAGGGAGGAGGATCCGCTACACTGGGTTTCAGGCTATACAACAACGCTCTCAACTGCACGAGAATGATCTGATCATATTAAAAATAAACATGAACGATGCGAGAAAGTGCGGTACAAATCCTGACGCAGTATTTTTTCTTCTCGTATTTCTGCCTGTGAAAACCGAGGCTTGTTAACACGTCGGCCTAGAAGGTCACTTGTACGTTCCAGACCTAGGCCTATGCTCTAGTCTTGCTGCAGCCCACCCGCCCACTTCCAGATATGCGCAGCTCATAACTAGGAATAAGACTTAGTTATCAGTATTTTCCATCTGACTGCATAATTATAAGAATTGATTAGAAAGTCTCTTTTTAGCTCATTGGTATCTCCAGGGTAGACGCAGAATTAGGCGGCTATAATTGCAGAGGCTGGAGAAACTTCGAGCTTTGAATCAGTGTATATAAAACAAAAGGGGGAAAAAAAACCACCTAAAAGTTGTCCAGCTCAATTAGCGTGAGTTTTTATTCACAAATTTCTGAGTCTCTATTATAGCTCTGGAGGCTCATAAACAAATTCTCACGTGGTCCACGTTTTCCCTTTCTCTCCGTACACGTATCAGTGCATTTTGACCTAAGGATAAACTCCCACAAACCAATATCAATCTAATATATATTTATTCCTAATGCAGTAACTGGCTGGAACGTCAGATTATTTTTCGATCATACAGTGAGTGCAATCAAGTTAATATGCAAAGACCTAAATCCTGCAGAAATGAAATCTTAATATCCAGAAGCTTCTCTGGAGTTGCAACTGTAAGGAATGAAATGTGGCGCAAGAAGCATAGAGTCTTAAGAAAATAGCAGAATTTGACCCTGTTTTATCCTAGCTCGCACCTGGTAGATTAAAATATTATTTTAACTTGGAATAAACAAATACACGTATCTTTCTTATTTCTCCCCGTCCTCCAAAAGATAAGAACCAAAGGAAGTTATCTTAGGTCTGCAGCAGCTGCTACAGGAACCATCAAGAGATAGCGCTGGAAAATAAGGAGCCGCCCAAAAAGCTCTGAGGCCCACAAAGATGGTCTTTGTGGGCCTGGGTGGGGCAACCGCACCCGGTAAGCAGTGAGGAACAGGAAGGCCCGTCCCTCCTCCTGCCGCCCTCCGCCTCTGTCCCCACCACAAGGTTCTTTGGAATATAAATCCCATTTTCCAGGTCACCTTGCTCACAAGGAAGCCACTAATTGCACAAATACACAGGAGTGGCTTCTCTGAACCAGGAAAGCTGGGTTTTAGTGGCAAAACGAGCACAGAGCAAGCTCGTGCCTCTCTGCGGGTCAGTCCGGAGGGTTTCCTGAGGGCAGAGGCCCTTCCTCGAGCTGGGCCATCAAGCCCATGGAAGGGATGCACGTTCCAAAACAAGGGGACAATGCAAGCAAGGCCTGAAAGATATTCTAGGAAGGGGCCTGCCCACCAGTCCGGGGCGGCCCTCCCGTCGGGTGCGTCCTGCAGGGGGGCTCCGGGGCCCAGTGCCCGGCGGGCCGGCTGTGGGGAGGCTTCTGGCAGAGGCCTTTCCTCACCCCACCGTCTTACTGGGCGCAGGGTGTTCCTTTCTTGATGCAGGAAAGCTCCCCCCCCACCGCCCCGTTTTTCTAACTCCCTCAAGTCTGCGCCCAGCAGTGTGCTCAGCATCCTGGGCATTCCCAGGTCATCTGGATTCGCAAGGCTGCCCGCAGGCTCCCCAGGCGCACCCCTCGGACGACTGGCTCTCCTCGGGGCCTGCACCCCTGGTCTCTCCCAGCGGCGCCCTCGGTAGCCGCCCCTCATCACTACCCTACAGCCCGGCCCGTAGGTCGCACGCCGTACTCCTGGGAACGCGGAAAAGCCCCAGATCCGTGTCACGGGCTAACCTTAGGGACGGAGATGCTGACCAGGTGGACTTCCAGCCCCAATTTCATTTATTTTATTTAAATTTATGGCAAAGATGTAGTATGAGAATTTACGATGACCTTTTATACCAAAGCCTCACAGTTTAAAAAACAGGAGTGAGCCTTAAGGCCTCTGCTCCCTTGTCATGCGTGGAGAGCTTTTCTGGGCTCTGGACCTTTGATCCCATGTCCGTGCCCCTTGCATCCGTGTCCCCCGGGGGCTGAACTGAGCCCTGCAGCTCCCGCCCGGCCCGACATTTCCAGAGGCAGCACCTCCCGCACAACCACCTCAAAGACACATAGCCCTTGGGGGTTGGTTGGGATCTCTCCTCCCATTCATGCTTTTCTTTATTTGGCTCCTCTCTCTTTTCTTTTTGATAAGTCTGCCCAAGAGTTTATCGATCTGATTCTTTCAAGGAACCAGCTCCTAGATTTCTTGATCTGTTCTGGTTTGTTTGGTTTTTTTTGTTGTTGTTGTTGTTGTTTTGTTTTGTTTTGTTTTCATTTCTGTATCATTGGTTTTTGCTCTAATCTTTATTATTTCTCTTCTCCTGTTGGATTTAGGTTTTTCATACTGTTCTATTTTCAAGCCCCTTCAGGTCTAAGGTTAGGTTGCATATTTGAGGCTTTTCTTGAGAAAGGCCTGTACTGCTGTGTACTTCCCTCTTAGGACCATATGCGTATATATATCCCTTAATTCGTCTCAGAGAGCTCCTCCCTGGCCCCACCCTGATGGAAAGCTCTGCCCGTTGGCAGGGCCTTTTGATAGACGTCCACTGCGTTGCACCTGTGGGTCAGAGGCAGGCAGGTCGGAGAACCCCTAAAGTGACATACATACGTACGTACATAACGAAGGACTTCTTTGCAGTCCTCTTCTTCTCACTTAGGCTTCTCTGCTTCTTTAGAGGGAAACACTGCTGCCGGCCAAGAGGCAAATCAAGAAACTATAGTGAGAAGGCTACATGCCTTAATAATCCCAAGCAATCACTTTGATTTCCATCCCTCACCCTGCTTCACCCCCTTACATACCCTGTCACCCTTTTGGGGAAGCCCTCCTTTAGAAAGTGACTCCTCCCTCCATTACAAATTTTCCCTGAAGGTTCTCTCTTCTCTCTCTCTCTCTCTCTCTCTCTCTCTCTCTCTCTCTTTCCTTTATTATTGGAGTTCAATTTGCCACCATATAGCATAACACCCAGTGCTCATCCCATCAAGTGCCCCCCGCCCCGAGGGTGCTCTTAACTCTGCTTCCCTCTGCTCATTCACCCAGCAATTTTCTCACCCACTTTTCATCTTCCAGAAAGTTACAAACCCTTCCTCTCAGCACTTTGAACGAGTAGTCCTCACGTTTAACCGAATTCGTATCCGTAGTGGTTTAAGTTCAAAGATCCAGACGCTGTTTTGGATTAATGAAGATTATCTAAAGTCCCAGTTGGCCAAAAGTTAAGGAAGTTCAACAAGATGAAAAGGGTTGAGCAGAAAACCCAATGAAAGGCTAAGAGGAAACGAGTCAAATCTAAAATGCTGAACAAAAATGAAGACATAGCAAGTCAGAGGCTTCAAGTGCAGGTGTTCCGGTAGCTAAAACAGCGGCATGAACGAGGAAGGATAAAGATCTGATCTTGAGGCTAAAATAGAGGCAGCCTAGGTTCACTGTTTCTTATGGTTTTTCTGGGGAGGAGCAGTCCTTACAAGCAGATGTTCCCCACACGTGGTAGCAGGAAGCTCTATAATTCCCACATTACTTAAATTAAAAAAAAAAATGTAGTTTCCATTGAAGTAACATATGAGGTCACTAACTTACTTCATTCAGAAGGATTTTGTTCAGTTTTTTTTTAATTTTTATTTATTTATGATAGTCACAGAGAAACAGAGAGAGAGGCAGAGACACAGGCAGAGGGAGAAGCAGGCTCCATGCACCGGAGCCCGACGTGGGATTCGATCCCGGGTCTCCAGGATCGCGCCCTGGGCCAAAGGCAGGCGCCAAACCGCTGCGCCACCCAGGGATCCCGGATTTTGTTCAGTTTTAATGGTGGTTTCTACAACCGTGAAAACAATGAGAAAGCCAAAGGTATTTTTAACACGTAGCTGAGGTGTGTGTACTGTCCATAGTCCCAAGACTATTCTATCGATAGATCAAACGGAGCAGGGTTGAGGAGTAGGGGATGGTCATTTCAGTCAGCCTGTATCCACTGATCAATGGAGTGATCCGTTAAGAAGTCAATTCAGTAAGAAAAAAAAAAAGGCTGCAATTATGTGCATGTGTGTACGTGTATGCGCTCAACCCAAAGTTGCAGATACTCATAAAAGACTGAGCCTCTGGTTATCGTGGCCGCCCAGAATGCACTTAGGTGCTCTTGCTCTGTGACTTCTAATGGCCCTTGGCCTTAAAGACAATTGGGCAAAGATTTATTTCATATCTACTTTCTGGAAAGGTCACGAAAACAACATAGTCTGAAAAAGCTAAAGCGCTCTGTGCGCCGTGTGTGTGCTCGTCCCACTGGCGGTAAAAGACACAGAAGCTCAGAAATGAGGCATCACCTCCAGGACCAAAGTGCCTGAAGTCTTCGGGTCTAACTTCATTTCTGTGGAAATGAGGCAGTTCAGCCATGCACAGAAATTAAAGCGTACAGGAGGGGGAAGTGCTAAGCAGAATATGAATCGTAATGAAATCTAAAATGCCAGTGGTTCTATTATTATGTGCTTTATGCGACCATGAGGCAAAACAGCTTGGGTAATGAGGGGTCATGATGGCTAGAAATCGGAGCACTAATGGCTCTAACCCACTGGTGAGAAGCAGCGATCTCAATAAAATGCAACACTAATGGAAATAGCCCCTTTGGGAAAGGGCTGACATCTGTATTATAGGAAAATGGAGAGAAATAGAGAAGCGTTCTCAATCCACCTAAAAAAAAAAATCTATTGTTTCAAAAATTAATGTCTTTTTAAAATCGGTTGGGAAATTTCTCCTGCAAGTACTTGCTTTTAGTGCTTCTTCTACCTAGACTCTGATCTTCTAGCTTTCCCTTGAGCGGGTGAATCAGCCCGCGGTGTCTGGACGGTTTTAAGGGACATTCTTGGGTTTGGTGACTTCCATCAACGTGGCCATGAAACGAGAGGCCTGTAGCAAGCAACAGGCAGGGAAACTGCCGAGGCAGAAAAGAAGGTTCACCAGTTGGGGCAAGTATGACCTGAGGCTTAAAAATACTCAGTCGGCCCCTAGGCCTCCCATTATGTCCAAAATGAAGTCACGAAAGACCCTCCCTGCTTCTCTACAGCCTCTGCTGGGAGATAACTTTCCTTCGAAACTGCCTTTTAGGGTCGTTTCTTTGTTTTTGTTTGGGGCTAGTTTTTACCTAACTTTGATTTTTTTTTTTTTTAAAGAGTGGTAAAGGAAACATCCTTGTGATTTGAAAATATCACTCAAGCTTGTTCGTCAACACTCCGCCCACTTAGAGATAGACTGGAGGTGTTTCCATATTCTCATGAGGGATGAATGATTAAGAAATGGGCTTAATACTTGCTTCCCCTTTGTGACTCCAAATGAGAGTCTGAGGGAATGGAAGGATCCATACTCTTTTGTTTCTAAAGAAACTTTATTTTATTTAGATTTTTTTTTTAAATTTTTATTTTTAAGTAATTGCTACCTCCAGCGTGGGGCTCAAACCCACAACCCCAAGGTCAGGAGTTGTACGCGCTACCAAGGGAGCCAGCCGCACCCTGCTTTCTTCCTCACCACATTTTCCTCTTCTCTCTTCTCTGTGCACCCATATGTGCATTTTACATCTTTTAAAGTTTCCTATTTCCCCTTTGATTTTCGATTTGCTATAATACGAAATTAAAACTACGCATTCCCGCTATTCCAGCGTATGATTAGGCTTAGTATTCAATTTGCAATCTTATTCCCGTATGGAGAGCATTGAAGTAAGAGTTACAAGGAATGATCTTGTTTTGAATTTGGACTTCTACAAAATCCCTCGGTGTATTTCTCATGATGTAGCCTCCCTTCCCTACTATTTCCCTACTACTATTCTAACTTACCAATGTCCCCACCGTTATTCAAGACCCAGCTCAAGTTACAGATCTTTTGAGAAATATCTCTAATTCTTCAAATCGAAACTCATCTTTTCTCCTCATCATTTACGTGGCACTCTAGACTTGTATCTTTTTCATTCCCTCTTTCCTTCCATCGGTCATCCATCGCTCACTGTCATGGACTGAATTGTGTCCCCTACCACCTCTTCAAATTCATATATGGAGGCCCTCGCTCTCAGTGTGACTATGTTTGGAGATGGGATCTTTAAGGGAGGTTATTAAGGTCATGGCGTAGAGGATTAGGGTAAGCCTGGATGACATTTTCCATATGATGATTTCACATAAAGAGAAATTTCATTTATCATTTTGATATTCAAACGCTTCTTACTAAACTGGGTGAAGAGGCAGAGAGGCATGATTGTCAAGAGCAGAGAGGGAGTAAGAGAAAGATCAGACGAAGAGATGAAGGGATTCCTAGAGAAAAAAACTAAAAAAGACTCATGGGCCAGTGAGGTCATAAGGATGGGACCCTAATCCAATAGGAGTGGTGTCGTCACAGGAAGAGGAGGAGACGTCCGAGATGTCTGCACACAGAGAAAAGGCCTTGAGAACACAGAGCAAGAAGGTGTCTGTTGGCAAACCAAGGAGACAGGCGGAGAAGCCAGGCAGCCAGACGTGCTGACTCCCTGATCTGGGTCTTCCAGCCTCCACAACCGCTCGCAGTTTAAGCCATCTAGCATGTGGCATCTCGTCGTGGCAGTCCTACGAGACTCCTCCACTCCCCAAGCTGGGGTTGCGCGCTCACCACGTGTGGGCGTCTGGAGCACGGTCCCCGCGTAGCACAGCCTGCTCTGTGCCCGCCGTACGGATGCACGGGGCTCCCCTCCTCTGCCCAAAGGGAAGCTCTCTGCGGACAGAGCCAGCCCAGAGTTGAGCACGGGCCTCTGGCAGACTAGAGTCATGCTCTCCTGCTGAACCAAAGTCAACCTCCGCTGGAGCTACGCCTCAGGCCTGGGGAAGCCGAAGGCATCTGCACTTGGACGAACAGCATCCCTTCTTCTCAGGGCGCGTTGCAGCCCCTCCTCTGTGCAGGGACGCTGCATGCTTTTATCTCTCGTTTTCTCCCTGTACCCTCCTGACACCTGAACTAAGCACGGGGAGTCCGACCCCTGATGAGGCTTCTGGCCATGGCCATGGCAGCTGGATGCCCCGACCACCCACACCAGCATCTACCTGACAAAGGCAGTTGCGTCGTACACCCCCTCCTTTCCTCCCAGGCACACCCTGCTTCTCTTTGCACTGACAATTCATTTTGTTTTCACGTTTAAAAAGAAGAAACGAGATGCACAAAACTCGCCTCTCTCTCCACCCCTTTGGCTTTTTTACAGTTGACTGCAAAAGACTGTCCAGGTTCAAGAAAATTGATTTCTTTGCCATTTAAATGATCTAATCTTCACAAGCCTTTTAACACCCAAACAAAAACCATTTAAGGCACAGCAAGATAATTAATATTGAAAATAGTTTCCGCAGGGGATCTGTATACCTGCCTGCCCACATTTTCCATTTGGAGGAAGTGTCTGGTTTGTAGTTTATAGAAAGGTTTACCTCACCAAACACGAATTCTATTTTAATAGGCCTTTCCTTTCACGTATTTTACAAATTAATTAACTTAACTGGCCAAATACTAATTTAAAATGCATTAGGAGGTGGTTTGTATTCAACAGCTTCGCTAATACTCTTGCTGATGTGTCTGAAGCCCGTTGAGTCAGAAAGTCAATGCCATGAAGTCTACTTCTCCGCCAGAGCCTCAGACGCTGCACAGACTCCCTGGTGCAGACGGAGCCGCACTGGGAGGAGAGAGCTGCCAGGAGAGGGAGAGAAGTCGTCGTCTAAAGGCCAAATGCCACCATTAGCATTGCAAGCAAACCCAAGACGCGCACAAGCATAGCAATACCCCGTCCCCTATTATTCACTTTGACTTTAGTGAATCTGAGAGCATGCGACCGACCGAAGTGGAAGAAAAGGGATAACCCCGCCTCGTGAAGACTCCCTGCCTCCCACAACCCTGCAAACACTGCTCATTCCCAAACCCTCTCTCGCTGTGAAAACCCTTTCTCCTCCCAAGAGCTGGTTCCCATCACACCTGCCCCTAAGGTAGGATTTCTTACTCTGACATTCACAAAGACGCTTCTGGAAATCTGTGAACTCCCTAAACTGGAAATGGGTGTGCAGATTTCTGGAGAAAGGATGCAGAGCTTCCAACAGACCTTCAAAGACGTCCATGATCCCAGAACGTCAGCCACAAGCATGATCTTTTCATCCCGCTGGATGCCATTCTCCCTGGGACTACGCTCCAGTTACCCTGGCTTTGTAGCCTTTCTGCAGGCGGGCAGGGCCTTCTCCACCTCCAGCTCTGCACACAGTGTCCTATCCCTACAGTGCTTCCCACCCCCACTGCTTGACCCTCTGACTCGTCCTCTGGACATCTGACTCGGTATCACTCTAACTATCCACTCCTCCAGACTGTTCTTCCTAGTAATGGTCTTTCAAGACACTTATCACAGTTTACAATTAGTTCTGTGCAATTGTGTGACGTTGATCTCCCATTAGACCGTAAGCTCCATAAGGATATGAACCATGTCTGTCGTCATCATCTTATCAGAACCCGGATCACCGTATACGGCTCATTAGATTTGCTGTGTGGATGGGAAGTGAGTGAATCCTAAGTGAATTAATGAGCATCCCAAACACTACTTTCCATGAAGCCTCCTACACCTTAAGCTGGCGTCGTACTCCTCTGAGATTTTCTGAAATTCCTAATTCTCGAGCACATACAGAGCACCACACATGTGGGCCCTGGTTCTCGTTACCTGGCTACTTCACTTAAGTAATTCTTGTGTATTCAAGTGCCCGAAGAGCTCTTTGGGACAGAGATGGCTCCCATCTCACTTGGTTCATTCTCGAGCAAATATTATCAAACAATCAGTGCCATCTAATATCCTGTAGCAAATCGGCCAACTTTAGCTCCGTCTGTTCCACGCTAACTCCCAACAATTGATAAGGTATTAAGTATGTGACCTGCCTCCCAGGTTAATCATCAGCTCCATGACAGCCCAGATTTTTCCTTCTCCCCCAGAACAAATAGGGTGGTGCTGGATGTTGAGCAGATTCAGTCAGCTTTATGGCTGACCATAACATACAGCCCAGGCGGAGGCAGGCCGAGTTGGTCTCCCTTGAGACTTGGGGGGGGGGGGGAATGTGTAAATGGGAAAAACGTTAAGACTATTCTGAGTTTTCTTACCTCCTTTGCTTTCTGCAGGTGTAAATCCCCCACTGTAGAGGGCTAAGAGCATCACACTTATCACCCCGGGCAACCCGTTAGGGCTCCCGCCCCTATTCTCACAGCTGTATTTTGACAAGTCGCTTTACATCACTCCGTCCTGACGTCCTAGTAAAATTTTCTTCCTTGAAACCTGCAATATTAACTACGGGATTGGTCCATATCTGCTTCATTTACTTCCCAACCGCTGCTCACCTTCAGGACAAGCTTAATCAGGCATTAACCTGACTGATGGGTAAATTTTGGACAAGTTAGGAAGAGGAGGATCAGGATGCATGAGTGTGTCTGGATGCCCAGAAGCTCAGGCAACGGGCATATTTCATGACTTAACCAACAAAGACCTGAAGGCAGCATTTGTCCTCTATTGTTATTTATGGTCAAGAACGCAGGAGCAAAATGCGTGGAGCTTATGAGCCAGGAGAGATCCTGTTTAATATACTGGAAACAAAGCAATATTGCAGCAACTATAAAACCGCTATTGTTCTTGTGCCCCAGGATGCACCCTGCTTTCGTGGTGAAGGAACAAGTGCCCCGGGAGGTCATGAAACTAAGCTGTGGGCTTTATGTCGGGGTCAGCCCCGACCGCAGCACACGGTACAGGGGTCCGGGTCGAACGGTGGGCTGCGCCCCAGAGCTGTCCTCGTGTAGGCGCCTGGCGGTCCTTCACTGAGGCAACAAAACAGCAGGCCGGGTGACGCGGATGGAGGAGGCAGTTTCCTCACAGATCTGGAGACACTCGGGCTACAAGTCCAAGATCCAGGTGTCAGCAGGTTTGGTGTGGGCCGCGGGTGGCCACCCCCCACGTAGTCACCCCTCAGTCTGCGTGTTGTCAGACTCCGGCCTCCCCTCCTTTAAGACGCCCTTCATAGGGTTAGGGCCCACCCCAGGACCTCTTCTACTTGCCCTTGTCAGGCCTATATCCAAAGAGTCCCATTCGGAGGCCCTGGGGCTTGAAAGTCACCCGATGGACTTAGAGGATACACAGCTCAGCTCCAGCAGCCCTGCTCCTTGGGCGGACACTGCCTCCCCCCAGCCAGTCTTGACGCTTCCAGAACCCTCTCCCTCGAAATCACGCCACGGTGAGCGATCCTTCTTAAACATAATCTGACCCCAGCATCCTCCCGCTTCAAGACAAATTCCCAACTGCCTAGAGGTTGTAGGATGAAACCCACGCTTCCAGCTGGTGGAGTTAGCCTCTCCCGTCCCCCAGCCCCTGGTGGCTGCCAGCGTCCTTGACCCGCAGCCCATCAGCCCTCCCGCTGCCTCTGTGGTCACCTCACCTCCCCCCGGCACAGCCCGGCCCTCTTCCGCCTTGCTCATGTCAAGGCACATCCTGGATTTGGGGCTCCCCTGAGTCACCTGGGACTATTTCCCCAGCTCAGGATTCCTGATTGTATTTGCAAAGGCCCTTTTTCCAAATAAAGTAGGGCCACGGGTTTGGGGAGTTGGGACGCAGACGGTTCCCTGAGGGGCGGGGGCACCATTCGACCTACTACCGAACTCTCACGTCTGAGCTGTCCCAACAGATCCTACGGGGCGGGTGTGTGACACAACTGTGCCGTAGATGAATAACCAGTAATGTTAATTCAACCCAAACCATTCACAGATTTTTCCCTGAACGAACAGACTGTTAGTCTGAAATCACAAAATCAGGGGATGCGTGGGTGTCGCCAAGATAAAGCATTTAGACGCTGCCGATCGATGCAAAAGGGCAAAGTAAATAACTGGTGGGTTTCTGGTATAAGCCCCTAAGCCAGATAAATCAAGCATTGACGCTGTTCACATCCTTTTTAATTCTTTACGTGGAGACTTTTTGCTTTTCGACCCCGGAGAATGTTCTGTTCCCACCCGGGTTCTCGTCTCGGTTGCGTGTCCTGGATGCTGCCTTGCCGGGGGTGCGGGCGGCTGGAGGGTCTGGTTCTCATCCAAGATGAAGCAAAAAGGACTCATTGCTTCAATGCTGCGGGTTTGTGAAAACCTCTTGCAAAGCAGCAGATGAGTGTACTTCTGAGAGGGAAGTGATCGTGTTTAATCACGTAGAATGTGGTTCCCGGAGGAGGGGCGCAGCCGGGGGGCACAGTGCGGGCCGGGGGGCCGGTCGCTCCACCGGGGACCTGCACCTAATGGAACAGCAGCTACAGTGCAATAAAAAAGAAAAAAATAATTTAAAAATAAAGAAGAAAGCATGGCACCATCCAGCGGGCAATCCGCGTGTCCCCTGCGGGCCGAGGGCCACGGGGCCTGCGCCGCAGCCACACAGACGCCTGCTCGACAGCGCTCAGGGTCCGCCTCTGCTTGCCGCACCTCTGGGATGGGAAAGCCGGGGCCACGTCGTAGCCCAGGCGTCAGCACGGTGACCCCGACGAGGGCGAGGCCCACTGCAGCGGGTCCCCTAGGCTCCCAGACGCACCGGGGACCGTCGTGCAGCCCCCCTCGGAGGACAAATGTCCATCAGCCCCCACGAAGAGAGTGCACCCGTGTCTGCAGAGCCGGGTGAGGCCCGTGGGCCGCCCCCAGGTAAAGGGACCGTGAGCTGGAAGCAAAGCCAAGGAAGACTCAGATCCTGACGCTCAGGTCGGAAGGAGCCCTGGAAACCCGGGGGCTAGACCTGTGGAGCCGCCAGGGGGTCAGTTACCTGTGTCCTGGGAAGTCGGAGCCAGGACTCCTGAGCCCGGGCCGTGGGGACGTGGTGCCCACGGGGACTCGGAGGCCCATGGCCCAGGTGGACGGAGCCCCCAGGGCTTGGGAAGGCCAGTGCCATGGCCTGCGGCAGGCAGCGGCCACAGGGGCTGCGAGCACCTGGCCTGCACCCAGCACCCAGTGCCCAGCACCCAGAACCTGGCACCCAGCACCCAGCACGCAGTGCCCAGCACCCAGAACCTGGCACCCAGCACCCAGCACGCAGTGCCCAGCACTGGCACCCAGGGAGCTAGACAGACTGATGGGAGCCTCTGCACCCGAGGCCAAGTGTCCAGCACCCAGCACCCAACGCCTAGTGCCCAGAGGCTGGTGCCTGGCGCCTGGCATCTGGCACCCAGCACCCAGCGCCCAGAGAGCTGGACAGGTTGATGGGAGCCTCGGCACCCGGGACCCAGTGCCCAGCATCCAACACCTGGTGCCCAGCACCCAGCACTCAGCACCCAGCACCCAGCGCCCAGCACCCAGCACCCGGCACTCGGCACCCCTTGCCCAGCACCTGGTGCCTAGCACCCAGCACCCAGCAACTGGCACCCAGCACCCAGCACCCGGTGCCCAGCACCCAGCACCTGGTGCCATTCCCCAGCACCTGGCACCCAGCACCCAGCGCCCAGGGTGCTGGAGAGGCTGACGGGAGCCTCTGCACCCGGGGCCCAGCACGGCCTGCAGGCGGGCCCCCTGGCCCCCGTGTCCCCCTCCCACCACCACTGGTGAATGACAACAAAGGTCATGGCGATTTCCCAGACCATCCACAGGAGCGGCCCTAAGACACCACTTTGCCTTCTCCAGGTCTCGGCCGTGACGCAGCCTCGCGGCGCCGGCTTCCCAGGGGCCCTGGGTCCCGACGTGGTCCCCTTGAGCTGCCTGACGGCTCGGTGGTGGCCTCTGCTCTCCGTGGCCCGGGCGGCTCTGGTGGCCGTTAGCATCCCCACGACGAGGAGGGGACGGCACACGACCCCGCAGCCCGGAGAGCACCGCGCCGAGCAGACCGGCCGTTGCCCACTGCAGCCCGCGGCTCCCGAAGCTGCCCCGTCACGGACCCTCCTTTATTTCCACCCGGGATTATCACAAAAGAAAACTTTTTCTCGTACTTATTTAGAGAAACCCTCAAGAAGGACAATGGTGTCTGAATTCTCAGGCGCCCTGACGGCTTGTGTGTAACGGGGGACGGGGGCAGAGGCTTTGAACTGTGACGGGGCATCAACACTCTGCTTGCGACCCCCGGGGGCTCCGCGGTGGAGCGTCCGCCTTGGGCTCAGGGCCCAGGACATGGCCCCGGGTCCCGGGATCGAGTCTCGCGGCGGGCTCCCCGCGTGGGGCCTGCCCCTCCCTCTGCCGGGTCCCTGCCTCTCTCTCTCTGTGTCTTTCATGAACACTAAATAGTCTTTTCTTTAAAAAAAAAATAATCTTTATGCTTGTCACCTGTCATTGTTTCCTACTTTACTCCAAACTTTCTGAGGTTGACAATATTTTTAATGCAAAATGAAAGGCTCAAATCCAAATATACTAAAAAATGCCCAAGATGATGGTGATTGGCTTTTAAAAAGTCATGATAAACCATGAAGACTGATAGGACTGGCTACAGTGCAGCTAAAGCTCCACCAATTTTGAGACCCAATTTAAGGCCCGCGGGGCCCGCGGCCCGGCATCCTGCCTTCCGTGTCCGGCTCCGACACGGTTTGCCCGCCTCCAGTCAGCTCCACGTGCTGTCCCGGCGTCACGCTGGGTGCCAGAGGACTTCCCGCCGTGGCCACCTCCCTAAGGACACGAGGCCAGCGCCTCCGGAACCGTATGATACGGGAAGATCCTGACTCTAAACGCCTTAGTGTAACAACCAGTGGAGGCGGTCGCTTTGGGGCAGAATCGACTGGAAACGTGGAAGGAGGAGGAGCAGGGGTAGACTGGCCACGGAAAGGGCCTGATGGGGCCTCTCAGGATGGGTCGCTCCCCAAGTCACCAGGAGGGCACAGAGGACAAGGCAAAATGACAGTTCTTGGCGCAGGAATGAAGCTGCTGTATTCTGGGAACATTTTCCAGATTTTTTTTCAAAGTGACAAATAAGAGTCAAGCGGGAGCGTGGGGCCAACCCGACGGTCCCACACGCGGTGATTTAGGAAAGTCCCCTGTGTCCCTGCGCCCACCTGCCCGGGGTCTCTCGCCCCAACCCCGCAGCACCTGGGCCAATCCCGGCTGAGCCGCTACGGGAGCTGCAGCGTTCGGGGTGCCGGTACCCTTGGCCCCATCTATGAAGCTCACAAGTTTCTCCTCCCCTCCCAGAACTCTGACGCCGAATTTCCCAATGTTTCTCCAGCCTGCTATATAAAAGCTGCATCCACCGAGGCCTGTTGTGCCCCTCCGGGGACCCCATCCTCAGACACCCCCATCCTCAGGGCCCCCATCCTCCAGAGCCCCCTCATCCTCTTGGGCCCCCATCCTTGGGCCCCCCCCATTCTCAGGACCCCCATCCTCTAGGGACCCATCCTCAGGGCCCCCCATCCTTGGGCCCCCATCCTATGGAGCCCCCCCATCCTCCTGGGCCCCCATCCACGAGGCCCCCCCATCCTCGGGGACCCCCATCCTCAGGGCGCCCGCCCACTAGGATCCCTCAAGGCCCTGTCTGCCTTGCGTCTTGACATCGCCCATCGGCAGAAGCCCGGTGGCGTTTACCTGACGGCTCTGTCGGCGGCCACAGCCCTGCAGGTTCACGTGCTTCCTGTGGGGTGAAGACCACCTGCTCCTCCGTGTCTGCAGCGCATCCAGCCCCGAGGCCCCGGCCCTGGACTGCCCGTCCTGTCATGTATGTTCCCGGGACTACCTGCCGCGTGTCCTTGAGCCGCCCTGGCCACCAGGCTGCAGCTCAGCTACCACAGATGAGCTTCCGGGCCTACGACTGCCCCCCCGACCCCCAACCCCGAGGCCCTAGAAGACAGGGGTGTCCTCCCTGCGGCATCGGACCGTGCACGCAGGACAAGCACCTCCGAGGAGCCGGCGAGGACAGGCGTCCTGGGCCGTGGGGTCACCGTCTGGGGTGGCCTCAGCTCCCGCCCGCCCGGGAGGGAGGAGATGGCCTGGATGTCCTAGATGCTCAGCCCCCCGGGCTCAGCCCCCATTCACGTGTGTCCCCAGCCCGGGCCAACGGGCAGTCCGGGGCCCGGTCGCCTCCCGCCATGGCCCACAGCCAGAGCGTTAGGGGGAGACGGAGCAGCATGTTCCGGGGCTCAGAGGGCTCGGCTGGACGGGCTGCAGGGTCAGGCCCCGAACAGGGACCCGCGTGCCCCCCAAAGCATGAGCTCCAGGGATGGGCCACCCCTTAACTGCAGGGCCTGGGAACGCGTATTTGATTTTAAGAAGGAAACTGCATCTTGGAGAAGAGAGCTGCCAATGGCTGTCGGCGTGGCCGCTCCCTGGGGGAAGGGACACGATGAGACCCCGCGGCGGAAGTGACGGGGGTTAGCTCCGCTATTAGGCTCTCCCCGGGGGACGGTGATGGCTCCTTGGCAACCGGCCCTTCGGAGAAGCAGCGGGGTCCTGGGTCGTCCTTTGCAGATGCCGCTGAGTCTCTGCATCTCCCCCCGAACAGCGTGAGGCCACTCGTGTGCTCATGGCTTCGGCCCCGTTGAGCATCTCCCGGCGCCGAGCATCGCGCCCGCCTTGCGGCTCAGGGATGAAGGATGCTCGCCCCGGGAGCCCACCTGGTCGGGGACGGCGAAGTCACAGCGGTGCAGGTGTCCGCAGACGCCGCCCGACAGGAAAGGGAAAGTAGGGCCGGCTAAATAGGGCTTCCCTGTCTTTGGGGGTGTGGGGGCCGGGAGGGCGGGCTCCTGGGGGACCCTGTGGCCCGTTGAGGGGTGTCAGTCAGCCGAGCACCGGCCACCCCAAGGCCTGAGGGTGAGACGCAGCCAGCTCAGGGCAGGCCTTACGGGATCCTGTTGGGATCTCTCTTCACCCCACGACAGAGAAAGTGCTTGACTTGACGTATTTGTTAATGGCTCGTGAAGGATCTAACACCTGAGCGTGGAACTGGTCTCTGGGGTAGAGTCCGTGTGTGCTTGGGTCTGTCGGGGGAGGGCGGCGGGCGGGTGACACCCGTCACCCCCACTGGGTGTCGCGATTCTCGCCTCCTAGACGCCAGCGTTGCCAGAGACCTTGCAGGTTAACTCAATCCTCTCTGCAAAGGTCAAATGACTTGGTCAAGGTCACCTAAATAAGGAAGGCAGTAGGGCCCCCTTCTCTTTGATGTCAGGTCTTCGGAGTATGTGGACAAATGTAAGAACCGGGGGGCTCCCTCCGTGGGCATCACCCGCAGGTCCCATTAAAGTCTCCACGTGTGAGCTTTCGCTTCCGGTGCTGCCCTTCCTGACGCCGCCTCCACGTTCTCGAGTCAGGGCCCCTCTGTTGGCCCTAAAACACGTCTTCGGGCCCCCGCCCCACCTCGCCAGACCCCACGGCACAGGAGAAGCCTGGACACGGTCCTTGCCCACCCAGGCGCCCGGGGCCACGGTCCGCCGAGGTGCGGGGATGCCCGGCCCGTGTGCTCGGTCCTCAGGAGCCATTTTGCTGTTTTCTTCTTGCGTCTGTGTGTGGCTTTTAAAATATTTATATAATTGCCTGTGACTGGCACATCCCCTGGAAATATGCGGCGGACACACCCTGACGGTCCCTGAACCGTATCCGGCACCTGCCCGGCCGTACCCTCCTCTTCAGCTCTAACTTCCCTCCAACTAGGAATTGGGTCTCGCAGAAGTCCCCAACATTCCTCGACGACGCGGCCGTCCCCCTTTTACGGCGTTGGGGACATCCAGGCTGCGCCTTTTGCAGAACCTGGTGCCGCACGGCAGCCATCGTGTTAACTCCCTTTGAAGGGAGTTAAATTTTTGTTGTTGTTGTTTGACCTCGTAGGCTGTGTTTCGGGGACGGGAGTCAGAACACGGGCAAAGCGCAGCTGGACCGACGTCCTCCGACGGGCTCCGCGGCGGGAGCGAGCTCGGTCCCGGCCTTGCTGCCACGGAGAAGTCGCCGGAGCTGCGGCACACGTGTGCCCGCCCTCAGGACGGTTGTGCACTTGACCATCCAGACCTGGCCGCTGTCCTTGCCTTATCCCCGCGCGTCAAGGCTGGGAAAAGCCACCCGAGGCTATGCAGCAGCTCGGGCTGGTTCTTCCGGCGTCAGCCAACGCACAGCAAATACCAGAGATTGTCTGTGGAGTAAATGAGGGAGGACGGGGGCTCGCCGGGCTGGCAGCGCCCGGGCACAGAGGTGCGCCCACCAGCTAGCGTTCCAGCGTGCTCCCCCGAGACCGTAGTTCTGCAAAGCACGTCTCTTGAGACCGGGGCAGAAGTTGTCGCCCTGAGCTTCGTGACCGCATTCACGTCAGATGCGAGAGTCCAAAATCTGTGATGGAAACGACCGATGTCGCCTCCGGGCCTCCGGCCTCCGGGTGCCCTGCAGGAGAAGACGTTGTGCGGAGAGTCCTCGGTTCGGCCCCGCACCCCTGGGACGTCGACCTCTACCTCTCACAAAGCTCCCGGGAGGACGTTCGCCAGCCACGCGGGTTGGTTAATAAAATGGAACCGTTTAGGCTTTGCCCTCGGGCGCTGTGCTCTGGAAACCGGGTACTGATTAGGTGGCTCTTTAGAAATGCGAAATGGGTAGGAAATATCAGAAAGGGAGACGGAACATGGAAGACTCCTAACTCTGGGAAACGACCCAGGGGGGTGGAAGGGGAAGAAGGCAGGGGTGGGGGTGACTGGGTGACAGGCACTGAGGGGGGCACTGGACGGGATGAGCACTGGGGGTTATTCTGTATGTTGGCAAATTGAACACCCATAAAAAATGAATTTATTATTAAGAAAAAATCTCAAAAAAATAAATAAATAAACTTAAGTTTGGTGCAGAAGCTGGAAAAAAAAAAAAAGAAAAAAAGAAATGCGACTCTCCCCAAAATTTTCAACGAGGAAGGAAGATGTTGCCTGGAAGATGTTAACCCCTTTTTTTTCCAACGATACCTGGATTTAAGCATCCACCGAGGTCTAGGCTTTCTACCAAGTTAGGGGTCTCGGGTCATGGTAAAACTCAAATAATGCGACGACCAAAAGCACTCAGGAAAACGTGAGTTAGTACAGGGTGGCGACACATGCCGTTTAACACAGCAAGGACTACAGACGAGTACGTATGGGGTAGGGTGGGAAGTGGTGAGGGTGCGGCGGAAGCATTAGGCTGGCCCAAGGTCACAGGGCCTTGAGGCCCCATCTGGAATTTGGGTGTAACTACCCCTGCCTTCAACCCCTCCTCGCCCCTAGACAAAGCCGTCGGAGGACGTGTGAGGCTCTATGACTCTCAGGTGTGTCCTTCCCTACTGGGCCCTAAGCACCAGGAAGGCAGGGCCTATGCCCAGCCCGTGTTCCCCTCGCCTGCGACAACGAAGCGAGCGGGGTAGCCCTTCACTAGCACCAGCTGATAACCATCGTCGTCGTCAAGACTGAAAACCATGGTGGTTCCTGAGCGAGATCGAGAGTGAGCCAAGGAAGGGTCTGAGGGTCTCATGCAGCAGACGGGCTCAAGGGCTTCCCACCAGCACCGGGTCGGTCCAGAGAGGGACACTTCACCGACCTCGGGGTACCTCCGGCGCCGTGAGCCGGTCACTTCGGTCCTGCAGGACGGACAGCAAAATTCCACACCGTGGACGTCACTTGCTCATGGACGGCTGCATTACAATTAGATTAAAACGGGAGTTAATGGGTTTTTCTGTGCTGCTTGTACCAACCAGCTCCAGGGAGAGTATTAATGAGGCCCATTAATCCTATGGGTCGGTATAAACGTAATCCATATATTTTAAATCAAATTTTACTTCACCAGCTGGTACAGGATCCTCTTCTACCTTAAGAAATAAGAGCAGACTTACAGACTCTCTCTCCTATAGGAAATGTTTCATTCCCAACCCAGCCGAGACAGAAATAGCCAAGCTCTAGGATTTTCCCATATTTGGGATTTTTGCTCTCTACTACATGATAATCACAACAACGATAACGTAATAAAGTCACAACCATTTACGAGCATCTGTTATGTACTAGAAACTTTGCTAGGTGCAGTTGAGGAAGAATATTATCTATTCCTATTTTCCAGGTGGGAAAGTCGAGTCTCGGTAAAGATCCAGTGTTTGTGTAGGACAAGCTAGTAGATGACAGAGCCAGAAGACAATCCCTTGAACTTTGTCCAGTTCTGCCGCGTGGACTCTTTCCATTATTGCTCTTCCTTTTTTTGCACACTTTTATGTCTTGTATGACAATAGACTGTATTCGAGTCAATAAATGTGGCCGGTGTTTACTATGGATGAAATCCCGGTGAGGGCGCAGGGAAATGCAGAGGCTCCTGGGAGCAAGGATTTGGGCGTGACTGTGAGGAGTGAGCTTGTTTGGGGTGATATCATCATCATGTTACGGGAGTCCTTTGGCTAAATTAAGTTTAAAGGAGGGCTGTAGTTTGAGAGAAACAAAGAAACACATGGAAAACAGAGCAGGTGCTTTCTTCTGTCCTGCTTACAATTTACAGAAGATTGGGATCTCATCACAAGGGAAAATAGACAAAAAAAATTAAATTAAAAATCAAATTAAATCTAAATTAAAAAAAAAAAAAAAACAAGGGAAAAGAGACAAGTCTGCCAGTGGGTACAAGATAAATGGCAACCTGAGACTATGTGTGTCTTGTGACCAGCTCTAATGCACCTTCCGCAACAGAGGGAAGAGAGGAACCAGATATAGGATTGGGGGGCAGTGGGGTGTGCGTGTGAGAGAATATGAATGGGGGTGTCTGTGTCTGCGTCCCCAGCACGTGTACACGGTTAACCATAATACAAAGATCGTGTCATCTGTGAAAATCCTATCGGGTGAGGGCTGGAGCCAAGCACCAGATCCTTGTCAATTCAGAGACCCAACTACAGTATGAACCCCTTATATTTGTCCAAAATGTTGCAGTTTTTAGTGTTCCCTCAATTCTCTCGCTGTTAAAACCCATCGTTTCGTATCAGAAAGGGAGACAGCACATGAGAGACTCCTAACTCTGGGGAACGAACTGGGGGGGGGGGGGGAAGGGCAGGTGGGCGGGGGGTGGGGGTGACTGGGTGACGGGCACGGAGGGGGGCACTTGATGGTTGAGCACTGGGTGTTATGCTGTATGTTGGCAAAATGAACACCAATAAAAAATAAATTTAGAAATTGTTTCTAGGGGCAGCTTGGGGGCTCAGTCTCTTAAGCCCCTGCCTTCAGTTCAGGTCATGGTCTCCTGGTCCTGGGATCCAGCTCCACATCCAGATCCCTGCTCAGCGGGCATCTGCTTCTTCCTCTCCCTCTGCCTCTCCCCCGACCCCCACTTGTGCACACTCTCTCTCAAATACGGTCTTTTAAAAAAAAGTAATAATAAATAAAAATAAAAATAATAAAAAATAATAATAAATAAACAAATAATAAAATATAAATAATATAAATAATAACAATAATAAAAATAAATAAAATAATAAATAATAAATAAATAATAAAGATAATAAAAAATAAAAAGTAATCTGTTTCTAAGTAATTTAACCTCAAAAATATGATTTTAAAAAAAATAAAAGCACAGAGTGTAGGCGAAAGAGCTTAGAACAGAAGGTCAAGAAACTGGTCAATTCTCCTCCAGGATGCTGTAGAGATGGGACCTTGGGCAGTTAGGGAACATGAAGCAAGATTCACTTATCATATAGATTTAGAAAGTCCCCCTCGTAGAAGTATTATCTGAACTGAGGCTCATAAAAATAGCAGTGGTTAGTCAAATAAGGCAGAGAAATGGGGTGAAGTTTTAATCCAGCCTGTGAAAGCCCCAAGGCAATAAGGCCAGGTTTATAGGGTTTTAGTCTCCATACCCATGATTTTCCTCTTTTCTAAAATAAAGTCACAATAAAATGTGATAGGCTCCTGGTTGATTAAATAAATGAAAAGGTAATCAAATAAAACAAACCTACAAGATAACATTTTTCTATCATAAAGTATTAAACAACATTAAGGGACTTTTTAAATTTATCGTTTAAAATGGAAGATTGTAATCGTGCCCAGATTAGAAATATCTGTCTCTCATTCAATAAAGGGATTTAAATGAAGCCATAAATCATTCATGAGGATTTCAGCTGGGTTTTCCATATCATTAGAACATTAGCCAAAGAGGCAAAATTAAAATATAAAAGCATGTCTATTTTACTAGCACTTTATATTTTAGGAATTCTTTTCTCACCCATTACCCCCCAAAAAGTGGGGTGGGCTGTAGTTATTTCTAATAAGACTCTTAAGATATTTATCCAATAGTGGTCAGGATTTTGACTGAAATTAAAAAAAACATTTTAAATATTAGTTCAATTTTAAAGTAATAGGGAAACTTGTAACAGCAGGGAAGCAGCTGAATTCCTTAGTTGTTTTTTTTTTTTTTTTAAATGTCTCAACGGAATGAGCTTTGAAAGGGAGACAGTGCAGGGTGATACTGAAGGCATAGGACTGATTGGAAGGTCATCAGTAAGGCCTCAACCATCCATCTATCCTCATCCAAATCTTCTATTCCGCTAACTTTGTATTGTCAGAAAGTCATTGCTTCCCACTCGATACTCTACTCCTCCACAGTCTTCTGCATATGGAAAATCTCGAGAAGGGCCTCGCGTGACAGGTGATTAAGGGGAGCGGGAGGAGCCACCCGGGGGTCCACAGGGGATGGAGACAACCTGCACTAACTGCTCGTTCGGAGGGGCTGCCTGGAGCCCCGTCGGGGAGAACGATGAGCCAGGCGTGGTCCCGTGGGCAGTAGGGCCTGATCCACACCGCCCAGCACGGGGGCGGCCCGGGAGGCTGGTGCATTTGTCGAACACCCCGTCCCTCCCCCAACGCGCTCGTCTGGCAAGCGGGACACCTTAGCTCAGCTGACAGCGCTTTGCCCACTGCCACTCAACCAGTCGAGAAACTGGGCAAAGAAACGGGAAGCAAAGAGTATCCAGTTTCCTGGGCTTCGAGTGTGGTGTTCTCCTCCTCCTCACGCTTTCACCCACTTGACGACTGGATTTCATTTTATCAGGCCGTTCTTCAAGGTGACCATGTGCGAAGGGACACTATGTAGTGGAGAGAAGGGGAGGGAAAATGGGAAGTCTCTGGCGTGTTGGCCAAAACGGTCTTATCTAGGGTAGGTTGAACCAATCCATTGCAACAAATTTTTATTTTTTTTAAAGATTTTATTTATTTATTCATGAGAGACACAAAGAGAGAGGCAGAGACACAGGCAGAGGGAGAAGCAGGCTCCTTGCAGGGAGCCCGACGCGGGACTCGATCCCAGGACCCCAGGATCACACCCTGGGCTGAAGATGGTGCTAAACCACCGAGCCACCCGGGGATCCCTTAAAAAAGAAGACCATGACACACCAGAACACCACACCCTAAGACAGACATATAAAGACTACAGATTCCCGTGGAACTTCATATCCTGAAATGACGGGGCCATTTGTTACGAGCAAACTTCAGTAATTCCGGAGAAGCATCCTATGGCCTTTGATCCGTGTGATAAGCCAGGACATAGGTGACAAATACTGCAGCCTCCGCTGTGTCGCAGGGTGTCAGAGCCGGAGCACATGGAAGGAAGCGTCATGAGCAAAGGAAGAGGACGCCTGGCGCTAGCATTTCATGGAAGTGGCCAGGACTGACCTGCACGTAAAGGTCATAAAGTTCTCGTGTGCGACCTCGTGCACGGGGAGGGAGGCAGCTGACCTCGGCAGACAGACTCCTGTGGCTCCTCGGGGGCCCCCACCTGCTGCTCCTTCCTCCTTCCGGGCATGATCCCCTGCATCCTCCATGGGCCCGACGAGAGCTCCTGTAAGTGGCGCACATTAATTCTGCTTAAGAAAACCCAAAGTCCCCCATTTTCAAGCAGTATTTTATTTGCTTCCCAGAACCATTCCTAAGACTGTGCTGGAAAAAACACGATGGGCTGTGGAGGTGCCATTCAGATACTATAGCCACCCCGGAACCAAGGGACCCCTTGAATGCCCTCCCAGAGGCTCCCCGGGCTCGCACGCCCCGTCACCCCTGCAAGGGCCTTACCTAACTCCATAAAGGCCACTCTCAGAAGGACACGTAGTGGATTAACTGGAAGAAAATAACTTCTCCGGTGCCCCGCACATGCAGCCTTTAGCATGTAAGCGAGAGCACAGCAAACACGGCAAGAGCCCAGTGCAAATATTTGCTAATTTGAAATGTTCGGTGAAGAACAAATCCCAAAGAATAGACCCCCTCGTAGCTTGGCACGATAGCTCCCGAGTGAAATGTGGATTTGCGGCCCGCTCGGGTCGCCGCTGCCTGCGGGAGGAGGGCCAGGGCTCTGCTGCCGGGAGGCTCTTTTTGCCTGAAACCTGCTGCACCAGGGAGTGTAGGTGAAGAGCTGGGGGGGTGTGGCCCACGCAGGTGCCCCCAGCATGGCCAGCGCTGCCCCGGGGGCGGGAGGCATGGGCTGAGCTGCTGCCAGAAGCCGGGCCTGCTCTGGCCTGGACAAGGCAAGGCCCCTTCGCCCTCCTGGCCCAGGTCCGGGCCTCCTTCGGCTGAGTGGGCCCCAGCTGTGCCCTGACACGTGCACGGGTCTGCCCACGGCTAGCGCCCCAGACCGGGAGGCCACAGCTGCACTGCTATTCCAAAAGCCTCGAGCTACAGGCGCCCCCGGAGCAACACCTCAGTACCCAAGTGGAGCAGGGTGTGCTGTCCAGGCCTGGCTCGTGCCACCCCTAACTCCACCCGAAGCACACCACTGGCCCAGGGGGTGGTGAGCCCAAGGGACATCTGAGCCGCATGTGGACTCCTGTGGCTGAAACGGCGATGGGCAGGGCCCCTATGGGAAGCAGGCGGGTGGGCACGGAGGCGCCTCATGTCTTATGAGGAGACCGAGGCTCGAAGCCTCACCTTCCCCAAGCACCACAGAGGAAGGGTTCCTCTGGCTCTTGCAGGAGGTAGATGGCCCCCTGCCACCACACCCTCCGCCCAGTGCCCCCCCCCACCCAGCTCTTCCCCGGGAGCGTGGTGGTGCATCTCTCTCCCAGGGCCAGGCCCGGCTGCCAGACACCTGCAGCTCTGGAACAGGGAGGGCCATGCAGGGCCCAGAGGAATCAGGTCCTTCACAAGGGGACACACGCAACACCCAGACTTGGAGCTACTGGCCTCCAAAGACCTTTTTTCCACATCCCAACAAGTTGCCTCTGAAGCAAGTGACGCGAATCTCCATGTCACCGACAGACACTTTGTGCAAAACACCGCGGAAAATCCAAACTGAAACGAAGGCACGGTCTGTGCTCCCGCACTCACAATCTGCGTGGGGCGATGAGATTGAGGAGCTGGCACCAGCTCGGATGCCTGGGGTTTTCCTCCCACCGAACAGTCCTCTGACGCTAGACGGAGGTGTCCTACAAATCCGCTCAATTCTGACACTCCCAGGGGACACATCGACCTCCACGGACTGAGGGAGTCACTCAGTCGCAGGAAACGACCCCAGCCCTGACTTCAGACGCCAGCTGCAACTCCAGGTTGTCACCTGTTCTGCTGAATAATGGTCTACAAGTTGGAGGTTCCAACCCCACCTCCTCCAACTCCTTGGGGTTGATTCAGTCGCTAGAGAGCCTCACAGAACTCAGAGAAACGTTTACTTACTATTTTGCCAGTTTATTATAAATGGACAGGACTCAGGACCCGCCAGATGGGAGAGATGCCTAGGGCAGGGTGCGGGGAAAGGGGTAGAGTCTTCATGTTCTCTGAGTCATACCACTCTCCCCAAATCTCCACGTTCACCACCCTGGAAGCTCTCCAACCCCACTCCTTAGAGCTTTTATGGAGGCTTCATTGCATGGATATAACTAATTAAATCATTGACCATTGGCAATGGCTCTCAATCTGCAGCCCCCTACCCTTCCCGGGGGTGGAGGGGGACTGAACCTCCAACCTTCTAACCACCTGGTTAGTTCCCTGGAAAGCAGCCCCTAGGGAACCTAGGGACTTTCCAAAGCCAAAACAAAAGACACCTTGATTCTTTCATCCCTTGGAAATCCCAAAGATTTTAGAAGCTCTGTCCGAGAAACAGATGAAAACTAAAAGATATATATATATATTTCTTATTATAAATTGCAATTTCATAGGGACATAGAGTTTGGAAAAGCAAATTCCAACACAGAAAAACTGATCTGTGCCTTATGAGATTAAAGGTTGTCAAGACCAGTCTGAGCAGGGACCACAGAAAACTTCAAGAGAAAGGTCATATTATTTCTACCGTAAAAGGAGGGTTGGATGAAAGAGCCAGCAAACATTTTCCGTAAAGGACCAGACAGTCCATATTTTAGGCTTTGTGGGCTACACGGTACCTGTGGAACTACTGGGTTCTGCAGAATCGAAGCATAATAACAGCCACTGACTACGTGTACGAGGGAGGGCATGGCTGTGTTCCCATAACATGTATTTTCCATAACGGATGGCAGGCTGGATTTGATCTGCAGGCCACACTTCGTCGATTCTTGGCTTAGACTATAGATTTAATTATAGCCCTTTCAGTCCGGCTTCAAGACCTTTCCAGCCAGACTGAAATCTACCTTTTCAATATCTCTGTACTTCTCAATAGGTGAAAGATATTAAAGAAGTTCCGCTTGAGTTCCATGCCCTACATAGAGAAAAATTAGCTTGGCTAGAACAGAGGATTCTGGTGAAGAGCAGAGAAGCTGAAACATAAATTTGAGTCCAATGGCGCAGCGCCTTAAGTGTTAGATTGGGAGATTTATACCTTAACCTGGCCGTGGAGAACATTTTAGGTAGTTAGGCAGGAAATGGAGATATTTCTATGAGTATTCTGTTTTTTTGTTTGTTCGTTTTTTTGAGATCAAGAGTTTGTGTTTTTCTTTCTCTTTTTTTTTTGGCTATTATTTTATTTTATTTTATTTATTTTATTTTATTTTTTTTAATAAATTTATTTTTATTGTTCAATTTGCCAACATACAGAATAACACCCAGTGCTCATCCCGTCAAGTGCCCCCCTCAGTGCCCGTCACCCACTCACCCCCACCCCCCGCCCTCCTCCCCTTCCACTGCCCCTAGTTCATTTCCCAGAGTTAGGAGTCTTCATGTTCTGTCTCCCTTTCTGATATTTCCTACCCATTTCTTATCCCTTCCCCTTTATTCCCTTTCACTATTATTTATATTCCCCAAATGAATGAGACCATATAATATTTGTCCTTCTCCGACTGACTTATTTTTCTTGACTCCATAGAGGCCAGTAATGCTATATTTGTGACAGACGTGGAGACGCCCCACCCAGACACCCCTTCATCGGAGGAGCATAGTCTACAGCCAGGCTTCAGCTCCCAGTTCCTTCAGGACCTGCCTGTACTCCGCGAGGGGTCTTGCCCAAAGGAAGCCTTTCCCAGGCAATCCGTACCTGGTGACTGAGATGGGCAAGGTGTAAAGTCCTCTCGGAGGGACCTGCCGATGGGCAGCATTTGCTCTGAAGCCTGCTGCCGGATTTTCTCAGGATTTGTGGGGCCTACGTGGCGGTTTAACCTCCACCACCGCCCAGGGCTTCTTGCACCTTTCCCTTGGAGGGTTGAGTTGAGTACCCTCAAAATCCACATATTGAATCCCTAACCCCTCAGGCCTCAGATGTGACTTTATCTGGAAATAGAATCATTGCTGGTGTAACTATGATGGGTCATACTGAAGTAAGGAGGGCTGTAATCCCACATGACTGCAGGACGCAGAAGAGGAAAAACTTGGCGCCGGAGACACGCACAAGGAGAAAGGGTACGTGAACCTGAAGGTGGGAACTGAGGTGATGCTGTTGCGACCAAGGAAAGCCAACATCGCCAGAAAACTCCCAGAAGCCGGAGAGCAGCCTTCCAGATCCCTCCCCAGCCTCAGAAGGAACTGGCCCTGCCACACCTTGACCTCGGACTCTGAGCCTCCAGAACTTCTGGGCAATACATTTCGATTGTTTAAAGCACCCAGTTGGTGGTGTTTTGTCCTGGCAGCCCTGGGACTCGGAGACACCATCTCCGCACTTACTTCCAGAGAAGCCAACCTGAGGCGACATTTAATAGAAAAAATAACTTGAAAATACGAAACAGAAATGTGGCACGCCCTGAAATAAAGCGTAAAAACACCCCTAAAGTTTCGCATTCGTGTATCAGGGACAACAAGCTTCAAATTATTTATATTACGAAAGGTTGTGTGTGTGCGTGTTTTAAAGAAAACAAGTAAAACAAAAACAGTGGCCAGGGCAAAAGCTGCAGAGTCAAGAATGTGGGAAAATAATTAGCAGCATAATAAGAGTATCTTCCTACAATATCAAAAGTATGGGTTGATTAAGTAACATGACATTGTGGCCATACTGCGGACCCACCACAGAGAGAGAATGGAAATGTTCCAGGTGAAATTTCATCAGTCTACCTCTAGATAGAAACCCCTGCATTCCAAATTTTTTGATATATTTAAATTATGGACTTTACTAAATTTATCCTGCTAGAGCCAATAGCGGAAGATGCCTTCTTTGTTCTAAAAGATATCTAGATTAAACCCAATGTAACAAACTTTTTTCCTGATAACAAGACAATGTCTTTCAAAGGTTTTATTTTTTTTTCAATCTTTTTTTTCTTCCAAAGTTTTTTTTTAATTTTTTTTTAAATTTATTTATTTATGATAGTCACAGAGAGCGAGAGAGAGAGGCAGAGACACAGGCAGAGGGAGAAGCAGGCTCCAAGCACCGGGAGCCCGATATGGGATTCGATCCCGGGTCTCCAGGATCGCGCCCTGGGCCAAAAGCAGGCGCCAAACTGCTGCGCCACCCAGGGATCCCTTTCTTCCAAAGTTTTAATCATGACGTGGAAACTTGCACTTCTGTTACACGCCAGGGGCCTGGTTGGTTATTACCAGGGCTCCAAAGGCCTGAGCTTGCCCCATGGTCACTCAGATCAAGTATTAATGTGGATTTTCACCCACATTAATAGGATATAGAGGGCAGCAAATTAAATATGGCTGTGTGCACTCTACGCCAAGTCCGCCTTAGGCGAGCACGTGAGTAACTTACTTCCTCTCCCTGAATGTCCTTCGTCTCGTTTGGAAAATTGAAGCTTGAATCAAATAAGCTCTAAATTTCGGTGGTTCTAAGATTCCGATAACGGTGGACAACGAGCAGAAGAAAATCTTTAAAGACACGCGTATAGGATTTAAGAGAAATGCTTGTTGAACAGCCGGAAACCGTGCCCCCCTGCAGCCCTCCGTGAGCGCCCGCGCTCTGGCACGAGGAGTGCCGCGGTTGGCACAGACAGAAGGAGCTGGATTGCTGATCTCACAACGTTATTCCTTCTTTTTTTTTTTTCTTATTTTTATTTTTTTACATTATTCCTTCTTGACCTCCCGCGGTCATGGTCCCTCCTTTGAAGGCGACGTAATGGAAAACACACAGTCCTTGTAACAAAATATATCTGGGCTCCTGTAGTATTTTTACCACTTAACAAAAGGCTCTTTGGGGTACATAACATAAATTCCATAGGATTTGCTTTATCCCTGCTGATAAAAGGAAGATGCCCATGTGAATTACGTCTCGATAAAGCTGATTAGGAAGAGCAGATGGCAATGCCACCCTAAAGATGTCACCGCGAGAAGCGGTCACGATAGGTGTGGAGGACCTGTGCTCGGAAGGTGCTCAACAAAGCAGCAGCTACCAAGAGTCTCCTTATGATAACGTACGTCGATGTGAGCGCTTTAGAGTCTTCAATCCTTTTCCTAGCACTTGCTTCTTTAATCTTCTCAGCAGAATTAACGAGTCTAGGAAGCAAATAATAAAGCTGGGGAGATTTCCAAGAATATACCCACAGAGCACATAAAACCAGGAGAGTATCTTCTCTTTCCCCCTCGTGCCTCCACTGATTGGGGAAATAAACGAGTCTTCAGTAAACATTCCCGGCTTCGGATGATATTTCTAAGCACTGTGTTATGCCTCCGAATGTCTGCGTGAGTTAATTATCTTCATGAATACTGGTAATTACTTGGAAAATGTGCTTCCGCATCTACTTCGTAGCTTCACCGGGGACTCAATCAGGAGGGCGAGAGCCTATTTGCTCTCCGAGAGGATCTGAGATGAGTTAGATGCTCCACGTGCACCCCGACCTTCCACAGGAAACGGGGTGGTTGGTAGGGACGACGAGCTCGTGTTAGCGAAGGATTCTGAGCATCAGATCTGGAAGAAAATTCAAACAAAGACTACTTTAGTCTACTCCTCATTTTTACTGAAGTAACTGGGACCCGGAGGATGAAGTGATTTATCCATGGTGGCACCGTTTAATGGCACCACTCGGACTAAGACCCACATGGCCCCTCTTCCCACTTACCACCCTGCTTCAGCGTGGGGGGGGGGAATAAAAGGGAAAAATATTAATACACACTATTTCTTCATGTTTTGGAGCCACATTAAAATACGGATATACAGTCTTGTCGTGCAACCATGTCTGTGTCCTTCCATCCTTGTCTTGGGGCTAAAGATAATGAGAACAACCCAGAGCACGTAGGCACGCGATCTCTGCACCATCACTACGGCTGGTTACCGTTTATCAAAACCTCACGATGTATCTCAAATTCTACACGAGATCTACATGCAGCGACTCCCTGAATGCTAATGGCAGCTCTACAAAGGAGACAAAGCTGACCTTACGTCATAAAGGAGAAAACTGAGGCACGGAGTGGCTCGCTCCCCAGCCATGAAGTGGGGACGGGTGGTATCATGGGAAGAATGTGGGCTTTGGCCCCAGAAAGATGTGGGCTTGACCGACAGCGCGGCGTGGCCGTGAGCTGGTTCCTCAGCCGCTGTGACCCTGTGGTTCCAAAGCCGTCGGGAAACCTGTGTCCTGGGGGCTTCACAAGGGAGCTGAGGAGGCTCAAGCACAGAGTAGGTGTCAGTTAATGTCGCCTTTATCATCTCTGAGGCCATGCGTGGCTCTGCCATTTGGCGCCCCGGAAAGCAGGGTGGAGAGCACAGAGGGCACAAGGCGGAGGACCAGCTGGGGCCCGGGTGCAAATGCCACCCGCTGCCAGAGCTGAGAGACCTTGGCCTTGCTCCGGCCTTGCTCCGGCCACAGTGTCTCCATGTACCTGTGAGCTCCCCGGGGGCTACCTTGTTTCCCCGATGCCTTTCCTGGGGGCTCAACGGGGTCTCAGAAGGGGCCATGAGCGATTCTCATTGTCCTGAGCAGGGACACGGGCCTGTCCTGCCACTGCACTGGGTCCCCGCGGGGCCCCTCGCACAGCCATTCCCCTCACTCCCCCAAGGACCCAAGCTCGGAGATGCCATCGACGTTACGGTCTTCACGTTGCTCTGGTTCCGACACTCAGAATCCCACAGCCCTCGAGTGTCCAATTTCACCTGAAGAAGTCACATTTTCTCAAGAAAACAGAGGAAGGCATGTGCGTGCGCGATAAAAGCACCTTACGTGTTCACGCGTCCCCCACCCCCGGTCCCAAAGCTCAGGTTGCCGCCCAGGTACCATCTGAGAACCCGGGTCTGACCACACTGCCCCCACCCACCTCTTCGTTCCAGACGTGGCACCACGTTACCGACCTAAAGACATCTGCCATCTGTGAAGTCCTATTTTTAGCGCCCGGGAAACCAAAATATTAATCACCTTTAAATACTAACACCTTTTTTTCCCCCACCGATCCTTTCGATCCTCTCTTGCAATTTCTCCCCAGTATTGCTGTTTGTCAGAATCTACCCGAACAGAAACGCCCACAGGAGGCTCCTGCAATTCAGTCGTCACCCGCGTGTATAGGTAAAGGCCCAGGACATGCATTTAGAGATTTGGAAAATAAGTAATAAACGAACGCGGCGTCCAGATTTACGTCGAAGGGGCTCCCCAGCTGCAGGGCTGCTCCCACGGAGTCTAAGCGGTGACGCTCGCGGCTGTTCTGCACTTTTCAAGAAACGGGACCATGAGCACAGTGAAGGCCTTTCAATCTTTCCTACAAGGGGAAATTTGCTTTTACATATAAGGATTTGAGGTCTGCAAAGCAGGATGACGCCCCCCCGCTGCAAAGTGGCGTCGTCGAGCTTCTCCATCCTCCCTCCTGCTAATCACCATGTATCAAAACTTGCCCACGTCTCTCAACTTGCACCAAGAGATTCACACACAGTAACTCGACTAATCTTAACGACAACTTTACAAAGGTGATGAAGTCGACCTCGTGTCGTAAATGAGGAAACTGAGGCACAGAGCAGCTCACTCCCCTGTTCGTGAAGCGAGGACACGGCGGGGCCACGATTCGGATTCAAGTGAGCCTCGCTCCCACGCTCCTGCCCTCACTCGTGCCTCCTCGCCGAGGTCTTGATGTCTCTGGCGACCAACTGTAGCGTCGCGACTCTTCAAAGTCAAGCCATGAATTAAAATATCTGTAACTCGGGCAGTCCCGGGGGGTCCCAGCGGTTTGGGGCCGCCTTCAGCTCAGGGCATGACCCCGGGGTCCTGGAATCGAGTCCTACGTCGGGCTCCCTGCATGGAGCCTGCTGCTCCCTCTGCCTGGGTCTCTGCCTCTTTCTCTCTCTCTCTGTGTCTTTCATTAATAAATAAATAAAATACCTTAAAAAATAAAATAAAATATCCGTAACTCATTAGCCAATAAAAAACTAATAAAATCGTGAGGCACAGTGGAAACCATAACATTTTAAAACAGACAATTAAATCATGACGTTAATAAACTTGCTGAGAGTCTAAGGCCTGAAAGAATCACGGTCTGTGTGGGTGGGAGTCCCCCCCGGGGGGAGCGCGGACCCCGCGGCCCCTTAGGGACCTGCCGATGGCCCATGGGTGCACCGCGGGCGGGACCACGGAGACAGGCGGGAGCAGAGGAGGCAGGTGGGGCTTTGCAGGCATTAGGCAGACGGGCGATGCGGGTTCCTTGCTGGCCGCCTGGGTGTCTGTGCTGGGGGCCAGCGCCTCTCAGGGGGATGGCCGGTTCTCCCTCTGCCTATGTCTCTGCCTCTCTCTCTCTCTCTCTCTCTCTCTGTGACTATCATAAATAAATAAATAAATAAATAAATAAATAAATAAATAAATAAACAAACAACAAATAAATAAATAATTTTTTAAAAAGGGGGGGACGGCCTGGCTGCAGGTGCCTCCCTGCCTGCCGGGGACCAGCCTCGGGGACCCTTTTACCCTCTGATCAGAGTTCCCGTGAGGACGGAGACCTAGACTCCACAAGGCCCCGCCGTGCCCCCGCCCGGGAGCAACAGCGCGGGCCTCAGCAGGCCCGTCCTAAGCGGGTGTCCTTGCGGGACCCCGGATGACCTGCAGGGGACAAGGCCGGTGGGAGGAGGCGGCTGCACGCTGACCTGGCTCTCCCGGGGCCTCGGACCATCCATGCCCAGGGCCACAGGTGCCCAAGCGCAGCATGAGGTGGAGAAGGCCCAGGGGCCGCAGGTGACAGGCCAGGGGTGACAGGCCAGCACGGCCTCCTGCCCTGGGCTCCGGGGCCGCCACCAGGAGGGGCACGGGGGGGGGACACGCTCGGAGGCTCGGCCTCAGGCTACACACCCGGCCGGCAGGGCTGCGTTTTGAGCTGCTTCTGAGGTTTGGCACTAGCGCCCTCGGCTGCACGCCGTCCTGCACCTGCCCTGCGAGACACACGTGGGGCGGCCATCCGGGTGCAAAGACACAGCCTGAAGGGTGCGATGGGCTCCTGAGAGGCTCGCACCCCAACCCCGCCTGCTGTGGCCACGGGGCCCAGCCCAGGGAAGTGAGACACCCAGCCAAGGCCAGTGCACTGAGGCCGTGGGGTCGCGGGGCCACCACTGGGGAGCAGAGCCGGGCCCAGGCGGTGGACGTCCCGGGCTCGGGGCCCTCCCTGCAGGCAGCCACCCTGTGGGACTATTTCCCCGGAGGCCCCTGTGATGACAGGGGGCGCGACCCCAGGCCACCCGGGCACTCCCAGGGCTTCCCGCCCACCCGCAGCCGGGCCCGGCCCCGGGGACAGCGACCTCACCCTGTCTGCTCCTGATCCTGCCCTAAATCACCAAGGGCACCAGGACCCTGAGCCTATCTTGTGAAAGGAGTAAAACCCGGTTTATAGGCTATTGTCACCAGCCTGACCTCACAGTCTCGCCAGAGCATCTTACCGCGTCACTGGCTGGCCTGCGACCTGGGCCCGTCCCAGGCCTCCGTCCTACCCCGCGTCACTGGCTACGCCCCCGGGGCTACCAACAGTTTTCAAGAATCATTCTCGGATCCCACGGCCGCTCAGCTGTCGGCACGACCCCGGGGAACAGCCCCGGTACACGGGTGCTGAGACCCATGGAGGACGCTGACCGAGGTCAAAGCTCCTCAGACAAGAGACAGAAGCAGAGAACGACCTTTGGCAATAGTGCTAGCCGACGTCTGAACCCGGGACCTCCCAAGGGTTCAGTGGAGAAATGTGTGACGTCCCTGCAAATCCTACTTTGGGTCCATCTTACTGCATTTTTGTTTCTGTCCTTCAGTTGGCTCTCTCTGTCCTTTTCCAGAGAACTGGTCTGTATGTCTTTTCATTGCATTCGGTTCTTAAGTATATCGGTTATAAAACACCAAGTAATTACAACCGAAAAAAAGATAATATGGGAAAGAGATGTAAAAAAATAAAATAAAATAAAAATAAAAAATTTAAATTTAAAAAGATTTCAGAAAAAAATTGATGAAAAAAATTAAATTCAAATTCAAATTTAAAAAGATTTTAGAAAAAAATTGATGAATACTTTATTAAGATCATAAGCCTAGATTTTTTTTTAATTTTTTTAAGCCTAGATTTTAATGATTTTGAAATGAATTCATGGATTCTCCTATTCCCCAAACATTCGGTTATGATTTTGGGTACAGTCACATAGCAAACATAATGCAGTTGCCTGCCGGAGGTCTTTTTGTCAAATGTTGTCCTTTCCACATTTTTTTTCTGAAGTGAGTTTAGGTTGGTTCCATCAATATCAAGTGTTCTGTATGACGGCCGCCGGGTAATTTTTGCCCAAAGGTTCACTTCCACTTGGTGTCCTCCTTTACTTCGCTGCACAGGGACATAAGCAGGTGCCGGGTTCCTCTGGATGCTGTAACCGCGGCGTCCAGACATCGTGTTCCCAACCACCTTACCGTCACCATAATAGACCTTAAATCCTTTTTCAGATTAAAGAAATAAGTTAGCCTAAATCCAACAAGTTTGCATAAAAATAATTAAAGGCCATAGACCAAAAACTGCCTGTCCTAAGTGATGAAGAAAGCAGTGCAGGGTCCCAATTAAAGGCCCTGGGCACTAAACTTCTCAGGAGAGAGGTGAGTAATTCAGTCTCTAAGCTAGTTTTGTTCCAAAAAAGGAAGAGTGGAAAAAAAAAAAAAAAAAGGAACAGTGGTAACTGCTATTTGAAGGCTTTGGGGAAATTGGTAAAACTGGCAGTGACTGCGGGACTCCCAAATGGAAGTGAAATTTGAAGATCCCTAAGCCATTCCGGGCTCTGTCGGAGAGATGGTGTTCGCTCAGTGCCCCTCGCCCCGGGAAGGGAAGGCCAGCTGGCACCACCTGCAGCTCCGGAGAACGTGCAGAAGGCGGGGAAGCCGCAGAAGCTGCCCGAGAGCCACATGGTCCCTTCGAAACAAGGGATTTCCAGGACCTCATGTCAAGGAGGTAAGAGTGCCAGGTCCTTCGGCATCGCTCCGTGCAGTTCTCGCGCACATGGTCTGATGGGGTCAGAGGAGTCCTGCACAGATGAACGCGACCTAAATCCCGTTTAGCTTCAGAACCCAAGGCAGTCGGCCACCAGTTTTGCAAATGAATGTTCCAGGCATTTACCCGCTCCTCATTTTTTGGCATCACGCCGTATTTCCATCTTTGAGGGATTGCGAAAGTCGTGGCGAGGCCCGGAGGGCAGGTCACTTTCGTCATCTCTCTGAGGGCTGAGGACAGCTTGCGTGACATGACATTTTTTCTTTTCTTTTTTTTTTTAAGATTTATTTATTTATTTATGATAGACAGAGAGAGAGAGAGAGAGAGAGGCAGAGACCCAGGCAGAGGGAGAAGCAGGCTCCACGCAGGGAGCCCGACGTGGGGCTCGATCTGGGTCTCCAGGATCACGCCCTGGGCCAAAGGCAGGCGCCAAACCGCTGCGCCACCCAGGGATCCCCAGACACAACATTTTTTCTGATGGTGTCTAAGTGCAAAGGATTCATATTATACGATCCATATGGGTACGTTGGATCTATCAGAACGAGCAGAAGCAACCTCGCCAGCGTTCTCCCGCCTATTGCTTCTTACGCTCTCAGACGCCCTCTGGTTCTCACGGCACCTTACGAGGTGGCCGTGGTATGTTAGTACCCCCATGTTCCAGACGGGAGGACCCAACGTGCATGACTTTCGCGAGGAGCTACAGTTCAAAAAAACGCAGCCACGCCAACGAGGCGCAGATATCCTACCTGCAACCACGGTGCTCACACCTCAAGACCGTGCTTCCCAAGAAGTGTTCCCGGGAGGGTCTCGTTAGCATGTTCCCGGCCGCGGCCTTCCTGCATTCTTCGAGGACTCACCAGGGCGGACACAAGGA
Organism: Nyctereutes procyonoides; assembly: GCF_905146905.1. Classification (NCBI taxonomy): domain Eukaryota; kingdom Metazoa; phylum Chordata; class Mammalia; order Carnivora; family Canidae; genus Nyctereutes; species Nyctereutes procyonoides. The sequence continues at coordinate 72,873,616 of NW_026575142.1, forward strand.
GCTCGAACTATGGAAGCTGGCAGGTCAGACTATGTCTCCACGGAGCATCTGCTAATTTCTAAGAATTTGCCAATTGTATTAATAGATGGGGTCGCGCAGTTGCGTGACGCACCCAACCCATCTCCACTTCTCAGCAGAAGGAAACACCTACTGGGAAAGGAGGCACATAGAAAAGTACAGAAATGAGTAGAGAAGGAAAGCCCAAGTCCTCCTGGATGGAGTCAGAGGACCCTTCCCTGAGAACACGATGCTTGACATGGGCTGGGAGGCTGGAGGGCGAGCTGTCGACTTCCACGTGCTGCATCCCACCCACCCAGGCCAACCGGGTGACGGAGCGTGAGCCGCACAGATTACAGATAGTGTCATAATCTCCATTGCAACCCATTACAACCCAAAAAGTGGACTCGAATTAGAAGAAAGCAATTCAACTTAAGCTACTAACTGCCCGCATGTTGGCTATTCTTCGTTCTCCTTGGAGAAGCAGTGTCTGGACCAGACGTTTTGAGGAATGGTCAGTCAACACCATCAACACTCTGGTGGTGACTAATGACCAGACAGATAGACGGGACAGCAGAGTCATGTTTCCAGGAGAACAAGAGAATCCTGCGCACCCGGGGTTACGCTAGCAGATGGCAGATGCTAGAATTATAAATAAACAAATAATAAATAAATAAATAAATAAATAAAGAATAATAGATTAATTAATAATAAATAATGAATAATAGATAAATTAATAATAAATAAATCAATTAATAATAAATAATAGATTAATCAATGATAAATAATAAACAATAGATTGATTAATAATAAATAATGAATTAATTAATTGATAATAGATGATAAATAAATAAATTAATAATACTATAAATAAATAAATAAATGAATGAATGAATGAATGAATGAATAAATAAATCCTAGGAGAAGCAGCGATTCAGCCGCTGTGGGTAGAGTCGGGCTCACTGAAGGAACTTTCCTGAATCCCTCCAGGATGAGTGGCCCCTGGACAACCTCAGGATTGAAGTCCAAGAGCTCAGGTGGGGGCCGGCCAGCTGTTCCGGGGCCACCAGTGCAGGAGGCCTCCCCGCGGGATGCTCGAGACGGTATCAAGTGGCACCTGCCAGGTGAGGCGCCCCAGGTCACCGAACAGAGCTTCGGGGTCGTCTCTCCTGTGCCGTCAGCGCACCGGGGCCTGAATAGGGGGACACACGCGCTCGCAGGTACAGACACAGCAAGCTGCCCAGGCCCCGTCGCCCCTGCACATGTGGGGCCTAAAACCACCAACACCCAAGGGCAAGGCCGGCGGCGGGCGGTCACCCCATCGCTGTCCCGGGAGCCAACGCCAGCCCCGGGCCCGGGTGTGCGACATTCCCCGGCCACCCCCGTCCACGCTCGGCTCGCTGCACCTGCTCAGGCCCCCGGGTGGGGGGCCCGGGAACAGAGGGACCTGCTTGTGCCCTCGGGCAGGCAGAGGCACGCGGGGGGCAGAGCGGCAGGTGCCTGCCGGCTGGGTGGGCGCTCCGTGGGCCCAGGCGCTCCTCTGGATCGCTCATGGTTGTTATTTTATGAATTTGCTGATTTATATATTTTTTTCTCTCAACCGGAGAGTAAATACAGGTTTATCAGAAATGATCATTTTACCATTATATGATGTTTTGTCTTCTCCCGTGTGGTGTTTTTATAAACAGTTTGCCCTTCATTACTACTGCACCCTGTACTTCCTTCTAGCTTGTATTTGCTTCCTCTTTTTCTACCCATTCCCTTTCAACCTGTATTGCCTTAATTTTATTGTCCTATAAACAGTACGTACATGGGTTGAATTTGGTTTTTAACCCCATCCGATAGCATCAGTCTTTCAAAGGAAAAGTACCATTTACAAATAATAAAATAACCAGTATACTTGATTTTATGTCTTCCTTTCCACACTCTCTTATTTATTTTACACTGGCAGTTTTTTTTTTTCTTTTTCCAATTTCTGCTGGTTTAATCATGCTGTCATCCAGTGTGATGGATTTTTGTTGTTGTTAATTTGGGAGTTTTACTGCACTATTCCATTCCATCAATTATTTAATCTTGACTTTCCACACTCCCTATTTTTAAATACTAAATATTTTTCCCACCAGAACATTCTGTTTCCACAACCGAGATGCGATGTTACTCATCAGCTGGTCTCCTCCCCCGTCCTCTGTAATAGGAGATTCAGAATCCTTGATTCTCTCCTCCTTTCCCCTAGAAGGAGTCCTTCCGGATGCTTCTACGTATCCTCTCCCTCTCCATTCCAGGCTTTGGTCAAAATTCCCTTCTCCGTAGGACCGTCCCCACAGGGCCCCGGACGGGCTGCCAGTCAGCTCCTCCCCCTCCCACGTGCGCATCCAGTGTCACTGCTGACCACATCTTCCCTTTCTGCCTCTATTGGTTGGTTCTTTCAATAAATATTTGTTTACTAAACAAAAATCCACTGGGGTCCTACTGCTTGAAGACGATCGTGAGAGACTACTCTAAGTCTTGCCTGCCACAGCTTTCAAATCTTTCTTCTGCTCAAGGAAAACAATTTCTTGGTATTTTATTATTTTTTTTAAAGATTTTATTTATTTATTCATGAGAGATACAGAGAGGGAGAGAGAGAGGCAGAGACCCAGGCAGAGGGAGAAGCCGGCTCCATGCAGGGGGCCGGACATGGGACTCAATCCCGGGTCTCCAGGATCATGTCCTGGGCCGAAGGTGACGCTAAACTGCTGAGCCACCCGGACTGCCCCCAATTTCTTGGTATTTTAAAGAAAACAATTGCTCCCTTTTTTTTTTTCAACGTTTCCTTCTTCTGCCCCTGTAACACCTGTTTTTACCTGTTTGGGTTTTCTGGGTTAAATCCCCAAGTCTTATATCTGTATTTTGTTCTGTGCCTTGACTGTATCTCACACTCGATATCCAGTAAGGTCGTTGAGATAGAAAATCATGTATTCAGTGTGCTCTTGCCCACATGCCCTCTCTCTCTCTCTGTAAATATATTATTTGTCTCCTCTGGAAGCTCTATTTTACTCATCATTATGCAGTTTGTTTGAGATCATCTTTTTCTCTCTAAGTGCTAAATTCCCTTAGGGATTTGTTATTTTCTCTGCTGGCTGATTGGGGCTTACATATGATCCTCAGGGAAGCCAAGGAGCAGCACTCCTGGGCAGTGGCTTCTCCTCCCACAGGCCTTAGGTGTAGAAGTGGACAGAAAGCCTCCCTGGGCCCCAAAAAGGAGCCTCCTTTCTTTCAGATGCGTCTGTGCTGTGTCTCCCAGACTCAGGGCCCGAGAGAAGTCAACCCATATAAACATTTTGCTGTTTCTTTCCTTAGAATATAAAAAAAACATTCCAATAAGGACCTTCCTTAGGAATTCATAGGTCCCAGGGGTCGTGCCTTCTAGGACATGCTATTTTCTTGTGTCCACCCCGTGACTTCTAGAAGTCAGTTTCCAGGCATGCAACCATTCCTTGGCGTTTTCCCCATGGGACGTCCAACAGAGCTTAAGGCCGAATCCGCACAGAACTATTTCTGATTGGAGACTGGAATGGAGAAGTGAGCTGCACTCAGCTTACTATAGGCTTAGGATCTCCGGTTCATCTACACGTTTTTTTGCACTTACTCTTGTTTTTCCTAAGGACATTGCTAACTAAATATTTTTTTCATCATGTATTTTATCATTAGTTTTCAAATCCATATCACAGAAATTAATATCGCTAATAATGAACTATCAGATAAAAATGAGTAATTACTAACATCCAAGTTATCATGAAAATCTAAGGAAAAGAGTAGAGTTTACCATATACAAAAATGAACGCAAAATGGATTAAAGTCTTGAATGTAAAGCCTGAAACCATAAAACAACTAGAAGAAAAGACAGATGGTAATCTCCTTGACATTGGTCTTGGCAATGATTTGTTGGATTTGACACCAAAAGCAAAGGCAACAAATGCGAAACTAAACAGGTGGGACTCCATTAAACTAAAAAGCTTTTGTATGGGTAAGAAAACCATCCACAAAATGAAAAGGCAACCAACATACTTGACAGGTGAAGATATTCATAAGTCATTTATGACAAGGGGTTAATATCCAAGATAAAAAAAAGAACTCCTACAATTAAATAACAAAAACAATCCAATTTAAAAAATGAGCAGAGGGCTTGAATAGACACTTTCCAAAAAAAAAAAAAAAAAAGACATCCGGGTGGCCAATGGGCACATGAGAAGATGCCCAACGTCACTCGTCATCGGGAAAACGCAAATCAAAACCACAATGAGATACCGCCTTGTCACTTAGAATATCTATTATCAGAAAGCTAAGAAATAATGGTGAACATACGGCAAAAAAGGAAACCCTTGCGCACTGTTGGTGGGAACATAAATTGGTGCAACCGCTATAGAAGTTCCTCAAAAGACTGAAAATAGAACCATCATACAAGCTAGCAATTCCACTTCTGGGTCCTTTTCAGAAGAAAATGAATGCGCTCACTCGAACAGATATACGCCTCCCACGCTCACTGCAGCAGTATTTACAGTAGCCGAGATATGGAACCACCTGCGTGCCCCTCGATGGATGAGTAGATGAAAATGTGGTCTGTAGATACAATGGGGGACACGCAGGGGCGAAAAAGGATGGGCTTTTGCCATTTGTGACAACATGGAGGAGCCTCGGGGCATATATGCTAAGTGAATAAGTCAGAGGAGAAAGACACAGACCATAGAATCTCACTTACATGTGGAATATGACACCAAGGACGCCCGGGGGCTCAGCGGTTGAGCACCTGCCTTTGGCTCAGGTCGTGACCCCGGGATCCTGGGATGGAGTCCCACATTGGGCTCCCTGCGTGGAGCCTGCTTCTCCCTCTCTCTCATTTTCCCGTATGAGTAAATAAAATCTTCAAAATCAAAAACAGCCAAGCTTACAGATACAGACTGATGGTTGCTAGAGCTTGGGGGGTGGGAGGTGCAAAAATGGGTAAACAAGTTGAAAGGTACAAACTTGTGGCTATAAAATAAATCACGGGTGTGTCGTGGACAGCATGGCAAGTATAGTTACGAGCGTTGCACGCGCATTTGAAAGTTGCTAAGAAAATGGATCTTAAAAAGTTCTTATCACGAGAAAAAAATTAATTCTTTAACTACGTACGATAACTGTTACCTAGACTTGCTGTGGTGGTCGTTTTGCAACAGGAACACAAACTGAGTCACGCTGCACACCTGAAACGGAGGCAGTGCTGTATGACAGTTACTGTGCGATTTTTTTTAGATTAAAAAAGACAGTAGGGTTAATCCCATTCTTTTTAAAAATTTTTTAAAGACAAATTTTGAAGCATTGTATTTCCTCTGCTACCTCTTCTCGGTTCAGATATACAAAGCCACCGTATGCGGTCATGCTGGTTTTCTACTCTAGGATTCTGGGGCTACCCTTCATTTCATAGAAATTCTAGGTTGTTTCTTTCTTTCCTTCTCCTTCTCCTTCTCCTTCTCCTTCTCCTTCTCTTCTTCTTCTTCTTCTTCTTCTTCTTCTTCTTCTTCTTCTTCTTCTTCTTCTTCTTCTTCTTCTTCTTCTTTCTTTCTCCTCCTCCTCCTCCTCCTCCTCTCCTCCTCCTCCTTCTCCTCCTCCTCCTTCTCCTTCTCTTTCTCCTTCTTCTCCTTTTCCTTCTTCTTCTCTTTTTGTCGACTTATCAATACAATTTTCTACTAAGTGGTTCACAAGTGTCCTGATGAAAATACAGCTTTTTTCTAATTTTCACAAACAGCCACTGGCCATGCCCATAGTTAAGATTTTACCAAGTTATCTTCTATCTCATGAGCTTCATCCTTCAAAGGAAATGGAAAAGATAAAGCTTTGAACTTCTAGATAACATCAGGTACCTTTGTTGGCTTGATTGTGACAATGCAATGCCTTATAGTAACCCTAACTAAGACTTTGTTTCTAGTTGGCAAAATTCTGGGGATTTTTTTTTCCTTCTAAAATTGAATGATTGGTATTTAAATTTCCCTGCCAAGTGATGACTTCATGGAATACTTATCCAGTGTTGTCTTGCATAAGATAAAAGGTCATTTTCCATCACTATAGTAATAAACCCATATTTTAAGCAAACATTTGGGTACATCCTATACTTCTGTTTTAATTGACTGCAGCTTTTTATTACATATTTACCAGATGTACTTGGGTAATGTTATTGGCCGTGCTGCTACCAAGCACTCTGCAGCGAGCTGAAGGGATGTCAGTTCCGACACGACTCAATGGTTTCCGGTTATTGTGAATTTCCTTTCTTATCTTGCATATTCTCCAATATTTCAGGCTCACTTAAGAAGAGTATATAATCCAGGGATGCTGGGTGGCTCAGGGGGCTAAACGCCTGCCTGTGGCTCAGGTCATGGTCCCGGGTCCTGGGGTCAGCCCCACATGAGGCTCTCTGCTCAGTGGGGAGTCGGCCTCTCCTCTGCCCTCCCCTGCACGTGTGCACACACTCTCTCTCTCTAAAAACAATTGAAGTCTAAAAATTCTAAATTGTAGTCTGTTTAACTACCAGTCAGCAATCCCAGTTGCAAACATGATTTTAGAATTATTTTACTTTTAAAAGGTAAGTTAGGAATAGCATTAAAACCTCTCTCTCTCTCTCTCTCTCTCTCTCTCTCTCTCTCATAGACACAAATACACACACAATCTCAGTTTCTTCACTGGCGGGAATTAAACCACTAACTCCTGTGTAAATTAAGATTTGATTGAATGAAATTTTGGCAGGATGTTGATCTGATTTGTGTGGCAGCTATTTTTGTACATATGACGTCCCCAAACTACTCAATTCTTAGAAAGGTAACAAGCTCCATTTTCATATAATTAGCAACAAAGTTCCCTTCTTCTTTACCAAGACATCACATGCTCCCACCCTTCTGGACGAGCATCCCCGCTTCTCGCTAAGGGCATATCCCCTGTGCATTTTGATGAATCCCTCGATGGTTCCTTGAAGACAAAGAAAGTTCCAGATTTCCATTGATTTCCACTTCCTGAAGATACTGTTTGCCAAGCTTAACCTAAAAAATTCCAGGTCTAATGATGTTGGGAAAGCATTTCTACTTATTCATAGCTGTTCTACAAACTTCACAGAACATGCAAATTCAAAACTCCCGCCTCCAAAATTTTCAAGGGAATTGATTTCGGGGAAGATACACCAGATTTCAGTCGTGGGTGTGTGACCCCAACAGAGCCTCCCAGGAGGGGGACCGCCCCGAACTTCAGAGGCCACATGGGAGGGACGGTGTTCCGAGCAGTAGGACCAGTGTGAGGACGCCCCCGACTCTGCAGCCCCCTACCCCGGGGATGGAAACATTTCCACCTCAGGAGACTGAAACAGGATTCCAACACGAGCAACCCTCTTCCTTGCTCCTCCCTTTCCCCTGCTTCTGCCTGGCTCCTGACTTCCACCTCAGTCCCAAAAGCCAAAGGAAAGGGGAATGGCCATGTATGAAGGAGGGGAGCATGACTGCCCCCCCAAGGGTCACCCTGGCACAGGTGGGGGGGACGCGGGCTCTGGGGGAACCAGGGACACGGTGCCCCTTCTAAGAGAGCAGCTTAGCAAAATGCACCAAGAGCCTGGGAGATGCTCAGGCACTTTGGGCCGACGATGCAGATGAGGAAATCTTCCTAGGCACACGTCACCAGAGACGCAACCTGAGGTTCATGTAGAAAGCCCTTCAGGATGCTAGGAAAAATAATAACCCGTGTGCTCAATTACAGACTTTTTTAAATTTTTTTTCAGATTTTTTTTTTAAATGAGGGAAGATCCATACGACAAAATATGCATCCATTAAAAAAAGACTTGAAGGGCAGCCCCGGTGGCCCCGCCGTTTAGCGCTGCCTTCAGCCCAGGGTGTGACCCCGGGGTCCCAGGATCGAGTCCCATGTTGGGCTCCCTGCATGGAGCCTGCTTCTCCCTCTGCCTGGGTCTCTGTCTCTCTCTCTATGCCTCTCATGAATAAATAAACAAAATCTTAAAAAAAAAAAAAAAGAATCCAAGAAGAGGACCCAAATCATGGCCTTCCTAGGTGGGTTTGTGCCTATCGGCCCGTAGATCACTGCATCTTGTTCAGCTGCTGCCATTAACATGGAATCATCCTCAGTGTCCATGCTCTGTAGTTGGCAGGATTGTAAAAATCTACAGTTTATCTTTTTAAAGAGTTTACCAACTCTACCTTAAAATCATAAAGAGCTGTAAATAGGAAGTGCAAAATCAGGCATGAATTTACGCCAGGTGGAAAGAAAGAAAGGTATGACAGTCCACTCCCGTTTCTACGTTTTTATAAAAAAGGTTAAAAAAATTCTTCTAGAGCTTCTATCTGTGAATACGTCAGGAGGAATCTTGGAGCAAGGTGCAGACTTTCAGCAAGTAAAAATCGCTCCGGATTCTGCGTCAGACCTACTTACAGGCTATGGTCTTGGGGAAACCATTTGACCTCCCTCATCCTCAGCCACTCCAGATGGAAATGGGACGATTCATATCCGCCCTGCCTTCCGGTCGCTTTGTCCTGATGATCAAACATGATATGTGTGAATATATATAAATGTAAAGCTTAGCTTTAGAAATGATCATTTCCTTTCTGAACTTTTTTTTTTTTTAACCTCTAATGTGAAGGCAATTCCTTCGTGAAAAGCGACGTGGACCGATGAAAGGCGTTTCCTTGCGTCTTGGCTGTGCTTCAAATGTCACATTGTCTTCAACTGATTTCTTGCCATTATTTTCTAGGGCCAAAATTCCACGTTTATACTAGAGAACGTCTCTTTCAAGGATCTAAACTTGGACGTCGCAGTGAGTCAGCGTGAGCATTCGCAGGAATACGACAGGAAGGAAGTGGTTTCTAAAGTGACTTTCCTGCTGTTCCTAGAAGAAGAGTCAGAGCCAAGGAAGAGCAGTTACTCGGAGCAGGAATTGTGTGCTCCCGGGTAGAATCAGCTCTTGCATCTGCAGCAGAACGCTGCACTTCCTGGTTACGTATCAAATTTTTTTTTCTTTTATGAGTGATGACTCATAATGGGATTATGCACTCATTGTTCTGTTCATTGAACTGTTCACTTGCAGGCTGCGTGTGTGGACTGCAAATTCTCTGCATGTGGAACCACATGCCTCCCGCCCAGGCTCCCCGTCTCCACCTGATATTTGTTAACAATATCAGATTCTTTCCAGAACCAGTTTTTTACGTGCATTCAGGGAACAGATGCCGTTGAGAGTGTTATCAAGTCAGAGGTGTGGGGTCCTCCGGCTGAACGGGTTTGGCTCTACAGCTCCGATACCACTTGGGTGCTGCTCCTGCCCCAGCCCTCGTCCTGCAGGGAACCATCCAAATCGGTAAAGCTCAGAGCCACTGGCTCAACCCTCGGCTCAGCGGCTTCCAAGTGGTACCACAGGCTCTTCAACGCATTCAGCAGAAGCTTTTCTCTTGTTGAAAAAGGTGTGAACTCCAAACACTCCGAGTCTCTGAAGCTCTATCCCAGGCAGGACTCACATGAACCCGACACTCAAATGGGATCCGGGACACAGGGCAATAAGGAGGGGAGTCTGTCCCGTGATCCCACAGGACACCTTGTCGTCCACCTCCCGTGTTCCCGCCCCACGGCCTGTCCTGCCCACCCTTCCCTCCGCGTCCTCCCGCGGACCCCTGCCTGTCAGAGCCCTCATCCTTGCAGCTTGGGTGGGACCAGCACACACAGCAGCCTCCCTCCCCACCATCCCACCCCTGTCCACGGTCACCGCGGCTGCAGCATCACCACGTGGGCAGCCCCTTTCACACAAGACGCCAAGTGGGTAACGGTCCAGGGGGCAAAGTCCATCCTCCTCATTCCAGAGCTGTGTCCTCTGGTTAACAGTGCTCCTCCTGGGGAAACCACTCCCTCCTCCCTCCCTCGCTCCATCTGGGCCTACCCACCTTCCCTCCCTTCTGCTTCCTGTCTTCGTGCCCTGGTCCTCCTCCACGACCCCCAACAAAGCACCTTGGGCCACCTGACCCATCCTGTCAGGACCCCGTCCGGCTTCAGGGAGCTCATGCGACCTGTGCTCTGCAAGGGACAGGCCTCCCCGAGGCAGCACCTGCCATCTCGGCCCCAGGTCCACCCTCTCCCGCCACCCGAGTCCTGCCCACCTGTCTCCTGTAGGAGGAGCTGCTCCCAAATCAACCTCAGGTGGGACGCGGGGGGGGGGGGGGATCCAGGATCCAGCTACACCCTCCTGCCCCCCAAACTGTACACGGTGTTGGCGCTGTGCGACCCCTGAAGCACCATTAACATTAAATACTTTCCTACATCGGAAAAAACTACCCGGGATATTCAATTTATAACACTACTCTCATCATTTAAAAAAAACAGTATCGTAGATCCTCTATCCCCCAAATAATCCTCCTTCGATTGCAGATGTTTGGATGACATGCCTGCCTGTGCAAGACGAGCATTTTCATAAAATCCTGAAGAATTGCCTCCAAACAATTTCATTTTGGAATTTTCGTGTTCTCCCTTCGGTGGTGCCACTTACACCAATTACAAACTATGACACTGAGGCACTGAAGACGATGATTGCCGATTCCCCAGACTCCTCACAGCTGTGACATTTTAATCAGTCTGGTAAGAAATCGTTTCTTTTGCATGATCACGAGGCTAATGAAAGGTTTTGGACATGGGATATGGAAAAATCCCCCCCTCCCTTCAGGAACTGCAAATGTGAAAAATGGGGAAAAAAAATAAGCAACTTCTCTGTCCTACCAACATCACGGGAACAGAATTATTCATTGAAATTTAAATTACAGTGTTTTGTGACTTTGGTTTTGCATCACAGAAGCCGCTGCGAGGATGCTCATTGGGGATGAAACGTGGTTTCACGGGCTGTGACACAGGGAGAGTCCCCACTAAATCACAGCGTGTTCCCGGGAAGACATAGCGACCAGTCGAGTAATAACAAAATTCACATACAATCGGGGCATGTTCACACGGACAACCAGGAGTTTAAAAAGAGAGAGAGAGAGAGAAAGTAACAACAAAAAAGAGTGGCTTTCTTTTCTTAGGCGTCTAGACAAATCAGTGGGTCCTCACACACCAGGGGAGGAAGCCTGGGGGTGACAGGGCGACTGGACCAGCTGGGGTGAGGCAGCTTGGCCTTGACCCCCCCACCCCCCACCCCGCCTGCAGCCGCCTCTCAGTTGCCATAGCAACTGCTGAGGCCGGGCTGGGAGGGGGAAGGGGAGGGGAGCAGCCCTGAGGGCTCCCCTGGGCCTGGACGTGCCAGGCCCACCCCTTCCCACCAACTTTTTCCGTTTCCCTATTTGGAAACACTGAGCGACTTTCCTGAGTAGCGCCTCTAGCGTCCTGGGTGCCCGCCCTCTTCCCTCACCCGGGACCCTGGCTGCCGCGTGGGTCACCCTGTCACCTCCCCTCCCCGGTGCGCTCCCACGTGGTGCACACACACACCTCTCCATGCACTCGCACAGTGGTACACACACACACCTCTCCTCCATGCACTCACACGGTGGTCCACACACACATACCTTTCTTCCATGCACTCGCATGGCGGTGCACACACATACCTCTCCCCAAGCACTTGCACAGCGGTGCACACACACACACCTCTCCCCCATGCACTCACACGGCGGAGCACACACACACCTCTCTATGCACTCACAGTGGTGCACACACACACACCTCTCCTCCATGCACTCGCACAGCGGTGCACACACACCTCTCCCCAGGCGCTTGCACGGCGGTGCACACACACACACACACACACCTCTCCATGCACTCGCACAGCGGTGCACACACACCTCTCCCCAGGCACTCGCACAGTGGTGCACACACACACCTCTCCATGCACTCGCACAGCGGTGCACACACACATACCTTTCTTCCATGCACTCGCAAGGCAGTGCACACAAACACCTCTCCCCAGGCACTCGCACAGCGGTGCACACACACCTCTCCCCAGGGCTTGCACGGTGGCGTACACACGGACCTCTCCTGTGTGCGCTCACACAGGGGTGCACACACGGGCCTCTCCTCCGTGCGCTCGCCCCGCTCTGCACACAGACCTCCGTGCACTGGCACAGCGTTGCACAGGGGCCTCCCTCCTCCGTGCGCTCGCACAACGGTGCACACACGGTGGCTGAGCCCCTGGCACCAAGCTGCGCGGTCCGCGCTCGTTGATCCGTGGAGCCCACGTGCTCTCCCCTGGGATTTGGCACATGGGTCGCCCCGGCCGGACCTCGTCCTGGGGAGGGGCGTCTCCTACGGGGCGGGGAGCACTCCAGTGTGTAAGGGGAAGAGCTGCGGGGCCCGGGAGTCAGCGGTCGCCGGCCCGCAGGTGCTGCCCCCAGGTGCGAGAGCCATCTGCAGCAGGAGCGCTCCCCGCGGCCCGGGCCGGACGGGTGCGCGCGGGGCGTGCCCGGGTCCCCCGGCTGGAAGGCGGGGGCGGCCCCGACCTATCAGAGCGGCCGCCGCCCGGTCCCGCGGGCTCCCGCCGCAGGCTGCCGCGCCCCGCCCTCCGCCGCCCCGCGCTCCTGCTCCGCGGGCCGTGGGCGCCGGTGCCTCCGCGTCCTCCGGCCGGGCTGGGGCTGGGGCTGCGGCTGCGGCTGGGGCCGGGGCCGGGGCCGGGGCTGGGGCCGGGGCTGCGCCCACCCACGGCGGCTGCCGAGCGCGATGTGACGGCCGAGGTAGGGTCCGCGGGGCGGACAAAGGGAGCGGGGCCGCCGGGCCGTGTGCGGGGCGGGGCGGGGCGGGGCGGGCGGGGTGCCGGGGCGGGGAGGGGACGGGGGTGCGCGGGGGTGCGCGGGGGCCGCCAGGTGCAGGGGCGCGCGGCCAGGTGCGAGGATGCGCCGCCAGGTGCGGGGGGGGGATGCGCGGGGGGGATGCGCGGGGGGGCCGGTCCCCCGGGACCCGCCGGTGCAGCCGCCGAGGTGCCCGCGCGCCCTGGAGGTCACAGGGGGCAGCGGGCTGCGGGGCCGAAGACGGGGGGGGGAGCGGTCGCGGGGCCGGTGTCGGGGCGCAGGGACCCCGCGCGGGACCCCTGAGCTGTAATTCATCCGCGGGGGTCGGGCGGCTGCGGTGCGCGCCGGCAGGTGGAGCCCCGGCAGGTGCGGCCCTGGCAGGTGCAGCCTCGGCAGGTGCAGCCCCCGCGGCCGGGAGGAGGGCTGGGGACCCCGGGGCGCCGGCGGCCGGGCTGAGGGGCGGGGTCAGCGCCCCCTTGGCCCCGGTCGCTGAGCGCCCGGGAGGCTTCCCGGAGGAGGCGGCCCCGCGGGCAGAGGGAGGAGGGAGCCGCAGAGCCTCCGCCCGCCCCCGCGCCTCCCCGGGGCTGCTGGCCCCAGGCCCACAGGCCACAGCAAGGTGTGCAGCGGGGCTCGGAGGCTGCTGCGTCCCCGCCCGGCCCGCGGGGCTCGTGTCCGTCATTGCGCGCAATGACTCCAAGGGGCGCGGACGTTGCTTTTGGCTTTGAAAACCCCGAGGCCCGGAGGCACCGGCTTGGCTAGGATGCCAGGGAGGATGCAGGGAGGATGCACGGAGGATGCAGCGCAGGGTCTCCCGGTGAGGCCGTACCTCCCCCCCCCCCCGATGCGGCGGAGGACCCAGGGGTGACAGCTGCCCACCCCCGAGACCCAGGAGCTCCCTGGCCTGAGCCCGAGATTGCATCCACCTGCGGCCTCTGTGCACCTGCCCGCAGGTGGGAGCTGCCCTGTAGGGGCCGCAGAGGTTCCTAAAGTTGTGTGTCTGTTTTCCCTAATAGTGTGGTTGACACTGGGGCAGCCCGGGCCGCTCCGGCTGCTGTGGGACCAGGACGCACATCCCTGGAACGAGGGTGGAGAGTCTGGTGCAGTTGGTGCCGGTGTCAGTTTTCTGCATCTGCGTGGCCGGTGGGCTCCGCGACCTTGACCTTGTAAGCCCCGTTCTCTGGCCACCTGTGCTCACCAGCCAAGAACCCATGACGACAGAGCTCGGGACCCACAGACACACACACACGTACTGCTGTCAGAAGTTTACAACTGGCTGTCATTTCTGTTGTTTTCACGGATTTCATTTGTTTGAGAGAGATTTTCGCCGGCTCTGCTCTTACGGTGTCCTCCGAGTGTAACGCCATCGTGCACTTTAGAGGCAGTCCTCACCATAAAAGTGGTCAATGGGAGAAATTATTTTTGCTGTCATCCTGCTCACAACACTTTTTACTGATAAACTAAAATGACCTTTCACAATGTGCACAGACTTATGGAAGGAGTTCCTATATCAAAGCTTTCTGGTATGTGTGCCTAGAGTAGACCCTACAACGTGAAAAATGGCACAGAGGGGGGTCATGGAATTTATTTTTTTGTGAGCTGTGGGGAAAGCCAAAGTGAGTAATTTAGCCAAAACAACCTACTTTGTATCATAAATTGATTTCGTTACCTCTTCAGATCAGTAGACAGCAACCAGAGCGTTACGCAGACTTCTCCCTTTGGGTTTCTGCTACATCTGGTAATGAAACACCCGCATTCGCAAGCTACCCAGAAAGCGCGTCCGGAACCCACCCTGACATGCGGAATAAGCGAAGCTCTAGTCAGCCTTGTTTTCTCGGCTCCCGGGTAGCACCGCCAGGACGCATCAGTCACCAGGACACAAATCACCGAGTCCACACTCACCCTCACACTCCGTGCCTCTCGTGTACACACGCACGCGTCATTGTACTTTACCGGTTGGCGTCCGACCAGACATTTCTCAGACTAACACAATCTTCTCTTTGATCAGCTCTGTCCTCTTACCAAAAGGGGACAACAAATGAATCTTTCCAAGACAGTCTTGCTAGTCTTTCAAACTAAAAAGACTCTAATGTAAATGCAATACAATCCTCGTACATTTGTGTGTATGTGTGTGTGTGTGTGTGTGTGTGTGGAAATACTACAGAAATGGTATGAAAAAAGTTAGAAGTTATCTTACTGTGTATTATTGGTGTATTTTATTCTTTTTTTCATTTATAGAGTCACTAAATTTTTTCAAAGCCCAGCTTTATATTAATAGTCACAGGGAGACGGAGACAGTTTCATCTCCTTTTGCAACCGTGTTGCCATCTCTCCCAGCACCATATCATCGTAATCATATCATCATATCATCATATCATCCACTTTATCTCACCCCAGATTCTGAGGTCATTTGCTGGTCCGAGCAGGACCGGGCACACAGGCTCTGTTCCCCATTTCGGCCCCTTTCTCCTTGGGTTTCTTGGCTGGAGCATCAAGGAAAGCTCAGCATCATCCTTCCTAGTAGACTGACTCCTCCTCCGTCTTAGCCCGGGTGTCTCGGAAAAGGAGCGTGAGGGTGTAATTCTCCCTACTTTATAGGTAGAGAGTTTTTCGTCTCCTTTGCTGGCTCCTGACTCTCTTCTAAATCTTCACGTGTGGAAGGCTCCGTGGCTCAGCTGTGAATCTCTCATCTTCGCTCACTCCCTCGTCTCAAGACCTTGGGAACTGTGCACACACAGAGAGCTCACAGATCCTAGGCCCTAACCTGGACGGTCCCCGAACCTCTAAACGTCACAAGCTCAACTATGTAACACCCCCACTTCGGGGTGTCACGGGCACCTCGCGTGGCCACGTTGGAAGTCGGATTTCTGACTTTCCACACACGTGCTCCTCCCACCATTTCCCCATGTACGTAAATGAAAACTCCCTTCCTCCACTTGCTCACAAGACACGTTCTGGGGCCTCTTTCGATCTTTTCTTCCCTTCATGTGTAACAGGAAAGCCCATTGCTTCCATCTTCCAGCTGGACCTAGAGCTCGGTTGTCACGCCCACGGCTAACACGCTGGGCAAGTGGCCACCCTGCTCCCGCGGCCACGTTCTGCCCTGTGTCCACGGCCAGGGGTTGTTCGGGGCTGCAGCCAAGTCACAGGATCTCCTGCCGGAAAGCCTTCCACGTCTTGCCGTCGGACGGCAGAGCAAAGCCGGATCCTGGGTCTGCACAGCCCACGCGCAATCGGTCCCGGGTTCCGGTCCTCCCGTGAGCGCTCTGTGTAGCCGCGCTGGCGCCCCGGCTCTCCCTCCAACCTGCCGTGGACTTGCACACCCAGGGCCTACGGCCGCTACGCAGGACTCAGTCTCCCCCTTCCCCCGGGTCTCGGCCAGATGTCCCTCTGGCAGAGAACGCTTCCCTAAGAGCCCCTTCTCTCTCGTCCTCTTGCAGGGTTCCTATCCCCAGCCCCTGCTTTCTCCCCAAGCCCCGTCCACCCTGGTGTGCGTTGAGTGTGTGTATCGCTCCTGCTAGAACAGACGCTCTGGGACGGGGACTTGGTCGTGCCCCCGGCTGTGCCTGCTGCACCGATTGCCAATGAGTGACTGGCCGGTGAATGCAGGAGCTGCTGCCGGCCCCGCCAACCTCCGCCAGCAGCACCAGGCCCCACGCACAGGGAGGAGGCCCCCAGCTCGAGGGCCGGGCTCTGTCCATGTGGCCCGTGGCTCGTTCCAAAGAGAAAGAGGCCCAACACCTTGAGGAAAGTCAAGGAGATTCATCGAGATGATTTCCTTCCTCCTCTCTACACAGGAGGGAAAAAAATACCACATCACTGATTCCAATCTATGTCAGAGCAAATAAAAATTCCATTTGCCTGAATTTGATCTTATCCAAAGAGGACTTCTTTTTCAAAAAGACATCCTCTCAGATCGGGACGGGTCACCGGGGGCTTAAACCTGTTCTAGCTTTCCTCTGCTCTCTGCTCGCGGTGACAGGGGGTGGCAGCAGCAGCTTGGGACATAGGGTGGGGTCACACCCTTTGTGAGCAACACACCCCGGGACTGTATTTGGCAACAGGAATCGAGCACCGATGACTAAGAGTGGTCCCGGCCATTCGCGGGTCACTCGTCACTCCCAGGACAGTATGAGCCGTCGTGGTCTCGTTAACCCCGACCTCTCCGGCGGTCCCCAGTGTCTTCAGATAACTCGGGTGGGCTCCGAGGGTCTTATTGTCCAAAACGCGTACAAATAATAACGCCCGGCATTCGTAGAGGGTTCTGTGGCCCAGAGAGGAGGTGGGGTGACGTGGCAAGGACGCCAGGCTCGACCTGAGTCGCACCTTCTCCACGCAGAGCTCTGTGACTAGGGGCGACTTCTGAGAGTCTTAGGGAGCCTCAGTCACCGCACTGACCTCTTGGGTTAGGGACGTGATCCTAGGCGCCGGAGCCCCGCTAGGGCACCCGGCACAGGGGACGTGCTCACAAAACACGGTTCTCATCGGTATCGTCGTCTTAGCCTCACGGGGTAGTCGAGTAACAGGTACTGACCTTTCCCTTGGACAGACAGGAACACCCAGGGGTCAGAGCCACCCGGGCTGCTCAAGGGCAAAGACTCCCGTACCAAACTACGGAGATTCACTCTCCCTTCGGCCGCAGAGATGCCTCCGGAACCGGATGACAGACCAGCCTGCTTTCATGTAGTCTGTGACTACGCTGCCTGTGAATAGGAGAAGTTTTTATTTTTATATTTTTATTTATTATTATTTTTTAAAGACTTTATTTATTTATGCATGAGACACAGAGAGAGAGATTGAGAGAGAGGCAGAGGGAGCAGCAGGCTCCCTGCGGGACCCGACGTGGGACTCAATCCCGGGACCCCAGGAGGTTGAGCCCTGGGCCGAGGCGGCCGCTCACCTGCTGAGCCACCCCCCCCCCCCGCCCAGGTGCCCAACATCACTGGTCTCTTAAGACAAAGAACTCCGTTTCCTTTCGTGGCTTAGGTAAAGTGCGCGCCGCCCGCCAGGCCTCCGGGAGACGGCCTCAAGCGGGCACCTGCCGCTCTTCCTCTGGTTGGTTTGGGACCTCGTCGGACGCCAAACAGCCTCGACGATTTCAGGCTCTTGAGGGTCGGGCTGTGCCACTCCCGACGGTGCGTGTGCTTCTGTTCCCTTAGATACTTCGTCATTCCTCAAATCCACGCAAGGGCAGCTGGGCCCAGCGGAACCCACGGCCCGGCCCCAGCGGCGTGCACATGCCGCACATGCCGTTGTCCTAAAAATGTCACAGAGTTTTCAGGGTTTGATTTTTTTTGTGTTAAACCCTCACAGGGGCAGCCCGGTGGCCCAGCGCTCTGGCGCCTGCCTGCAGAGCCCCGGGATCGAGTCCCGCGTCCGGCTCCCTGCACGGAGCCCACTTCTCCCTCCGCCTGGGTCTCTGCCTCTCTCTCTCTCTCTGTCTCTCAGGAATAAGTAAATAAATAAACAAACAAACAAACAAATAAATAAATATAAAAAGAAGCCATCGCAGGAGTTGCTCCTGTTTGCCCCCAGCCTGCTGTGCTGTGGCCGCCGTCCCCGGCCCTCGGCTCCTCCCCGGGGGACGCTCGGGCTGACGGGCCGGGTCACAGCTCAGCCTCCAGGCCTGGAGCCGATGCTGCGGTTCCCCAGGGGATGAAGGGGAGCGGGGTCCGTACCACCCCGCTGAGCGTCCCTGTGACCTGCGGGCCCAAGGACACGGTGCAGCTCCCTTGCAGTAGGAGGCCTGCCCTGTGCTCACTGACTTCCCGCCCAGCCCCCACCTCTCCTCCTCATAGTCTCTGGCTTCTTCCAGATGCTTCTGCGGGTGTCGCCCGTCCCTTCTCTGCACGTGTGCTCACGGCCACGACGCTCTTTCTCAGGAGTGTGGTGGGGCCTTGATTCGAAGCCGCCGCCAAGTCTGACGGCCCCAGAGAGCAAACCCCTCAGCCCGTGGAAGCCAGGGTGACAGACGAGCTGCGTGAGAACCTCAGCCTGGGTGGGGGGCCCTGAATCGGGGTGTCCAAGTGTCAGGCCTGCTGACTTCCTGGGAGAGAGAAGATGCTCCTACCACCAGGCAGCGCCTTTGGTTTACACGTGCGAGCATTTGTACTAAATGGGGAAAATGTCAGACGGATGCCACATGCCGCTTCCTGGTCACCTTGCCGTTAAAACTCCAGAATATTCTGGACACGGAAGCTCCTTTCCAGCTCTCAGCAAACCCACTGCGTGAATAAGAACAGTTAGGCCAGTAGTAAAACCCGTAGCTGATGTTTCCAGTACGATTTTTAGCCCTGGTAAGTAGGTCGTAAACTCCTTGAGAGCAGACACGACGCATTTATGATTCTCACGTGAACAGAACTGCATGGAATATATAGGATCTTTGTTAACGGTGACCTGTGGATTGTGACCTCTGACTCTTCTCTTCACCCTATTCCCTGCGGTCAAGCTGTATTGGGGAAACCAGGTGAATGTCGTGTCATTATTTACCAGGCGGCGTGGCTGGAGATGGAAGGTTCTGGAAACGGCGCAGGTCTGCACTGCGTCCCCTCCGTGCGCCCTGGTGCAGACGGTCTCTCGCGGGAGGGGGAGGGAAAGGGGACTCGCGAGTGAGGACGCTGCCTGTTTATCCCCGGGGGCATGTTACTCAGAGACACTGTGTCGCTGGAAGTGATTTATAAACCCAGGGCACGTAGGCTCCGGCCAGAGGAGGAGTCCGTTGGGAGGTTCGTCGAAATAAAGCCCTCGCGACCCTACACGTGTCTGGGGAATCCCTTTGTACTCTGCGCCATAGTTCGGGACTTTATAAATAGTGAGTTTGGTTAGACTTTTTAAGTCCTTTAAACATTAAATTTTTTACTGGAAAGCTAGTGGAGGTCAAGCATCTGGCTCTGTGACTCTCAGGCACAAAAGTGAAATATGTCTCAAAGCGAAACTCTTAGGAAATTTTTTTTGTGTGTGTGTGTGTGTGTTTACGGCAATTCAAATGCAAACCTAGGATCTTTGTTGCTTTGCTTAGATGCAGAAGATCATTCTGGCCCTGCTGCATGTAGCACTTTGTGAGGCAGACACAGAAGCACTGGCGAATCTTTTTTTTTTTTTTTTAAGATTTTATTTATTTATCAGAGAGAGAGAGGGAGGGAGAGAGAGCACAAGCAAGGGGAAGGGCGGAGGGAGAGAAGGAATCCTGGAGCAAAGGCCCTGCTGGGCGAGGAGGCTGCCCCGGGGCTCGATCCCGGCGAGCTCAGGGCTGAAGGCAGACGCTGACCCGGCTGAGCCCCCGGGGCCCCGCACGTCGCGATGAATGTTGCCCAGGAGATAATTCGTGAATGTCTTGAGTTGGGCTTTGTAAAAGGATTTGAAAATTTCTGACCATGTGAAGTATTTGCAGCTCCATCAACGTGAACCGAGATTCCCTCCCAGGGACTGCAGTTCTGTAGTCTGGGGCCCCTGATCATCTTGGGTTTTTTTTTTTTTTTTCATTTCCTGGTATATTCCAAATAAAGAAATTAAGAAGGGGAAAAAAAAGCAAAACAAAACAAAAAAAAAAACAAAAACAAAAACCAGCAACCTGGAAGAAAATAATAACTAACTTTAGAGGCAAAAGTCTAACAGGATCGATCCAGTTTCTTCCTCTCTGCGGGGACGACCGATGACAGCTTCCCGGCGGTTTATTTGATCCTGTGTGGTGCTTGGCAACAGTCATGTGGGGCTCCTGTGTGGACAACTCAAGGTAGCTGTTTGCTTTAAAAACATAAAAATAGAACAGTACAGGACTCAATTCTCTGTTGGAATGAATTAAAAAAAAAAAAAAACACAGTTGAGAGAGAGAAAGTTCATGCCTAAAGGAGGAGGAAGGCTTAGATAATGTGTCACCGAATTTGAGAAATCCTCTCTGGGTGCATAAGACACATCAGTGGCCCCGGTACCAGGACCGCCGGCCGGAGACCGTCTACGACATCCCGCTCCCCGCTCTCCTAGGCCTGTCCCCCCCCCCCCCGCCCCGACAAGTGGATCTGGAAGTCTGCTGCAATGAAACTGTGAAAAAACTGGCATAAAAATAGGAGCCGCGCTCTGATTTACGTGCCTGTGCGGAAAGCTGGCTGGTGTGCGATCTTGATTCCCTCCGCGGTTCAGTTTGTTTACCGGAAAGAGGGTCTTACCCCAAACCATGTGCTCATCAGGTGTCCACAGTAAAAATTAGATATCTACCCTCCATTCTGCTAGCTTTTAACTGATCAGGCCTCATTTCATGCCTGCATTTATTCAGCTGCTTCTTCATTTATTCCACAAATGTTTGCTGAGCATCCACCGTGGACTGGACACTGTGATGAGTGTTGGGGCGGCCGTGTTGGGCCAAATCACACACGACCCCATCCCCAACCATGGAGATCAGAGTCCTGGACGAGAAGGATATTATTTTTCTAATCGTCACATGAATAATAATAATAATAATAAAGAATAAAAAGAAGAATTAAAAAAATCGTCACATGAATAGATGTAAAATCACAAATGTAGAGGGCGCTAAGAGCGTTTACCGCGAGACACTGGTGCAGCCGAGGATGTCAGGGAAAGCTTCTCTGAGAAGGAAGGGCTGAGATGCTAAAGAAGAAGCATGAACGTGAAAGAGAAAAGAAAAAGCGAGCGTGAGAATCGCAGGGACTGGAGGAAAAGCTTTCTAGGCAGAGAAGCAGCAGGTGCGAGGCTGAGGCGCGGCACCCGCCCGCCTCGCATCGGCCTTTACCAGGCATCACACCTGCGCGTGGGGGCGGTGGGAGGGGGCAGGGAGCTGGGGAAAGACAGTTCTTTAAAATTAACGCACGAGATTAGAAGCAAGACTGTTACACGAGCGGAGGGGGCTGGCTGAGAGCAGGGGGAGGCCTGAAGAAGCCGCCATCCGGCCCGGGCAGGCTCCCGGCCACTGCGGAGGTTTGCTTGCAGCGCCAAGAGCCACGGACGGTCATCCAGGCCCGGGCAGGGGGCCGAGCAGATGCCGTGCCTTGCGGGGCCGTCTCTGGCCCCGACCTGCTGCGTGGGGCGGGCAAGGGGACCCCGGGGAGTTAGCGGGAGGGCTGTCCCAGTCATCGTGGGAGCCGCGTTCAAGGATGGGATGGAGTTGGTGATGGGCCAAGTCCGGGAGGACCTGGGCAAACGAGGAAGAGCGCTGAGGACGGGTTTAGGACTCGGCTCTGAGTAACGGGGTAGGGGGTAGGCGGGGAGGTTGGGGACCTGGGACAGGACGAGAGTGAGCGCTCCTGGAGCAAAAGCATGCGCTCGCCGCCCCCGTTTCCTCGCTCCCCGTTCGTCTGTTTGAAGCACCAGCCCACGCATGCGGACCACACTGGTCTCCTGTGACCCCGGGGAAGTCACCCAGTTTGGCTTTTGCACCCAATTTGGCTTTTCACAGCCCTCGTGACGCTCCATCACCCCGGGGTGCGGGTATTGTGCATATCTGTCTACATACGCGTGTACGGAGAGGCCCAGAGAGAGAAACTGGCTTTTTTTCTCGAATTCCTCTCTTTCCTTGATTTTTATTATGTTTCACTCCCCAGATCCCCTCCTTCCTGGTTTACGGTTCTTTCCTAGCTCTCCTCTTTTGCTAGAGCTTGTTTTTCCTGTCCTTATTTTTTCGTTACAATTTTTCAATAATTGAAAAATAGAGGGGATCCCTGGGTGGCGCAGCTGTTTGGCGCCTGCCTTTGGCCCAGGGCGCGATCCTGGAGACCCGGGATCGAATCCCCCGTCGGGCTCCCGGTGCATGGAGCCTGCTTCTCCCTCTGCCTGTGTCTCTGCCTCTCTCTCTCTCTCTCTCTCTCTCTCATAAATAAATAAAAACAAAAAAATAGAGTCTCTGACTTTCATCCCAAACCATGTCTCCAGCTGTGACCTTGCTCCAAGTCCCACGTTGCCTGCCACCTGGTGGACATTTCCCTGCGGCCGTCTACACTGCCAAACTCACTTGGCAGATCCGAGCTCATGGTTAAGACCTAACACATCTGCTCTGCCTCAAGCTTCCACTCTTTGGGCTCCTGATGGCCCAGGTTCTAAGCCAACTGTTCTTTGAATCCTTCCCCACCTATAGGCCCAGGTGGCCTGAGTCCTGCTGAGTCTTCCTTCAAAATTCTTTTGCGTCTGTGCCTTTATCCGTCCTACAAGCAAAGCCCCTTTGTTCTTGCCCTGGGTATTAATATTTTTTATTTAATGGTTTTTATTAATTTTTAAATATTTTATTTATTTATTCATGAGAGACACGGAGAGAGAGGCAGAGACACAGGCAGAGGGAGAAGCAGGCTCCATGCATGGAGCCTGACGTGGGACTCGATCCCGGGACTCCAGGATCACACCCTGGGTCGAAGGCAGCGCTAAACCGCTGGGGCCACCCGGGCTGCCCTCGCCTTGGGTATTGGGATCGCTTGTTCGCCAACCTCCTTGCCTCTAGTCTGGCTTCTTCCGGAGTTGTCCTAAGTCACGGGCATCAGGAGTACCTGGAGAGCCTTCACAAAATACCAACTCATGTGTCCATATTCCATCGGAACCTTTTGGGGTAAGGCCTGCAGCCTTAATAAGCACCCGAGGAAGATCGATCATATATACATTCGGAAGGAAAAGAAACTGTCCTAATCTCTTCCCGCCGTGTTCTCTCTCTCTAGCCTTTCCTAGCCAGTAGCTCCAAAGCATGACCTTGATCATGGAACGACCGTAATCGCAGCTCTTCGGGGGCTCTCGCTTAGCCAGCAAATCGGGTCTCATCCAGCAGGACAGGACACCACAGTCTGCCAATTTGGGGGGATCCGGACAGATTTCCAGCCTAATCTCTGCCGCCCCTTTCTCACCCAATATTACAATTGAACTGCGCTACCCACCGCCGTCCCGTGGCCCAGCGCACTTCCAACACCAAGAAACACCCCCCCCCCCAACCCCAACCCATTTCCACCTGTCAGACTCCTACCACCTCTGCAGTGGCCCCTTCTGGATGGAGCCTTCTCTCAACCCGTTTCCTCTTCCTTTTCCCTTCCCGTTGTTTGTCCCCCAGGCTAGAGGGGACCTCTCCAGGATTTGAGATCTTTCCGCAGGTTTTATATTTTGCTACTTACTACATAGGCACATACATCATTTTTCTTTAAAAAAAAAGAATTCTACTTACAGATTCCATGGACGTGTTTACACGAAGATACTTTTATGAAATAGAAAGTTGACCGGGGTTCAAAATCCATCTAGTGCGTGTCCTTGGGAAAACGGTTTTAACGTCTCTGAGCTTTGTCTCTGTTAAATGATATAGTGTCACTTGCATTATAGGATTTGGGTCAGTATAAGTCGAGGGGTCTTATAAAAAGCTGAACCATATGAAATTGCTAATATTCAATTATTTCCACCTACAAGAGTGAAAATGTCATTATATCTGGCAGTCCTCCTATATTTTAGAACACTTTCCTTTAAAATACCAACATGAGAGACTCCTAACTCTGGGAAACGAACTAGGGGTGGTGGAAGGGGAGGAGGGCGGGAGGTGGGGGTGAATGGGTGACGGGCACTGAGGGGGGCACTTGACGGGATGAGCACTGGGTGTTATTCTGTATGTTGGCAAATTGAACACCAATAAAAATAAATTTAAAAAAATAAAAGAATAAAAATAGAAAATTTACAATGGGAAAAAAGTAATAATAAATAAAAAATAAAATACCATTTCATCCCACACCGTGATGGCCTCTACTTCACACATCAGCCTCTTCACCCCATATATATATAAATATATGTATATTTAAATAATATTACATAAATGTTATATAATTCATATAATATTATCATCATATTCATATAATATTAGAGAGAAAAGAGACCAAGAGAACACCAACCAGGCAAACCCTTAATCCCCCTAAGTGCTCACTCTTGCCTGTTCCTTTTCCAAAGCAGGTGAACAAACAGCAATTTTAAGAATAAGCTAAAGCAAGCTCTTTTCTAATAAGAAAGTCCTGTTAAATAAAGGTCAGCGGGAAATGGAGCAACGCTCATTGTCTCTTGTTTATGGCCCTTCTGGGCATCCCACGAACTCGCTCAAATTCCTCCCCTGAGTGTTAGGTACCCGGAGTTGATCTAACTCGCGTACGCGGCCCCTCGCTGGGATCTTTGTCACCGGTCAGAACAGCAGAGAGATTTTCAGAACCAACTTGTAAACAAAATGTAGATATTTGGGCTCCTCAGCCACGTTCCCCTCCTGCCAGTGGCAGGGAGAAGCCTCCGGACCAGGAGGCCTCGGCCTCTGAGCTCCAGAGCGGCCGCGTCCTGTCGGTCGTGAGTGGGCCGGGGAGGAGCTGAGCTGCTCACGTCCCTCCTTAGTCTTCACTCTTCAGCTGTGTCAGCCCAACGAGGCTTTCGTTGTCTCATGCTCCCTCTGCTAAAAAAAATAATTTTGTCCCAACAAGGCAAAAAGGATGTCCTGCTGGGTGACGGGCACTGAGGGGGGCACTTGACGGGATGAGCGCTGGGTGTTATTCTGGATGTTGGCAAATTGAACACTAATAAAAAATAAATTTATTTATTTATTTTTTAAAACAGATTTTATTTTATTTTTTTTTAAATTTATTTATGATAGTTACAGAGAGAGGGAGAGAGAGAGACAGAGACACAGGCAGAGGGAGAAGCAGGCTCCATGCACCGGGAGCCCGACGTGGGATTCGATCCCGGGTCTCCAGGATCGCGCCCTGGACCAAAGGCAGGCGCCAAACCGCTGCGCCACCCAGGGATCCCAAAAAATAAATTTATAAAAAAAAAAAAAGGCTGTCCTGGAGGAGGTCACATGCAGGGGTTAGGAGACAAATGCCATAAGAAGGTGCACAGTAAAATAAAATAAAATAAAAATTAAAAAAAAGAAGGCGCTCAGTGCTGTGGGTATTTTCATAGAGGAAGATGGCAAATCAAAGCTGCAAAGAGAAGCGTCGCTGTTAACAGGGCTCCTGTCTTCTCCCTTTTTTTTTTCCTGTTGACACTGGGGGTGGGGGCAGTTATGGTTTGTTGAGCAAGTCCGTTCCCATCCCTGTGCCTCAGTTTCCTCCTAAATAAAACGAGGCCTTAATACCTGCCGCCCAGGGGCAGGGGGCTGGCGTCGAGCAGCAGGAAGTAGCCTTTCGAGAAGTGGGGCCGGTTGTCATTATTAGGACGGAAGCAGGTAATCGTGTCAAGTGGCACGGACGGTGCACATAGGAAGGGCTTTGGGTTTGTGATTCGGATTTTACTAATCCGTTGGTGAAATGCGAGATCACGTTCCCCAACAGGGCGAAGCATCACAATCAGGTCCCACGTCACTAAAAGACCCAGCAGACAGCGAGGGAGCGGGCCATCCTCTACAAGGATTTTTCCTCAAAAAGCAAAGCAAGGGTGAGGGCGGTTGACAAAGAGCCATAAGGACGGAGGAGGCGCCCCGATACCCTCTCTCTGGAGGGAGGCCCCCGGGCCTCGCACAGTTTGTGTGTTACACGCGGATTCACGAGGGTTAATCGGAGTCGCAGCGCTCGGTGGCGCGGGCATCACCTTAGATGGAGGCTTCTAAGAGGGAAACTGAGGCTCGAGGACACGAAGTCCTGCCCGGGCTGCCCCCAGCCCCCCAGCCATGCCGCCCTCCTCACCGCGGCCGCGCCACCTCGGCTCTGGGCCCCCGCCCGGGCCCGCTGCTTCCTTCCCAGGGGATCTGTGGGCCGACGGCCACGCACAGAGCTGCTCGGGACGGGCCCCGGTCAGCACGGCCTCAGGAGCTCTGCACACACCGCCTGCCGGGCGGCGCCCCAGCACGTCCAAGGCGCCACCCGGGCACTGCTCACCTCCAGCCCAGAGCAGGACCGAGAAATGCGTGCTCCAGCTCTTCCCACTTTACACGTGAGAAACCTGAGGCTCGGAAGCAGCAGAGGCGGCCAGGCAACGCCGCGTGGAGGGGGCAAAGTGGGGGCCCCCACCCCCCAGCCTCCCGGGACTGGGTTTGGCACCTGCCAGCCGCCTGCCCGGCTCGTGCACAGGGCTCCGCGTGCAGGTCTCTGCGTGCAGGGCTCCATGTACAGACGCGGAGGGCTCCACGTGCAGGGGTGTAGGGCTCCGTGTGCAGGGCTCCAAGTGCAGGGCTGCGTGTGCAGGGCTCGTGTGCAGGGTTCTGTGTGCAGGGCTCCATGCACAGGGCTCCGCGTGCAGGCTCCGTGTGTAGGGCTTCATGTGCAGGGGTCACGTGCAGGGCTCCGTGTGCAGGGCTACGTGTGCAGGGCTCCATGTGCAGGGCTCCATGTGCAGGGCTGCGTGTGCAGGGGTCACGTGCAGGGTTACGTGTGTAGGGCTCCATGTGCAGGGCTGCGTGTGCAGGGCTTGCATGCAGGGCTCCGCGTGTAGGGCTCCGTGTGCAGGGCTGCGTGTGCAGGGGTCACGTGCAGGGTTACGTGTGCAGGGCTCCATGTGCAGGGCTGCGTGTGCAGGGCTTGCGTGCCAGGCTCTGTGTGCAGGGCTGCATGTGCAGGGCTGCCTGTACAGGGCTGCGTGTACAGGGCTCCATGTGCAGGGCTGCGTGTGCAGGGCTTGCGTGCAGGGCTCCGTGTACAGGGCTGCATGTGCAGGGCTTGCGTGCTGGGGGCCCGAGCCGGGGGCAGCCCAGGAATGAGGACCGAGGTCTGAGAGGGGCCTCTGCCCCTTGCCCCGCAGCAAACCCACAGGCCGGGCCCCCACCAGGGACTCCCTGGGGTGACCCCCCCCCCAGCTTCCACACCGAGGGGAGCAAAGCACAGGGGCCTAAGCGAGGGCCTGGGACCGCTGGGCCTGACCCCCGGGTTCCCAGCGTATCGTCACACCGTGTTCCTTGTAGTCTCATCTGTTGAATAGCAAGACCAGGAACCGGCCCCGTTCTTCTGCCACCGACCTCCACGATGATTCAGGGTGACGACCGGTTCAGATAAAATATAGATTACGCCCCACCTCTGTGCGTGCAGCACTTTCCGTGACCTAATATGGGTCAGTCGCATTACAAGCTTTCCTCCCCTGCCCCTCGTGTTCCCCTACATCGGCCTCGACCTCCTCGCCGCAGCGCGTGGGCCGCTTTCCTGTGAAATCACCTTCCTTAGTCTCCGTGGAAGCTGCATCACAGGTCCTCCCGTTTCTGGAAGCTTTTGCCGTTGCTACTGGTGTTTCGTTGTTACCTGTGACTATTTTAACTCGGGCAGATATAATAATTGTCCTGCTTTTGCTTGTGTTAAATTATAGATATTGAAACGCTGCGTTACCCTGAAGTTATTACGATTTGTATTCGAAGGCAACGACCGAGCAAGTGACAGACTTTATGCCTCGGAGGCCTGCGAGCCGTGCGGCTGAACCCGTCGGCCGGGCGCACCTTCGGGCGTTCACATTCCCTCCTTTCCTAGGAAGCGCCGTGTGATATCAGGTTCCCTGTTCCACAGGCATAGGAAGAGCCGAGGGGGCTCTTACTGGTAGGTTTTTTTTTTTTTTTAATAAACACAAACAAAAAATAAAATAATAAATAAAATAAAATAAAATAAAATAAAATAAAATAAAATAAAATAAAATAAAATAAAATAAAATAAAATAAAATAAAATAAAATAAAATAAAATAAAATAAAATAAAATAAAATAAAATAAAATAAAATAAAATAAAATAATGACGTTTAGAGCATTGTGGCTGTAGGTAAATTTGAATGAAATTCTGAGAATTCAAGGCTGAGATGTTTGTGACAGTCAGACCCGGAAACCACACGGCTTTTCCTCACCTGCTGTCACGGAGGGGAACTGGAAATCAGAGATCGGAGAGTGTATGGAAGCGTGGGTCCACAGGAAAGAAAGAGCCCTCCTCATCAGGGTCGCACAGAAACTATTAGGAAAACATAAATCCTTCCTTTTCCTCCGACGTGGAAGGGACCCGACTGCAAATCAAGGCCATTCGGCTCTCGCGACACTTACGGGCCCCTTTGGGGAGAAAGTGCTCATGCTTTTGCTTCTCCTTAAAACCAAAGGGCTCGCGTCCGCACTATTTCCGTGAAGGGAGCCCGGGCCCCCCGGGGGCAGTGGCCCGGGACACAGGTGGCCGTGAGGACCAGAGGACGCGTCCCGTGCCCGCAGGTGCCCACGGGCCGGTGTCGGTGCCGCCCGAGGCCCCAGTCCCGCCTGGGCAGGTGACCCCTTGCAGGTGGGCCTTGCGGGCCGAGGCCCTCGCCAGCCCGTCAGGTTCCTCCCCAGGAGTCCCCCGATCAGAACGTGTGAAAAAGTCCAAGGGTCTGGTCATTTTATGCTTTTTCCTTGGAGATTTCTTAATCCGAGGACCGAGGACAGGATCCGGGACGCCGAGGAGCCCCGGGCAGCACCTCTTGCTGTTTCGCAATGAGCCAGCTCTCGGGGGCCCACGGCGTTCCCCTGGCCGCGGCCCTTCTTCCCTGGGCCGCCGCCCCCAGCGAGTGAGCGCAGGACGGGCTGGAGCCGAGGGACCCACGCGGCGCAGACTATGAGGCTCTGGGCCCGGGCTTGACCCCGGCTGCCCTCACGGCCGTGACCTGGGCGAGCCACGACGTTTGCAGGGCCACTCTGTGTTTAGCAAACGAATTCCCACAATGTGGATCCTGCAGGTCTGCTGGGAGTTGGCCGAAGTGACGCACCGACGACGTGTGTGGGCCGGACGGGTGACCAACCCGAACTGGTCGGGCGGGCGCAGGCCTCACCTGTGCTCTCGAAGCTCCGAGCCACAGTAAACCACGGGGCACGCCCACGCCGCCTGCACTGTGCGTGCACGTGTGTGCGCGCTGTCTACTCAGATGAGCCGTGTCTTGTTTTAGTAGGAATTCTGTTCAAAATAATATGGTCTCTGACGCTCACAGGTTGCAGTTAAGTAATGGGAACTGTACACACCGTGATGTCTTACAGCGCAGGATGTGCTAAACCTCATAGTGGGCCCACAGCGCTCGGGGACCAGCAGGAAGGAGAGGCTCACTTAGGGAATTTGCAGCGGGACGTAGAAGACCGGGTATTGGGTCCGCGGCTTGACGCAACAGCTTGGATGAGGGTGGAAACGAGGAGAAGCGGCGGTCTCAAAGCTAACAAGAGAAGAAAGACTCAGCTTGGAGATTCAGGGATGTGGGGGGTGAATAAGGGAAAAGTGACGGATCGCCAGACTTTCGAGGCCCTGCAAAGTGGGGAGACAGGGTCGGGTGCAGTCGGTGAGGGATCACGGAGAAGGGGTGGAACTGCTGGAAGAGGAGGAGCCCAGTCCAGGAGACACTGGGTTCGAGATGGAGGAAAGACCGTCTCCTTGCGGGGTACAGGCTGCAACCCCGGAGACGGGTGTCGCTCCCACAGCCACCTCCGTGAACGTGAGCACTTAAACCTGAGCGATCACTCTGGGGATTTGGGAATTTACGTGCAACCAGGATACAGCTGTGAGAAGCACATGCAGTTTAGGGCCAGTTTAGACGTGTCATCCTAAAGGAGGCTTTGGGGACCTGGGAACGAACCCCGGGGGCTTCGGAATCACAGAAGCCAGGGGAAGACACAAGGCTGAGCCAAGGGTAGAAACATCGTGACGGGGAAGCCCTGGGAGAGAGAACGGCTGGGTTTGGGCGGGGGGTGGGGTGGGGGTGATGTCACAGAGGAGACCTCGAGTCCCAAGGCCACGGGAGTCCGCAAGCCGTTTCCCTTCTCCCTCCCGCCTGGGTGACCTCTCGACCCACAGAAGACGATCCTGTCTCCCCCATTGTTGTTCTTCAGGGAAAGAAGAAAAAGGAGGCTCATGCACAGCAGGGCCTGGAGGAGCAGCCAGGGGAGGGAACCTTAAGGAGGCCCATGTACCTGGGCAGGGCCCCGCGGGGGGAGCAGCCAGGTCACCCGGACCCCAGGGCCCCCTGGGGGCACCTGCCCAGCTCCTCCCCTTCCCCGCGGAGCAGAGGCGGCCCTGGCTCAGGACCACCCTGACACCGGGGTGGGAGGGGTCTGGCCCTGACCCTCGGGGTGGGGGGTTACTTGTCTACTAAGCGGGAAGATCGCACTCACTCACCATCCCTGGTTTCCTGCGTGTTCAGGAGAAGAGCCCCAGGGTCAGTCCCCCCCTCCCCAGGCACCAGGCCACATCCCAGGGGGTGGGATGCTCCGACCCAGGCCGTGCCACGGGGGCCACACGCGCCCTGATACCCGGGCTGGGCTGCATCTGCTCAGGGGGAGGCCGCAGGTCCGGGTGGGGTGCCGGCCCTAGGACCAGCCAGACGGCGGTGCGGGGGCTCCCTGTGCAGGGGGAGGCTGCAGCTGCAGGGGGGTGCCGGCCCCAGGACCAGCCAGGCAGGGGGGAGGGGGGCTCCCTGTGCAGGGGGAGGCTGCAGCTGCAGGGGGGTGCTGGCGCAGTCAGAGGGGGGGCGAGGACACAGGACCAGCCAGGCCGCTCCCTGTTCCGGACGACCCCTGGGACCCCACCTGGGCAGTGCCGGGCAGACCCCGAGGCCCAACTGCGTCCTTCCAGGGACTAAGGGTTCCTTCCCTCCGCTGCATCAGGGCATTTCCTGAGTCCAGGGCATAGTTTCTCATGTTTTAAAAAAAATGGCGTGGGGTCGGTGTCCAGGGTGCAGGTTTCAACCCTAACATGATGGGACTGTAGGGTTTTTCTCAGCCTTTCCGATGCTCAGTTATTTGCCAGAATTTTCTTCTATTTGATCCACTTTCTGAAAGAAGCTCTGTCTAGGCATGCAAACAGAGTAGGACACAAGCAGGAGAACTCCTCTAGACACGAACGTCTAGAAGATTCTAGAAAAAGACACCAACGTCTAGGTGACTCTAGAAAAGGTGTCCTAATTGATTATTTTAGGCCACAGGTCTTCGATCTTTTTCCGGGCACTAAGTATCCGAGTCTGTGCTGAGATCTCTAATCACACACAAATGGTCTGGCACAAACGTGTTTGACAATAGCGTCACTTTCCAGGAGATTTTCTTCCCCTGCAAAGTAGATCACAGCAATTTTAGTGGTGAGAGAAAATATACAAATTCAAACTGACAGCCGTTCACAGATCCTTAATATTCCAGTGTGCTCTAGTGTTTGTCACCAGCTTTGCAAAAATCATTATTAATAACCTGACTGCAGAGTTGTTTAAGAAACATTTCATTTCAAATTAGGCATGATCTTTCTCTTTCAGATTATACAGATGCATCGCTAAAGGCATCTTCCTTCCCTATATTTGGTTTATTGTTCTGGTTTAAAAAAATAAAAAAGGGCAGTCCGGGTGGCTCAGCAGTTTAGCACCTGCTTTTGGCCCAGGGCGTGATCCTGGAGACCCGGGATCGAGTCCCACGTCAGGCTCCCTGCATGGAGCCTGCTTCTCCCTCTGCCTGTGTCTCCTCCTCTCTCTCTCTCTGTGTGTGTCTCATGGATAAATACATAAAATCTTTAAAAAAAAAAAAAAAAAGGAGGAGGCACCTGGGTGGTTTAGTGGGTTGAGTGCTGGACTATCGGCTCAGGTCATGACCTCAGGACAGTGGGACTGAGCGCGGGGTCAGGCTCAGAGCTCAGCACAAGGGCTGCTTGTCCCTCTCCCTCTGCTCCTGTTCCCGCTCATGCTTGCTCTCTCTCATAAATAAATGAATAAATAAATAAACAAAATGTTTTTTTAAAAAAAGGAGAAAATGTATATAATGAGGACCACAAGAACAGGAAACCCTGACAAAGAAAGGGGGACGTCTGTCTGGAGGACACTTCTCACAGGAACAAATAATTTAAAATTAAATTGAGGATAATGGCCCCGTGGGGGAGGTGATTGCTATTTCCACCTTACGTTCAGGATTCCTCCTCCAAGCTTAAGATTGCTATTTTGGCGAATGGGCTCTGCGGATGCACACGAACAAAACTCCGCCCATCAATCAACCACTAGTCGATCAAATACCAGGTCTACATATTTCGGATCTGAAGCTCAGGTTTCCCTCCCGTAAATGTGTCGAGATGTGTGGTCTTTCTCTCTAATGTGCTTTGAAGGAAGTGACTTTAATATTCTCTTTTTTTTAAGATAGATTTATTTATTTATTTATTTATTTATTTATTTATTTATTTATGAGAGACACACACAGAGAGAGAGAGAGGCAGAGACACAGGCAGAGGGAGAAGCAGGCTCCATGGCAGGAGCCCAACGTGGGACTTGATCCCGGGACCCTGGGGTCACACCCTGGGCCAAAGGCAGGTGCTAAACCGCTGAGCCACCCAGGGATCCCAGGAAGTGACTTTATTGGCACATGATAACAAAGATTTTAAACACCGGCTAACATTTTTCTTTCTTTCTTTTTTGAATTTCCCAACGTGAAACCCTGGTTTTAATGGCTGTCAAACTCCCTGGTAGCATGTGGCTTACTCCCACTGGAGAATCGCAAAAACTTTCAGTTGCTTGAAGGACACCACCCGCTGTGGCAGCCATCGGGAAGCCCCCGCCCCACACACAATTGTGCACATTTCTCCAAGGGCAGGACCGTCCCACAGACTCCTCCACCTTGACCTGTGCAGGTGATGCCATCAGTGACGTTTTTGAGCAACATACGTCAGGCATGTGCTAAGTGACTTTGGTCTTGTCTTTTAACAGAACCTTGGAAATAACCCCATAGAGTATTATGTTTGTCCCCAGATGAGGACACTGAGACTTAACTAAGACACTGCAGTGAAGAAATAAAAGAGCCACGGTGCAAACCCCACCTCACGTGACCTTGAGTCCGTGCCGTTACCCATTCCAGCGTCCCACCTCCTTAGAGACAAAGGTGCGCTAGTCTCCAACGTCTCACGCAATATATCGCCTCTGAACTACCCTCCACGGGTGCCAAAGATCACGCTGGGCTCAGGGGAGGTACTTGAAAAAGATGCCTGGTGACTAGAATTCCCAGGTGCACACTCCTTGTTCTAAGGCTTTTTCCTCTCACATGCTATGACGTGGAGCTTGGATCCATAAAATTTTAGTCGTAAGGTTAATGTTATTTGAACAGAGCAGGTGGCATTATGAATAATAGATCTCAATCTATGAAGCACAGGGCTACGGCCAGTTTAACAGGATAACGTGAGGATTATTGTAAGATCTTAAGAGATTAGTGTAAGTGGCCCACGACCCCCTTCACCGTCAATGCACACGACGCTGGGAAGTGGGCCTTGTGCATTTGTTTTCCCATGAGGGCGGGGTGGACTCCGACGACCCGCCTGGCCAGGACAGCCTGCTTCTAGTAGCCCCCGAAAGTAAGCTGTTCTGTGGCTCAGCAAGGGCTGATTCCCTCGGCTCTAACCCTCCACGTGGCTAAGAGGGGGGAGGATCAGATTAGACGGCAGGTGAGGTCTTGTGACTCTGAAACCCCTCCCGGGACCATACTGTAGCGGATTGGCCACATGCTGGGACGCCGCAACTGTAACGTGGGTACAGGGGTGGGGAAGTCGGTGATCTGCTCGGGTGTAGACAGGGGCAAACTTCGTATCGCCAAGATCACCTCACTCAGGTCGGCGACAGAGCTCCTGGTGGCAGCACGTACAGGACAATGTGGCGCGCACAGGCCCGCTGGCCTCAGAAACCCACTTCCCACCCATCAGCTGTGTCCCCTGCTTCACGGATATGGCCCTTCTGGGTCGGGCTTCTCCGTCTGGAGAAGGAGGGCGCTGGACTAGGGATGTGCTGCCTCTGGGCAAAGCAAGTGATCGACTGCAGGCGGGAAGGCATGCCCAGCAGTGCCAGTCGTCGGCCGCCTGCTTTGGAAAGTAGTTCCTGACACGCAGAGGCTCTGCTGGCTGAGAAGACAGTGCTGTGACCACCAGGTTTGGCGCAGCTGGCCCAGGCCCCAGTTGTCTGGGCTATTAGGGAAAGAGATTGAGAAGGGCCCTGGGGGGCTCCGGGGTGGAGCGGCTGCTGGTGTCCCAGGCCGTGACCCTGGGTCCCTGGATCAAGTCCCTGCATGGGGCCTGCTTCTCCCTCTGCCTGGGTCTCTGCCTCTCTGTCTCCCATGAAAAAATAAATAAATTCAGTCTTTGAAAAGGGGGGAAGAGATTGAGAAGCCCTTGAAAATGCCTGGGAAAGGCCGCAGGGGCAGTAAAGCTAAGTCGTGGCGCTGGGAGGGGATGAGGAGCCTGACAGCTCTTGGGGTTTCCTAAGGCAACAGACCTGAAGGGACACCCTGGGCTTTTTAAGCCCACCCTTTGGCCTCCATCTCTCAAGTGTCTAGAACATGTCTACCCTTCGCTAGTGACTTGTTGCAGGTAATTCTTTACTCTGGAGGAGACCTGCTCAAATCCAGCCCCGGAAGCCTGTGCAGGCTGGGCCCCAGCCACAGATGCGCTGCCAGGAGACCCGTAGTGCTGCTCTGTGTCTGCAGTGGGGGGGCCTGGGCCCCTGGGCCAGGCTGCACCCCGGTTCAGGCCTGTGGAATTCAGCAGGGGTCCCAGACTCAGCTGCCCTGGCCGAGCTGGGAGCAGCCAGAACTAAGCCAAGGTGCTAACGGGGACCTGGGGCCCGGGAACGCATATCCTGTGGAAAGGCTACCGTTCTCTCTTGCTTTTTCCGTTTTAGTTAACAAAATAAATAAAAAAGACATTGTGCCAGCAAACCACATCTGTGGGCCAGAAGCAGACAGCTTGCAGTCTCTGAAATAGTCATTAACAAATCAGAGGACATTCAGAGGAGAGTGGTCAGGGTATAAAATAACTCATAATCGTGCAGTATGTGAAACAACTGAGTGAACTGGAATTCTTTGATTTGAAAAAGAGTAGGCCCTGGGGAACCCGGTGATTGTCTTCCAAGTATTTGAAGGCTGTTTTACAGAGAAGATATTAGAAATGTTTTATCTTTCCTTAAGGGTTGGAACCAGAAAAGCAGGGGCAGCCAGTAATTATTAAATAAGTTAATATTTATAAAGCACCCAGAACGGTCTCTGCACCGATTAAGAAATGCAGAAGTGCCTATTAACTTCTTTAGAAATGGACTTGATATTCAGAGCTGTTCAAAGCTTAAATGAGCTCTGTGGAGGGTGATTGCACAATGCACATCTCGTAGGGATGATGGGGGCCAGTATTTTGACAGATAAAAACCCACTGAGACTTGGAGGTTACGTGTCCAGGTCTGGATGGTTGTCTAAGGTTAAGCTGTAAATTTGGATTCAGTTGCATGTGCAAAGAAAGAAAGAAAGAAAAAACAGGCATTTCTCCTTTACCAAACGGTCACGCATTGCATCTCACTTCTCAGGCAAGACTCATCTGAGCTTTGAGATGAGTCAACTGAAGTACAGGGGGTGGGCGGAGGCGGGGGGGTATGTATGATCCTATCAAGTAAAGGAGGGCCCAGATGCCCCCAGGCTCCTCCAGCAAAAAGGTGAACGGCTTGGACATAGCGATAGCACCAGAACTTAGGACGTGTGGATCTCTTGAACCCTCTGGTACGATCTTTTATCGGATCAGACAGATGTGGGCAGGCCCGTGTTCTATCATTCAAAACAGAAATCGAGGTCTCAAAGCTCCAAATCACATGGAAACAAACAGGTACAACAAAAGGCTGAGAAGAGGTTTGCAAAGGACTTTTTAAATACTGAAATTCTGATTACAATGGGCACCGCGTGTTGTAGAAGGATGATGACCAACACAGAAACAACAATGACCAGAATAACTTACTGGACTAAGAAACCCACCACTGATGCAGATGTGGGCACGGGGGACACTGTGTATAGGTGAAAAAATTGGATTTATTTATTAATTTCATTGTTGTTTTCTGTAAAGTAGAGCCATTGGAGAAAATAAAGATTATTTTCTGGTCAAGCACCAAATGCTTGACCAAAGTGCCAGATGCTTTACCTGTGTTACATCTAATTCTCAGGTTAGCCTTAAGAAAAAGTCAATTTAGTCCCATTTTATACAAAATAAAATTAGAGTTCAATGTAATAAACTCATTCAACTCTTACATATACTTTTGAGGGATAATAAATCAATGAAAACTTTTTGGAGAGTAATTCAGCAGAATGTATCAAAAAATACTTGAGTAAAATTGCTAGACCTCAGCAATTCCATTTGTGGCCATTTATTCCCCAGAAATACTTTCACAAGTGCACAAGGATATTATCTGCAATTGTCTTCACTGCAGCATTACTCCGGGGACCACCTGAGGGTTCTTCAGTAAAATAACTCACACCACTATATTCTAGAACACTTTCAGTGCAATAGAAAGAATGAAGGAGATGAAGTCAAACTCATTCAGAAGGAAATCTCAGAAATACTTCTGAGTGTAAAGATCAAGGCACAATATCTATATAGCAAAGTCAACCTTTTATGAATAAAATACACGTAGACCTGTATGTGCATCGTGGAAGGTCTGAAATACTCCACAGCGAGTGACCGAGAGTAGTCACATTGGGAACATGAGAACGAGGAGGTGGGCGGAGGGGACCGCTTTCTACTTCCTGCTCTTCTGTATTATTTAAAGGATTTTAAACAAATATGCGCTGTTCCATTTTTAAGAAGATGGGAGGTCGTGATGAGCGCGGTGTCGCCCAGGCAGCAGCTGGCAGTCGGAAGTCAGGCCATGCTTCCTCCAGAACCCACTTCTAAGTCTGCAGTTTGGGAAGTCTCTCCCCCCACACACACACCTCCCCGAGCTGAGTCTCTAGGGCAGGAGATGATGAAAAATAGTTCCCTGAGAGGAAGAGAAGACTTCCCAGGGAAGAGCAGTCCGGGCACGGACGGAGGCCGGGACAGCAACCGTCAGCGCCGTCCCCGCCAAGGCCATGTAGACCCAGAGGGGGCTGGGGGCTCAGGGCTCATCAGCGGCCTCCCAAGCGCTGCTGATGGTGAATACTAATGAGGCACAGGTGCTTGAAGCAAGTGGGGTGGAGTGGAACATGGGTACAAACACTCAAATGTATTTTTGACGTCCCAAGGACACGGAGGGTGGGACTACGACTTGGTGATAGCAAATGGTCTCCCTAGAGCGGGATGGGCTCTTCCGAATAAGGAACGGTCACGGGAAGCACTCTGTGACTTGATCATGAGAACCACCATTAGCCACTTGCAGATGTAGCTTCAAACATAGACTTCAGCCACATCTGGACAGTTAAACAGTCACAGCATTCAAGTAGGCAGCGTCCACGCATGTGCACATACCAACCTGGCAGGATTAGCTCAGAAGACCCTCCTGGGGACCACATACAGTCACCTACGATAATGTCAGCAAACCCAGATGAAAATGAACAGGCCACCCCGTCTGGTCAATACATCCTGTCTCCTTCCCCAAAACCACTGGCTCGTCTCTCTGTTTCCCCTAAGAAATCTCTACACCCAGCACGGGGCCCAGAGTCACAACCCTGAGATCCAGAGTCCCAGGCTCTACGGCTGGAGCCAGCCAGCGCCCCTCTAGTTTCTGCTTTGACCCTATTGTCAGACACGAGCAGAGTACTAAATAATTACAAACAAACATACAAAAAAACCCAGACAGGCATCAAAGTCCATGCCCTTGACTTGCATTTAGGTAAGAGTGTAAAAATCAAGAAAACTGTGAATGTTCCTTGGGTGGGGATATTTCAGCAAAAATTATTTTACAGGAGATACCTTTACGATGCAAACTGCCAACGTTCTCAAGCTGACTCATGCTTTAACCTGTGCGCCCTTACGGCGCTGAGTGAGCACCCGCTGGCTCCGGGGGGTATCCCGCGGCGGTGGCGGTGGTCTGATGGGGAAGTGTTCATTAGGCATGAGCTTCCCACGTGCTGTGGCTCTGGGCCCCGAGGCCGCGCAGCGACATGTGAGTCGGGTGACACCGTCACCCTGGGCTCCTGCAGGGCCACTTGCAGCAGCACGGGCCCATGGCCAACAGGGCCCTGGCTCCCGGCACCCGGGGCTCTGCCACCCGTCTGTCCCCTGTGGAGGCCCGACCGAGGGGGGCTCCTGGGTGTTGAGC
Organism: Nyctereutes procyonoides; assembly: GCF_905146905.1. NCBI lineage: Eukaryota > Metazoa > Chordata > Mammalia > Carnivora > Canidae > Nyctereutes > Nyctereutes procyonoides. Next base: position 72,912,248 of record NW_026575142.1, read on the forward strand.
ACATGCCCACCGCGTGGCCGCCGTCATCGTCATTACGGTCTGCAGGTGGCCACGCAGGGCCTGGGAGCAGCCATCCTACAAAATGTGCTCAGATTTAAAGCAGCAAAGAAGCAGTGACTGGAACGCAGGACATTTCGCCCCCGCCAGGCCTGCCGAAAACAGCGAAGGGTGCGCTTAGCATCCTGGCAATGAGAGGAAACTATGAATGTCAGATGTAAACCAAAAGAAAAAATAGTGTGAGGCCATTTACACTATTAGTAGTGTAGATTAGTAGGTAGTTTAGGGTCTCTGAAGCCTCTTCGCAGAGCACGCGCTTTATGTTCTAAATGATGACGTTGTGCTGAGGACGGCAGCTGTGGAATCCGATCGGAGTTCAAGTCCCAGCTCGCTCCTTGCGGTTTGGTGACCGGGGTTACGCCGCTGATACTCAGCTTACTCCTCCCTCGGGGCAGGATTGCATCTCCCCCATGACGGGAGTAGGTCCAGGGGAGACGCTAGTATCAACGGCCAACACAGGGGTCACCACGTGGAATCCACTTATTAAATGGCAGCTCCGAGGGCACCTGGCTGGCTCAGAGAGCATGCGATTCGCGACCTCGGGGTCTTGAGTTCCAGCCCCATGTTGGGTGTAGAGATTACTTAAATATCTTTTAAATGGTAGCTAATGTTATTATTATAGTTTGCTTTGAAAAAAATATGGAAATATATAATCCACTCTTAAAGATCCCTTTCAAGCAGTTCACTGCTATAGATCAATATTGCCATGTAAGGGGATAATTTCCAGTTTTTGAAAAAATGAAAATATGAAAAAGCTGTTCATACGTGATGCTGCATGATGATGAAAACTTGGCTGATAATGTAACAAACAGACACAAGTGAAGGAGAGGATAAGTAACCAAAAGGCGGAAAGAACAGTGTCCTTTTTTTCCCTTTTTCTGGGTCAAAGTAAGTTCACAAATATCTCAGACTTAAAAGGCTGCTGAAAAATTGTTGAAACTGGACCAATCACTACACTTCTGCAAATGTAACTGCCCTGGCTTGGAGGCAGGGCCCCAGGGGCTCTTCCGTGACATTTCTCTGCTTGTCCATTTGAAATCACAGATAAAACGTGAGTCCCTCCAAACACACTCATACATGCCGGTGATATCTTGAGCATCCGCAAGGGCAGAGGAAAGAACTCCTCTCCGAAAGCACAGGCCCCTCTGTGGCTTCCATGCTATGATCATGGGCACGTCCAATCCGTCTCTTGGTCATGGCATTTCACAGCTCGCAGGAGACGGAACAAAGGCTGGGATAACCCTGCCTCTCCAGCACTTTTTAAATTTATTTTTTATTTTTTAAATTTATTTTTAATTTATCATTTATTTATTTATTTATTTATTTTATTTTTATTATTATTATTTTTTTTTTTTTTTTTTTTTTTTTTTTGCCTCTCCAGCACTTGAAAGACGCTCAGGGAGTCCCGTCGAACGAGTACACACATCCGTCCTCCGTGGAATATACCGAGAGATCTTTAGGATAATAGACAAAATTAGGACTCGGTCCAAAAGAACGGAGTCTGTTATTTAGAACTCTGGATATAAATGACGGAGACACGGCTCAGAGACAACCAAGCAAACATAAAATTTCTGGCTCATATAAGTGAAAATGTCTGAAGCTTTTCGGACTTTTGGCATGGCCAGATCTGCTGCTCGGAAATGTTCTCGCTCCTTTTATTTTGAATTGGTTGCATCTTCCAGAATTTTCTCTCCATGTGTCAAGAGTAGATAGCCACTGAGTGAGTCCTTGCTTGGATTTGACCGGCCCGTACTGATCACGGTTCTGACTCACCCCCGCGGGCCGTGTCACCACATCTGGGCAAGGGGGGGCCTACCAGAAACACGTGATGAGGGAAAGGGACAAGTCCCAAAAGAGAGATGTAGGAAGGACAAAATAATGGGTGCCACCTGGAGTTCCCAACAATCAATCACTGTGCCGTCGTCTGTTGGTCCCTTCCTTGAGCCCCTGTAGGTCGTAGTCCGTGCTCCTCACGCCCCAGACCTCAGCGGGACCCACGCTGTCTCGGGCCAGGGCAGGGGGGGGGCGGGGAGTGTGTGTTTTCCTCACGATGTAACTCACTAAAGCGTCGTGAGCACCCACAAAAGGGATAGCTTCCTCGAGATTTTACATCGTAAAGAATTATAGGATTATGTATTTACATACGTTTTTACACTGTAAATGATCAAGAATCACACAAATGTAAAATTTAGAGCCATGGACGTGTCTTTGACCTTCTGGGGCAGTTAAGAACATCAGAGTGTGTATCTTAAAATTCACTGATTTTAGGGATGAGGCAGGACTGCTTCCGGCAATGGCTTGTGCTCCGGCGCTTCCTTCACCTTGGGTTTTCCCCCTGCCCAAGGCCATGTTTCCTCGTTCACATCGTAAAGGGCTGACGATAAATTACCGGGTTATGACCTGGACGTATAGCCACTCTCACGCCCCTTGTCGCACCGTCTCCCTGTTCCTGGCTTTCAACAAGATGCCCGAAACGCAGCCACAGCCGCTCTCCTCCTGTGAGTCATCACAGCCTGGCTGCTTTGCTTTGGCTCTTTCTCCCGGAGATGATGTTTCCCTTAATACTCAGGGTGAAGCGGTTCATGGACACTCAATATATTTTCAGCCCTTTATAAGTCATCACTATCTTGAAGGCCCAGTCTCCCACCAAGTTTTCTAAAATTACATTTCTATGCTTTTCTCTCAAGGTTCTCTGGTCTTCATGTATTTACAATTATGTAAGAAGACAAATTATAACCCTCTAAGGGAAACCGTGTTTGAATCATCATTTTTTAATCACTAGGGGGAAAAATACCCCTAAAAGTACATTTGTATTTAGTCCGGAAAAGGGAAAAGTGACTGGAGAGAATGTGAAAATATTTCACTAAAGATAAGACTAGAAAGTCAAATCTCATTAAAATGAACACTGCTGCTATAGAAGTTCATTGTAATTAAAATATTTCCAAGCTTTCTCTGGACAGTGACCAATAATCACAGTGTCTTTTTGCTCTCCCTTAAATAAAAGTTTCTTTTGTTAAGCTCAGAATTACAAAGGCTTTATCCCTTGGTTCCTAATTGTCTCTACCTATTGTGGAGGGGTGGGAAGCCTGAATACTGGATTCTGGAGCAAAAAAAGTAGAAAGAGGAGCAGAAAACACCAGCTAATACAGCATAAACCTCCTCACAAAGAAGTGACAGTCAGGAGAGATATAAAATGCATCAGTTTTCCTTTTTTTTACAAAAAGAGATGGAAATGAGTAATAGGATCCATGAACTCTACCAAGAAGAAAAGGAACTTTGACCAAAAAGGTACATCTTACGTTTCAATTTGTACAAAAATTTTACCTATGTCACCTCATAGAGTGTAACCACTCAACAGAGTTGTGAAGCAGATATTATATCATCACTTTGCAGATCAGGAACGTGAAATTCAGACTTTCAGTGTTTTTTTCCAAGAGAGAAAGCAAGCCGCCTTCTCACTTAAACATTTTGTACTATCTGCATAGCACCACAGCTGCTTCTGTTGTGTCAATAAATCACCATATACTCTCAAAATACTGAGGCCCTATATGCCCTTTGAATAAAATCTCTAATTCATTATAGTTTCATGTTTTCCACTTTTTAATTGTCCCACGTATATACGTCTAGGTCATAGTTTTACTTCTTATTTTTTCGATAGCTCCCCTTTTAAATAGAATACTCTAAAATGCAGATGACATCCAATAATGTATGTACTGAGGATTAGGTAAGATATAAGTTATGGTTACCCAGTAAAACTCATCTTTTCTTATAATAGGTGTTTAGTGGTGTTATCTAAGAATTGAAAAAAAGTATGCTATGCAGTGAAATGTGTCCGTATGGCCTCCAATTAGGTGATAGAGCTCTAACACAACGTTATCATCAATTTGCAGCATGGATGAGAAATAAGGGCAGAAGGAAAAAAAAAATCTGTGTGAATGTGCAGGCACTGATAGGATTCATTGAGCTTGCATTCTAATTATAAGGACGAGAAGGGGAAGATCCACTTGAAACACTCAACTCAATAGGTCTCTCCATTCACGTTCACCTAACTACTGAGAAAATGGCCCCAAAGCAGAAGTTCTATTATTTCACTTATCTTTATGATATAAGCTATTCTCAACCTGTACTAAATTCAGTACGTTGGACAGCGTCTTGGCTTAAAAACAAAAATAAAAACAGAAACAACAACAACAAAAAAAAAACCAGAAAGCCATCTACTGGCCAGGAACCTGAGCAATCTTGGAGCCGTAGCTGGAGTTTTAAGTCCTCAGATTCTAAGATGAAGAGGAAAAATACAATTCTTTGTGCTCCACTTGACTGTGGACAATTTGTCTTCACCATAGTGGGGTCCATGGATACTCACTCCACTTCCCTCGAACAGGACAGCCAGTTCCTGCAACCCCAACAGAGTTAACTGGCCGAGCCCACCCGTGCCCTTTACCTGGGCTCTGAGCTGGTCTGTGCTATCCTGCCTTAGTAATTACTTTGTGGATAAAAAGAGTATAAAAAAAATAGCTTTTGAGTTTGCCAGAGTGGTAGAGGCTTTGCGGTTCCACTGGAAATGCTTTGAAGTTCCAATTCTAATGTTGCTAATCTATCTTCCACAACAACCTCTAATAAGATGTTAATAAACATTTCGAAATTGAATATTGGTTAGTGAGGTGAACTATGTGAGTTCGCAAATCTGTACTTTCCCTACGGATATAATTTCATAGCTTAATTGAGTCTGTTAAATGAACAAGTGATAGGATTCCTCTCAAAATTCTCTTTCCTCTGTGCTAAAGTATTATCCCTTACAATTTTTAATTAAAAATAAACCATGTGCACCGACCCAACCACACTTCCTTTAGTATATATTCCGTGAGGCTCGTTCTGGAAAATGTCCTGTTTGCTTGGAGAAATAATCATTGTGTAACATCCACAATGGTAAAATTTCCTACTCAGGCATCATCGGTTCCTAAGAATAAATTCTTACATTTGCATTACAGCGTGAAAGACGGAGCAGAGAGGGGTAAGCCTGGAGACAGGAGGTTTCTGGAGCACATACGTGTAAGCATTTGAAGAAAGTTTCTCTAATGCCCTTCGAATAAAACCTCTAATTCATTATAGTTTCATGTTTTCCACTTTTTAGTTGACCCACATATATACGTCTAGGTCATAGTTTTACTCCTCATTTTTTCGATCCCTGGTGATCTCTTTGGTACTGTCTGCGTTGTCTCCACGGATTCTCACAGGGACCTCATAAAATAGTTGAGGCAGGAGTCTTTTACCCCACGTTAAGGAAGAGCAAATTGGGGATCAGAGAAATCAATGGACTTCTCAAAGTCGTGTGACTAACATATGTCAGAACTGGGTTCCAGCCTGGGGCCTCTGACCCAAGCTCTAGTCTATCCCACGTGTGTTGGCAATATCTGTTCCATGAAGGTGGGTGACAATCCACTGGCCGCTCTCTCCACGTGTGCTCATGTGTTGTGCAAAGCATCTTTATTTTCCTTTGTTGTTGTTTTTTCTTTTATTTTTATATATTTTTTCTTTATTTTTTTTCTTTATTTTCCTTTGAATCAAAGAATAAAATGGGCAGGGAGACGGGCAGGCGTAACGTGCTTTCTGGAATGGTACTTCCCCACGTGCTTACACTTGTTTTAGCCAACAATTTCTGGACTTTAAAATCGCGGTTATGTGTGGAGAATAGGAATAGCGATTGACAGCAAAATATTATTTCGCTGGGATTGCTGCTTTCCAACGCCCTAACACCCTGTATCGACTTGAGACATCATTTCAATATCCCAGCCTTACCGCCCCCCCCAATGTCACACGGTTAAGCTCCAGCCTTGCTCTTTCGTTCCCAGCCCCTCCCCACTGTGGCTCCCCACCACCCCCACCCTGAAGGATAAATTCCGTAGGATGACCTTGCAAGTCACCCTTGCCTCGTTTTCCTTTCCTCTCCAAATCCTTCCCCAACACTCTCCTCTCTTGTTCCAGCTAAACCGATAGCCGCTGCGCCGTCGCCCGGGACAGCCTCTGACAAGTGACATTCCTAGGGCTTTGCCCATCATGTCCCTTCCTTTCAAAGGATCCTCATATGCCTTTTCCATCTGCAACTCCGTTCTTTCCTACGCTTAATGCGAGCATCAGTCCCTAAAACTCCTTGAGCAATCCCCCCACTCCCTCACAAAGCAGGGTTGGTGCCCTTTGTGCGTATCTCAAGTATGGTTGAACCGTGGGTTCTAGGCTGGCACCTGCCACAGGACTTTGTGGTCAGTTGTTTGTGTGCCTCCTTCCATGTTTCACCATATCGCCCTGTTCACGGCACAGAACAGGATACAGCAGGTGCTCAATAAAGGTTTGCTGAACGATCAGGGAATGTGTGGACATCCCATTTAACGGAGCGGCTAAGGAGACAGAAGTTCACAGATTGTTTTCGAGGGCAGAAGCACCCTAACACCAAAGGTTATCTTGTCTGACTCTGTATCCTATTCTCACTAATATTCGTGTAAAAGTACCAAAACTCTCAGACGTATGACCTCGGCATACCATAATGTACTTGCTTAGAGCCTTACACCTACTGAGAACAGAAAGGGAGATTTGTTTATCTCATGCAAAATTCTAGGGCTGTCGCTACTGCCCTTCAGCAAAAATTGAAATCTTGTGCATTCCTGTTGTTGGTTTGCTTTTATTCTCCCGGTTTCAGTTCTGAATATTTAAAAGTAAAACAGCAAAATGGAACAAAAGGAGATTCTGGAATTTTTGAGGCAAGTAGGTCCCGTGGATCCGTATTCACCCCAGACTCCAGACTCGGTCCTTAGAATGCCACTTACATAGTAAGAAAAGCCGTCGCCAAATCTTAAGAATCTCGCGGAGACATGGCATGAGAAGTTATAATTTTGAAGAATAAAAATCTAAACAAAGGTTTGATTAACTAAAATAAATGGATCTGGAACTAAATTTACCAATTTTATGATTGGAGGCCTATTTTAAATGTTCCTTTTGATCATTTATCTACAGACCCATACAGCAATTATTACGGAACACTTTCCAGACACTGCTGTGGGCTCTGTGCGTTGTAACGCAAATATAATGATAAATATAAATATTGTGTATTACACTTATATACAGATATATTTGAGGAAATAAATATTTTAAATAACTCCAAAGCTTATAATTTAAGGTCTAATTCATTAGGATAAGTGCAATCAGAGTTCACGCAATCAGCTTATAGTCAGTCTTAAAACCTGTTCGATATTCGAACCAAGGTCTTGTTTAGCAACATCCTATGAGGCCTGACACGAAACACTGTGAGGGATGAGATAAGCAGGACGTCGTCTCTGCCTTCGAGATGCTTCGTGTCTAGTGGCACAGGTAAGGCGCTCACACCCATAAAGACAGTGAGGCGAGCCAGAGGGGGGACTGCGGGGACAGCAAAGTACAGGAGACGGGGGTCCCAACCCAGAGGAATCAGGGACCATTTCAGAGAAGAGCTGCCGTCGGGCAAAATGGCAAATACACCCCGAAGCGAAGCGCTCCATGAGCTGCAAAGTCCTGTTGGGTCGTTAGATGCTTTTCGCAAGAGCAGAGCAGCAGGCGTGGCTGCTCCGAAGCAGACCACAAGGAGGGTCTTGGGGTCAGGCGCTTCTAGATGTAAACAGGGGTGTGCTGAGGGCACAGGAGCAAGGGGCTCCTGGTACCACGGGCGAGGGGGTGCCAGCCGAGTGGGTCCTCCTGGACTGAGAGCTGGAAGCTGAAGCTCACCTGGACATCAGGGAGGCGCTGAGGGCGGCAGCAGGCGTGGGCCTCACTCATGTCCACCGCGGTACCCGCACCCGGGGCTCCCCTCCTCCTGCCGCAGAGCCCGTGAGCCTCCATCCGGCCTCCTCTCGCTCTGCTTCGTCAGCACCTCTCCTCAGGTTCCACCTGCCTCACCGCCCGGGCCTTGGGCTTTGCCTTAGGGCTGCGTTATGTACGGGTACCTCTCCACGCAGGCCGCTCACCTATCCCCGGGCAGCTAAGGGTCGCCGCCAGCCCCCACCCCCCACCAGCACCACCACCCACCACCAGCACCACCACCACCAGCACCACCAGCACCAGCACCACCAGCACCACCACCAGCATCACCACCACCAGCACCACCACCAGCACCACTACCCCCACCCACCAGCACCACCACCACCAGCACCACCAGCACCAGCACCACCAGCACCAGCATCACCACCACCAGCACCACCACCAGCACCACTACCCCCACCCACCAGCACCAACCCCCCACCCACCAGCACCACCACCACCACCAGCACCACCTGCACCACCCTGCCTTGAGTCAGCTACCAACCATCGCCCAATTGGCTTTGATCGGGGGCAAGGACTAGGGTTCAAAGGTAACCATGTAGTTTTCCTCCCTCCTGCACACTTTTATTCATTCAGTCTCCTGTTGTTTATGTTCTAGATGATACAGTGTGAAAAGGAATTTTAAGGTCTTTGTCTTCATGATGCTCTCGTTCCAGTTGGCAGAGATAAAAGTAAAAAAATAACAAGCAAGACCAGTTCAGCGGGGGACGGAGGCTGTGGAAGTGCTAGCACGTGTAATAAGAATGAGCAGGAGACGCTAACTTTGGCTGAGTGGTTATGAAGGAAGGGGTGCCCTGTGCGTAGGGGAGCCGACTCACTAGGGTGGTCGGTACTGGGTTACGTTGTAATACGGCAGATAATACGGCAAGAAAGACATTCCAAGGCTGCTAAGTTACCGTAACATTCCTCCTCCCAATCAAATTTAAAATTAATTTATCAAGTTTAATTATAAATACTGGCCACTATGAATGATGAAGAATCAACCTATAAATACGTAAAAGCACAAATCCAAGATAATGACGTGACCACCCCGTGATGGATTTCTTACTCGAAATAATGATAAATCAGGTAGGCTTTCTACTCCACGGGATTATTGATAAGGGAAAAGCCAATGCAAAATAAAAGATGTAAAGGCGATGTGGGATGTAAGGGATCATGATCTTATTATTATCAAGTAGAGAGAAGGAAGAGACATTGAATCCCAAGCCAAGCCGGCACCGACCAATCCCACATTTTGGAACTTGTGAATAATGTAAACGTGCTCACACGGTGTGCACATGGTGCTCAGTGGAGAAAACACTCCCAGGACTAGATTTTACTAGGAAAGACACTACGCACGTGTATTTATGTCACTCCTGTTAGAAACATTATTTAAAATCAAAGTCCCTTCACGTTACCGTTTATGTAGCCTAAGTACACCATGCTTCCTATGTCTCTTAAAAATGTGATTTTTGAGAGTTTTTTTTCCCCTCAATTTAGAGGTCACATTCTCAGATCCTGCCATCTTTCTACATCATCCTAAACTCATATAAACACAGGTATGCAGCATAACTAAAATATTTTAATTATTTTTTTGTACATTTATTATAGGCAGGATCATGTAATTACCAGGTCATGGCCTGTCTAATTTTACAAATACTGGTGGAAATTGTTCAATGGGTCCCCCCCCCTTTTTTTTACTGACCTTTTCCTGCATCCATCACTGATTCCCCTTTACCATTTAGTTTACATTGAGCTTTCCTCTGCAGAAGGATTTTTTTTCTACATCCATTCTTTAGACCTTCCAGAAATAGCAGAACTTTCTATATGATTTGGTTTGTGTGTACTTTTATAAGAATTAAACAATAATTTCTCTTGGAAAACAGAATGGCACAGAGAAAGCCCTGCATTAAATATTTTTATCATAATTAGCTGAGTGACTAGGGGCAAATTATTGAACTTTTCTGAAGCTTAGGTCCTCAATGGTAAAATTTATAATTAAAAGAGATGATGTATGTAAAATTTGAGGCACAAATTAAGAACTTAATGAACTTAGTCCTCTTTTTTTTCTTTTTTTTAAGATTATTTATTTATTTATTTATTTATTCATGAGAAACACAGAGAGAGGCAGAGACACAGGCAGAGGGAGAAGCAGGCTCCCTGCAGGGACCCCGATGTGGGACTCAATCCTGGGACCCTGGGGTCACACCCTGGGCCCAAGGCAGATGCTCAACCACTGAGCCACCCGGGCGTCCCGAACTTAGTCCTCTTTTAAGGTGGCATAATTTTCTATACGTTCAGTTGATTATAGGAGGAAAAATAATGTACTTTGAATCCAGTTTAATACATGGTTTAGAACTTAACGGTCCTAAACGTTATTTACTTGGTGGATAAAATGGCTACTTTAGACATTAATATGTATTAAAAGGCATGATTCAGAAATAAAGAAGTCATTGTAGAAATTGCTCTTATGTACTTACAGATTAGGTGGCTGCTTAAATATGATCCATCTGCTATTTGCGTTTCACGAAGTAACATAAGCAATCACATTATGGTCTTCGGCTAATTTTATACTAATCATTGGCTAAGCCTCATTTTCTCATCTAAACGAGAATTAGGTTCTATAAAGAAAAAAATCTATAAAGAAAAAACTCAAAACTGCTAAGTTTCAGTCTCTTTTTGGCTGATAATTTATCAACAACGTTATTTGGTTCAGTAGTTAGAGACGGTGTTTTGTGATCATAAATATTCCATTCAGAAATGTGAACTCTTATTTTCCAATATCACTGAGTCACCAAATGTTAAAACAATGATGATGTGCCTTGGATTGGATCTCTCACCAGGATGACCTCAGAGGCCAGGATTCAGAAAAAGACAAATTCCCTTCTCGAGCCTAAAGTTCACTCGCTGTGTGACCCTGGAAAGTCACCCCGCCTTTCTGAGGCACAGAGCTCTCATTTGTAAGACTGGGGATGACGTTACTCCACTCTCTTCACAGCTCTTTTTGGGGAACAAATGAGATAATGCTCACAAAAGCCCTCAGAAAGCTCTGGGACCCAGGCACAGAAAGGAAGAGCCGGGCAGGGCGGTGATCCCGTCTCTGGGGGGCCCCAAGCGGGCTGTTGACTATCCTCCCCGTGTGTCACTGAGCGCTGTCATGCCTGCAAGCGACACAGTCGCAGAGGAGAGCGAAGGCCTGGGGTCTGTGAGGCTCCAGGCTACACCATCTGCCCCCACAGCCAGGAAAACCTGGGTCCAAATTGTGTATTTTACCAAAAACAGTAGCATCTCTGTGATATTTGGTGACATCCACCTGCAGGGAGACTAACAGAGGGGATGTCCGCAAGACAGAGGCAGCTGGCCAACAGGTCGCCCTTGCCGGTGGCATCAGCACCTCTGCTTCAAGAGGGCGACCAGGGCGGTGGCTCTTGGGACCAACGTGCTGACCAACAGGCAAGCTAGTGGCTCGGGAGTGGTCCTGCCCGCCATGGAGGTCCCTGGACAAGAACGGGGAGCCATGGAGTGGGTGGTAGGGGGCCTCCTACCTTCCAGGCCAGGGTGTGCAGGCACTGCCGCACGGGAGACCTCACGGGTTCCTAGCCACGGGCAGTGGTTGTTCCGGCGTCGCAGGAGGGAGCCTGCTTAGTGTCATGTCTCTCTCTCTCCAGGAACCACAGTCTGTGTAGATGTAAAAAAAACCCAAATCATCCCTAATGCTTGATTCCAGACCAAATGGTCAGATTTCTACTATCTTAACAGCCAGGCAGTGGCCCCCGTGGAGGGCGCTCTCTGCACTGAAGGGCAAGGTGACTGGACTGTGGCCATGCTCCTTCCCTCTGAGAGAAGGTCCCCGGGCCCCAGCCCTGGGCCTCAAAGCCAGACAGCAGCCCTGGCACAGGGGCAGTGCTCACGTGTGGTGTGACCCTGTCCTCCCGTGGCCCCATCCTGCCTGCAGGCCTCCGCGGGGGCTGTTGGCCAGGCCCCTCCCCATGGGCTGGGGACTCACGGGGGAAACTCGGTGTCTGATGGAGGCTCTTGGCAGTTACAGCGCTCGGACAGGGTCCTCTCTCCTCCGCTTGGGTTTCAGGGAATGCGAAGTAGACGCTCTCTTTGGATTATCAGCTCCAGGGTGCTCTTGGTTTTAAGATTTTGGCAGAACTTGTTGAAAGTAGCATCAGCATTACATTTGTGCAAGCGCTGATCTCAGTGGCTCTTCGGTCCCACATGATATATGATCAAATTTATGAAGGTTTGTTTCCCCTCTCAGGGTCATTTCGGTTTTTTTTTGTTTTGTTTTTTTGGTTTTTTTGGGTTTTTTTTTTTTGTTTTGTTTTTGTTTTTTTTTTTTTTTTTTTTTTTTTTTCCCCGCTGTTGTTGTTTTCCCCACAAAGCCAATCTGCATCACTTAAGCTCCAGCTATTATGCTAGGCCCTAGGCGTGCTTTTCATTAGACTAGAGAACTTCTCCTTCCATATCATGGCCACCATGCATCAAAGATGGGATCGTCATTTTCCATGCATTTTCCCTCCTGGGGAACCAAGCCCTTACAGGAGAAGTTTGCAGGGTTGGGGGGGAGCATGTGGGACTGTTTGCAGAGCACTCCCTTGAGAAGGCCAAGCCGGGGGCCCTGCATGCGTCCCGTGCTTGGGCTTCACCCAGACTTGCTTCCTTACAGACACGGGGTGGACTGGCTGAGACTTGCTCCCGGGCCTAGGCCTCTGACGGAAGCTGCCTGGATACTCCTGCATTTCTATTATTAAAGCAATAGGATGCTCGCTCTCTGGGGCAGTGTGGTCTCAGTCAAAACATGTATAAGCTGCTTTATTAGAGATGATGGCACTAGTGGGAGAGAAAGCAAAAGTGATCATTTACAGGATAATGAGCACGGATACTTAGGGACCCGTTCTCATAAAAGCTCCAGCACGGCTGGGTGAGTCCACTGCTCGGTGTGCAGCGTGCGGTGGAACAGAAGTTCTAGCCAAAAAGCAAGCCAAGCCCTTTTACAAAGTGATCTTTGACTGATGCTTCTCCGTCTCCATGGGAGAGTGTTGTCTGAGACTCAGTAGGATCCTGGGGTGGGAGGACCGCCACGGCTCCTCCTGCCATGAGGCACATTCACGGCCCAGGAGGGGAGGCCAGGAGGAGCCACCCTGGGGGCGGGCGAGGTGACTGCGTGAATTCTGAGGTCCCTTCCCACCCTGACGTTCTCCTCCCGTGAGAGACAAATCCTCTCCAGCTGCAGCACCACTGGAGACCCCGAGTACAAAGGCGCTCGGCGCCATGCCCATGGACGGCAGGGGGCAGTGGGCGGCAACAGCTCCAACGGGGCCAAGGACGGGCTCTTCCGGGCCACCCTCTGCTTCAGCCTGACCCAGGCAGTCTCTCCTCGTACAGCTCATCTCAAGATGAGAAAGGGGTAGGGGCTGTCAGGTTTTCTAGAAGCAACTAAGGGAAAAAAAATAATCTCTACTAATAAAAGAAATAGGACTGATACAAGGTAAAATTGTGTAGTGATTAAAAATCCTATCATATTTTTTCAGGTAGATCAATACCTAAACACAGCTACATTTTCTCTAAACATTTTTCTTTTTAATGTTTCTCTAGTAGCCCGAGTAATATATGCCCAAGTCCTTTGCATTACGTTCACAAAAGGTAACCATCGCTCTCATGTTATTGAGTATTTTTTCTGCATTTACATATATTTTGTGGCACAGTTTTTATTTTTCTTACGGTCGAACATACCAATCTTTCCCTGATGGTTGTCAGGTTTGATGTCAAGATTAAAACATTATTCCTTGATACTTTTCTCTAGGACAATATAGTTTTATGGGTTTAAATTTTTTAATTATTTATTTATTTATGATAGTCACACAGAGAGAGAGAGAGAGAGAGGCAGAGACACAGGCAGAGGGAGAAGCAGGCTCCATGCAGGGAGCCCGACGTGGGACTCGATCCAGGGTCTCCAGGATCACACCCTGGGCCAAAGGCAGGCGCTAAAGCACTGTGCCACCCAGGGATCCCGTTTTATGGGTTTAGAATATTAATGGAAAAAAAGATATTAATGAACCTGGAATTGTTTTGGATGATACCAGGGGAGGATTCTTTTTTATTTCTCTCCAAATGGACCTAACGGCCTCCTGCTCTTTTCCTGATTGACAAAGCCACGTGTATCCCATGAGCATGGTGGGCTGGGTGGAGGGTGTGATGTGCACCCTACTCTGCTCCACTGGTCTATGCCTTATAATTGGCTCACACAGTACGCACAGTCTGATTCCAATGCCCATGCCCTCAAGCATCCTCCTTTCATCTAATACTTTAATCCCTTTTAAAAATAAAATTGACCCCTGAACAACCCCTGACCCCGTGTAGTAGACAATCCACATAAACTTTGGCTTCCCCAAAACTTAACTACTAATAGCCTGCGGTTGATCAGAAGTCTTACCAATAGCAAAGCGATTAACACGCATTTCGCACGTCGTATGTACACCTACTATATTGTCGCAATAAAGCTAGAGAAAAGAAAATGGTAAGAAAATCGTAAAAGAAAATACATTTACAGTAGTGCATTGTATTGTTGAAAGAATCCATGTGGAACTGGAGCCACGCAGCTCAAAGGTCAACTGGAGAGTTAAATCGCACTGCACTGACACTTTTGGGACTTTTCCCCCCAAACAGGGAGATTTCCTGGTCTCTACTTGAAGGAGGGAAAAAGCAAGTCTATTAACTTTATTTCAATGTGTTGAATGATGTTGCACGAACCACTAAAAAACAACCTAAGATTAGTGGCTGGACGCAAATTGCTTCAGGATTTTGCAGGGGAACTTATAGAACATGGTACGTTCTAGAATGGAGAAGAGGCTGAGGTCTTTCAAATCCCCTCCGAGGAGCCTTTATTGAGTGACGCCCATCCTCTGACTCAGTCCCACACCCCCAAGAACCGCCAGAGGAAATCTCAAGCTTCCCACACACCATCAATATGCAATGCGGAAACCCTAAAAATCCATTTGAGGGGTCAACACGTACGCGAGTCTGTCCAAAGGAAGAGCTGACTGTGATGTTTCACGCTCCTTATCTTCGAGTTGCAAGGATCACCAGGTTTTTACTACTTTTTCCTTTTCCAGAGCTCATTCTTGTCCCAGAACCATGAGCTCTACCCAGGGAGCTCCATGTGAAACCGGGAGCCTGTGCCTCTCAGCCCTCGACCTTCCTAACCCTCCCGAGTAGGGGGGTAGAGCTCCTGTCTTCTTGCTTTAGAGCAATCTCCCTGAGGAAGCCCAGGGGGTTAGGGGCACTTAGCCAGCCTTCTTAGGAGTACGAAGGACTGCGGAGGTGAGTTGCTAAAATCTGGCTCCACCCCTTCGTGCTATGGACAAATCCCTAACTTCTGTGGTCAATCACTGCTCTCAACAACGAAGGCAAGGACTCCAGCACGGCCCCTCCGCCAAGCCCGGGCTCTGATGGAAGAGATCCAGCCTGACAGTCAGCAGCTTGAGAAGCTCGGGCCAGCCCTTCCCTGCCCCCTGCTTCATTCAGAGCAGCTCTGCCTCTATCTTTTTATATTTGAGGGCTCTATATAAAACTGTGCTTGAAAAAAGAATCTGTAGCTACATTTTTTTTTTTTTGGTAAAAATCACTGGATTAGATGATTCCTAAAGCCCATTTCCGTGCTATGCCATTCATTTTATAATAACCCAGTTCAAGCTTGTTTATTTCACGCGAGGCCAAAAAGAGTACGTCGTCCTCACATCCGCAGCATCCCTGGTTTCCTGCAGGCTTTTTTTTTTTTTTTTTTTTTTTTTTTTGCTTTTCTTGGCTTATTGCTTTTACTGGCAATATTTGTGGACGATCTGAATTATCTTAGTCACACCAGTACCTGCAGATCATGTTCAAGCTACCCAGTGTGTGGTCTTTCACTCAGTCCTCACGGAAAGCACTTCCAGAGGCATAGCCGGACCACGTTATCTCAGACCCTGGGAAACCGAGTGTCTAGGTGGAACACAAAGGTAATGCTGCTCAGCTTCTGCTTCCTCCAAAGAAGGGATCACATCTAGGTTTCTAAGACACAGGTTCCCTGAAGACCCGGACATTATTTACTGTGTGTCTCACACTCTCTTGAGGAACGACACTTATGGGAAATGCATTAAAATTAGGAGAGCTTGATACTCAAATTGTTGGAAAGGGATAGCCGGATTTGGGATCGTCGTGTTAGGCCGGCAGCAGCCACAAGGAGAACTATGAAGGCCTACGTATATTTTCCATAACAAGAGATGTTAGTCGAGAAGAATTTTTTTAAAGTAATATTGGGGATCCCTGGGTGGCTCAGCGGTTTAGCACCTACCTTTGGCCCAGGGCATGACCCCGGGGTCCTGGGATCGAGTCCCATGTCGGGCTCCCTGCATGGAGCCTGCTTCTCCCTCTGCCTGTGTCTCTGCCTCTCTTTCTCTCTCTGTGTCTCTCATGAATAAATAAATAAAATCTTTAAAAAAAATAAATAAAGTAATATTGACCAGTCTGGCACCCGGGTAACACTATAATCCTAGAAGGTCTACATGTTTTGGTAAATTCATTGTTTGTGCCTGCATGTCTTGTTTCACTTCGCTACTTTCAAACCGTAGTACCGAGGCCACCTATATTTGCATCATTGCAGAGAGGAGTTTTTGAAAAGCGAACATTTCTCTTTCCTTTTTACTTTGTGTGTGTGGCCCCTTTGCTATAGCGTGGCCTCAGAAAACATCATTTCTGTGTTCCAAATCATTGGCCTCCACAGTTATGAGGTTTGGCAAGTCTCCTTGCCATGTGATTTCTTTCTTTTTAAATGAAGTAAAGGCAGCGGGGTCTCTGGGGTGGGGATGTCGTAGACGATCTCTGAGGCTCCTGCCAACTCCAACACGCTATCCCTGATGCCATTTGGGTTAACTTAAGCTCAAAGGCCAGAGCAGTTGATCACCCCAGCTACTTTTCAGTTAGAAGTAATACCTGTTAAATGGCACATATTCAATCTGGAAAAACAGAAACTTTTAAAATATTTATGTACATATTTATGATGCATGAAATGGAAAATGATACATCTGAGAACAAGTACCAGAATAAAAAACAGTGTTTAATAAAATAAGCAAACCAGGAGAAGTGACGTGTCACCTGACTCAGTTCCTCCTAGAGGGGCAGCTGAAATCCACAATTAAGTATACTCTAGTGTCAAGCCAGAGAACACAGTTTCCAAAAAAGTATGTATCGGTTCTTTATGAGTCTTTTTTTTTAAGATTTTATTTATTTATTCATGAGAGACACAGAGAGAGAGAGAGAGAGGCAGAGACACAAGCAGAGGGAGAAGCAGGCTCCATGCAGGGAGCCCGACGTGGGACTCGATCCCAGGACCCCGGGGTCACACCCTGGGCGGAAAGTGGCGCCAAACCCCTGAGCCACCCGGGCTGCCCATGAGTCTGCTTTTTTGTTGAATTGTTTCCTAAACTGATTTCTAAGTCATTTTTTGAGTCATTGATCTAATTTTTTTACCCCATTGATATCTACTCTGAAAACCAGCTGATGACTAACTTCCATTCTTTTGATTTTTGGACAAAGCTTACTTTTGTTGACCAATGGTTATTTAATGCCTGTAGTATGTCAAGTTCTACTTTCTGAAATACTGTTGATCATCTTCCATACTCTTGGGCATCGCATACCAGACCGCTCCGTCCCTGCTAAGCCTGTGTCTTTGTCTAGGCTTATCCCCCCCCCCAACCCCCGAGGCACTGAAATCCCAGTCATGCTAAGCTCTTTAGAGATCAAGGCTTTGAAGATGCTGTTCTTTCTTTCTGGAACGCCCTCGTCCTTACTTATGTACCCAGTATGTGTGACATGTTTGATCAGTAGCAGAGAGGCCCCTGAAACAGGAGAAAAGTGAACATGGAGAAGAATATTAGGGGATATGTGGGAGGCAGAAAATAGGGTGGATCATGTAGGATCTTATACTCAAGTTAGATGGAGCATAATTGAAAAGATCATAGCAAAGGAGTGGCGTGATGGGCTGGTACTTAACAAAGAGCTCACTCTGGCTGCAGTGGTGAGAATGGTCTGTGGGAACAGGAGAGTATGGGAAGAACAAGGGCAGAAAGATTAATTAGGAAGAAATTGCCTGAGCAAGAACTTAGTTTGGAAACAGTGGGGTTGGTGGAAAGAAACCAGAGTCTGAATATATTTTGAAACTAGCGCCAATAGGATTTACTGATGAGTTCATATAGGGTAGACAGTATCGAGGTATCAAGGATGACCTCCAAGTAGGGAGGCAGAGCAACTGGAAAAATTTATTGAGATGTAGCAAAAGGAACACATTTTCAAGGGATGGTAGCAAATTAGAAATTCAGTCGAAGAGATGTTGAACTCGAGATGGTTGCATTGTTGGAGGTTGAATACAGGAGTCTAGACTTTGAGGGAGAAGTTGCATCTCGAGACATTAATTTGTAGGTTGTCAACTGTAGGCATTATTTACAAGTGAGCCTAGATATAAAAGGAATGTTAACATAGAAACACTTTAAAAAGTGAGATGAATTACTAAATGAATTAATTATGCTGATTGAGATATTCGGCTATTAGACTCTTCATTATTGATACGGTGAATACGATTATCAGCTTAACTATGGAATCACTGAGCGATTCTACACCTCAGTGGTCGTATATTTGCAAAAAAAGAAGCAAAAATCAATACATCAGTATGACGGGGCTGTTGAGTTTTAGATGGATATCACAGCCAAAAGGGGCTTGGACACATTAAAAACTTCTCCGAGGCTCACGTGATGGTTTACATTTTACGATCTTTATCAGTCTACGCTGTGCCTGCCCCACTTCTGCACGATGCCTCCCTGAGGAGCCCCAGGTCTGCCTCAGCCTTAGCTACGGACCAACACAACTTTCACAGGGTAATAGGCATCCTGAGTCCTTTTCCATTTCATAGTAAAGACTGAAAACCTAAATGGTCCTTCTGGCTACCATCCAGCAGGTCAGCAGCCCTATGTCTGTCTTGGATCTGGGTTAAACCTCCAGAAATACTCTCAGGCATGGACACTTGGGCCTCCTAAAGCAGCCCTGCGGGAGAGGAAAGGTGCCTGAGAATGCATGTGGACCCCCCTCCACCCAACCTCCTCACTGCCACACCTGCCACCTTGTGCTTGGACTGGTACCCTCAGATGTCGAGGCACGCGTTTGCTCCCCACATTTGACAGCTCTCCGTCGTTAGCCTCCTGTCTTGGACGCCTTCCCTTTATGGACTGAGCTTCTGAGTCCTACTCACACACTCGTCTCCACCCAGATGCCGATGGTCTGTTTTAACAACCTTTCCTCAACAACGGTGCAGGGTAAGAACAATGACCACTGATTTTTATACTTGCTACACTCTTGGCCTTTCCCTACGTTATCTAAACTATACGAAAATTCTAAGCAGAAAGACATTTTCTATTTTACAAATGAAGGAACAAACTCAGAATGACGTGACCAAATTCCTAGGGTCGCATAGCAGCTGGTGCCTAGAAGCGCTGAGATGTGAACCAAAGTCCACGTTAAGGCAAAGTCCAAGGTCTTTCCTTAATTCTGCACCAGCACCTCCCCTCATCATGACCTTGTCCCACTCTCCATGAGACAACATCAATACAAGTTAAATTATGGTCTGTGTTTTCCCCTCTGGGTGAGGTTAACTGTTCCTTGTTTCCCCCTTAAACGATCCTTTAGAATGTTCCATGGTCTTCTCCCATCCTCTGTGCCCCTGCCCCCACCACCACACCACTACCCTGAAGAGGGTCAAAACCTTGTTAGAAATAATAAAGTCCATGAATGAATCGGACACTTCCAACAACATCCAGATTCCAAAGACCTTCCATGTGTCTAAAAGACAAAAGATCCAATTTTGTATCCGGCTCCAAATTTGCTTCTCAAACAGCTACCATAAATCTGTCCGCAAATCAAAAGATGTGACTTATAAGAAAACTTGTTCCAGCTAACACGTCTACTCCATTGTTTGCTTCAAATCAAGGTTTCTGTGTCGCTTGTGGCTGGAGAGAAAAGAAGAGGGTCAGTGGGGTTTCCTTCCCGAGGCTCAGGCTTCCCAGGTGTACCTGCCCATCTTCTCTACACAGGGCCAGACACCCTGCGGGCACTTGGCACTCATAAAGGAACAGGGTTAGTCACAGTCTCGAGCTACCTGCCCCAAACAGGCGTCATGGGGCGGCGTTTAGGTCAGAAGCTGACATTCTCATGCCTCTTGCCCATTAAGGATTCTTATCACGTCACATAGGAGGCTCCTCGGCCAGTTGGAAAGCATCGCCTTGCTGAATCAATTATGACTGCAGGCCACTCCGGAATGTTATGTTGATTATGATGTTAATAGGTACAAAGATGCGTAGCGTGAGGCTCGGTAACGACTCCATTAACGTCTGGCTTAGAGTTTGTTCCCAATATCACCATCATGACAGAGAAAACGACCCATAGGACATATAGTGCTGGAGAAAGTAAAGCTCACTCTAAGGGTCCCGGCGTCGAAAAGCCACTCGCCTCTCCCCAGCTTCGTTCCCCTTGAAATGCGCACAACACTGACTTTGCACAGCCAGGCCCCCAGAATAATCAAAGGGAAAATTCCGATTGTGATAAAATTGGCATGCAAAGCATGAAAGTGGGGGCAAAGTCACGCTGTCGTTTCCACGACTAGCGCGGTGATACAACAAACACAGCATTCCCCGGGAATTGCATTAGGACTCCTGAAGCAGAAATCTTGGAGGTGCTGGGGCACCCCCATGTCAGTAATTTCGCGTTAATACCTATGAACAATGTGCCTTCACCCTTCATTTTCCAGGCTGCCATGGGCACTTGGTTTGCACAGTTATGGACAAGGTATTCGGGGCGCTGATTTTCATTTTTCCCTCTCTGACCAAGCTCTGCTAGTAAAAAACAAAACAAAAAAACAAAAACAAAAAACAAAACAAAACAAAAAAACAAAAACAAACAAAAACAAAAAAACAAAAAAACAAAAACAAAAAACAAAACAAAAAAACAAACAAAAACAAAACAAAACAAAACAATAAAACAACAAAAAAAAAAACCACCTGACCCTGTTTATAATCTCTTTGGCTGCAGTTCCCTCTGTTGTGTTGGCTCTGCAATATTTCAAATATTAAATTCTGGGGAGAGAAGAAATGGTGTGGAAAGCAAATCATGAAGCCTTAACAAGAAATCAGATTTTTGAACTTTTGGAGGGAGCATCATTTGATGACAAGGATCTAGCAAAATACAGGTCAAGGGCTAAGGTACACAGACCTTGAGCTTCTCGATAGAGTCTAATACCAGCTCCGAATCTCAGCGGAGTATACAGTCATGTGCTCAGATTACCTGGCCTTGCAGCCACACGCTCCCCATCTGAGCCCAGGCAGTAGTTCCAGGTAGGAAAGGGTCTGGAGGCGTGAGCTTGGGATTTGTAGACGACTCTGGACGGGAGTCCAGCCAAGTGATAACTGCACAGCCACACTTTTCTTTTTTTTTTCTTTTATTTTCTTTTTTTTTTCTTTTATTTGCTTTTTTCTTTTATTTTCTTTTATTTTCTTTTTTTTTTTAGCAACACTTTTCTGAGATGCAAATTATAGATAATAAAAATGTCTGTAAAGTCCTACAGAATTTGAGTTGGTCTATAAAGGTAAAGTAATCAGACTTTTTAGGAATCTGTTAGATGTTTCATTCATTTATTCATTCATTCATTCTTTCAGAAAAGGAAACTTATCCCAAGGATACACATCAACCATAAGCCAGACGGCGAGGAAGGGAGAGAGGAAAAGAAAAGCTATAGTTGCAGTAGAGTTTGTTCGTTGATCACTTGAGACGGGGAGGGGAGGGAGGGGTAATGGAAGGCAGGAGCCAACATGAAACTGGTGGTGGTGCTTGACCGGCTTCCAGGGTGGAATGCCAGTCCGTCGGGGGGATGGAGTGGAAACGGCTGGACTCAGAGGGAACCGCCTAAGCAGGAGGAAGGGATTAGAGTGTGCTTGGGCCCAGGGAACCTCCTGCCACCCAAGGCGTGCAGGGCCATGTTGAAATCCAGCATAATCGGGGAAAAATTGGATTCTCAGAGTCTTGTGAGGCATGTTAAAGAGAATATACTCTTTTTTTTAAAAAAGATTTTATTTATTTATTCATGAGAGACACAAAGAGAGACAGAGAGGCAGAGTCACAGGCAGAGGGAGAAGCAGGCTCCATGCGGGGAGCCCGATGTGGGACTCGATCCCGGGACCCCAGGGTCATGCCCTGGGCCGAAGGTGGTGCTAAACCACTGCACCATCCGGGCATCCCAAGAGAATATATTCTTTCTTCTAAGTCAGTTGTTCTAAATTCTGGTTGCACATGACGCTCGAGGAGCTTCTGAAATATACTCCCATCCACCCGAAGAGACTGAATTTATTTGGTTTGGGGAAGGTCCTGAAGTGGCAATTTTCAGTGCTCTCCAGGGATAGCTTGGGCTGCACACGCACTACAGGGATGAAGTGGCGCCAAGAATGTCTAAGCAGAGAAATGTCAAGGTCACTCCGGTGTTTTAGACAGATAAGTCCAGCGGATGAGTGGAGGATGGGAGGGAGCTGGAAGCCAGGTGAAAACCACCGGTCTGTTCTAGCCTTGGTTGTCTGAAGCTCTGGATTTATGCAGTTTTTGCAAAGGTCACAAAACACTTGCCTTCGATTTGTCTTTAAAAACATTTAATTACTGTTAAAAGAATAAATCGACAGAGATTCCAGGATGACATAAATCAAATTTTAACACATCAACAGTGGTTGAATTTATGTCTCAAATTTAATTCAATATTCTCCCGAGGTGTTTAGTTGGTGAAGAGCCTGGAATTATAAAGCAACTTATTTTAAAAGGGGGGGGGGAGGGAGAGTCATCAGGCTACAGGATATATGTATATTTTTTATTTATTTTTATTTATTTATGATAGACATAGAGAGGGAGAGGCAGAGACACAGGCAGAGGGAGAAGCAGGCTCCATGCACCGGGAGCCCGACGTGGGATTTGATCCCGGGTCTCCAGGATCACACCCTGGGCCAAAGGCAGGCGCCAAACCGCTGCGCCACCCAGGGATGCCCCAGGATATATATATATATTTTTTACTATCCACCAAAACAGAACATACATCAAATGTCAAGAATGAACAGCCACAAAAAAAAAAAAACACAAAAAAAGAATGAGCAGCCACCCACGACTCCAAATATCTGTTCTTTTTCGTTCTCATTCTCCTACATTGACTTTTTTCTTGCGCATCTGCTTTTTCACAAATTGTGACACAATACATGATGAAAATGACCGTCTTAGCCATTTTTAAGTTACAGTCCAGTGGTGTCAAGTCTACTCCTACTGCTGTGCAGTCTCAGAACTTCGCCATTTTGCACCGAAACTCTATTTCCATTAGACGGCAGCTCCCCATCACCCAGCACCCTCCGCCCCCGAAGCCACCATGCTTTGCTTCTATGGATTGGACCGTGTTGCCGCCTCATGTAAGGAGCATCGTACGTACATTCCGCCTTTTGTTTGCCTGATTCATCTATTGATGAGCTCCTGGGTCGCTTCCACCTCTGGGCCGCGTGAATAGTGCCGCTGTCAGCACGGGCACAGGTGTCTCTTCGAGACCCTGCTTTCGCTTCTTTGGGATACATGCTCTGGAGAGGACTGCTGGATCGTACGGTGATTCAATTTTTCAAATTTTTTTTAGGAAGACCTTGCCTCTTAGTAAGTAGAATCCACACACCCTCATAAAAAGCAGTTTTGTCTATTTTGTGAAATGGACTTCTGCTTAGGAATTTATTTAGAGGGCAGCCCGGGCGGGCGGCTCAGCGGGTTCGCGCCGCCTTCAGCCCAGGGCGTGATCCTGGAGTCCCGGGATCGAGTCCCGCATCAGGCTCCCTGCGTGGAGGCTGCTTCTCCCTCTGCCTGGGTCTCTCTCTCTCTCTTTCTCTGTCTCTCATGAATAAATAAATAAAATACTAAAAGAAAAAAAGAATTTATTTAGAAAAGTTAATCGGGAAGGAATTTTCTGCATTGCAGTGGGGGGCGGGGGGACCACAAGGCGGAGCTGGTAGGAACAGAGAAGCAGGAGCAGGAATAGATAAGGGAGGTAAAGAAGGGGATTGGGTCGAGGTCTCGGGCCCTCTCCTCGCTCTTGAGGGGTTGCAGCCCTGTGGGGAGTCCTGGGTTGAGTAAGAATAATGCAAGTGTCGCTGGGTAGCATGAGCTGGGGTCAGGGCACGTCTGTCCACGAGCACTCAGAGGGGAAGCTGCTATAAGGATTAGAGAAATAGCAAAAACCTGCATTATTTTCCTGGCCTGTTCTCAGTAGCTTCTCCAGGTCCCGGGGTAGAGAGAGCGCATGGAAGGTTCTCACCCGGGGGGGCCTGTCTCCTCCCCTGAAAGCCCAAAGTTGATAGCACGGCCAGCAGGCTCCGCGTGCGCTTTGGAAAAGCAAGGTGCCTGAATTTTGCACATCAGTAGAGAAGGTCCCTGTCAAAGGGGAGACCTGAGAGCGGTGCCCCAAGCAACCGGGAGGGGCCGGGGACGGAGAGGGCAAGCAGGGAAGGCCAGGCCAGTATGCAAACACTTGGTCAGTAACTGCCTGCGCACCTTGAGCGGCCTTGGCCAAGGATGGCGAGGGATGGAAGTGTTGGTGCCAGACTGACTCATCGGGTGGCTCTGCGATAACCGGGGTCTGCGGGAGGTCTCCTCGACGTGTCCGCGTGGTTTGGGCAGGAGGAGGTGGCAAGGTGGGCCCAGGGTGACGGGCTCTGGCGGAGGCCTTGGCTGATGCAGCACAGGTCGGAAATCCCGGAGCAGCCGCGGGGCAGCGCGGAGCCACAGGCATCCGGGCCCCAACCAAAGTCATTTACCCAAAAGTCTTTTTTGTGGGTCACCTATGATGTGCCCAGAATCCCCCCGATTGCCGAGAGAGTGTCAGTGAATGGAGCAAACATGGTGCGAACCCTCAGGGAGCCTCCAGAGGACGCAGCAGGCATGTGACCAGCAGTTGTGCTAAGTGGGGCCGTTGAGCAGTAGATGTCGCCCAGAGGACTGTGGAGGCTGGAGCTGAGGAGGAGCCGGCACCCGAGTGGGCCCTGGGAGGCAAGGGAGACACTGGGCGGGGCGAGGCCTGGGTTCCCGGCAGAGGAAGCAGCACATACAAAGGCCCTGTGGCAGGAGAGAGGCTGACTCGGAGATGGGCGCGTTGTTCAGGAGGATGGTCGTGAAGGGAAGCGGGTGTCGGGCCCTGGGGACGTCCTTGCAGTGTCCCGAGCGCCGGGGCCACGCGGACGACTGGGCGGGGCAAGGCGGTGAGTGGCCCGTCCGAGCGCACACGGGGACAGGCTCGGCTCGGTCGCAAGGCCCCTGTCCTGCGAGGCCCCCGCGTCTTGCAAGAATTTTTACGGATGTGATGTCATAACAGAAAGTAGATCAGTTCTCAACCTGTGCGTGTGCCACCCGGAAACAATACGGCAACAGTTAGAACACTTAGATGGGTAAGAGCATTACAGATGCACTTTTTGTACTTTTGTACGTATAGATTTTACATTTAAAAAAATCTAAAAAAAAAAAAACTATTTGTATTTTTGTTTTTGTTTGTTTTGTTTTGTTTTTTTAGAGGGAAAATGACACCCGGGAAATAGAACCCACAACCTATATGGCATCTTAAAGACGGGGCCGCACGCTGAGGCCGGCGCCATGTGGGATGGTTTTGTGGGGAAAGAACAGGTGTTAGCGCCCTGAAAGATGGGCAGGACCTCTGTGGGTCGGGAGGGGAAACCGGGGTGAAGGGCTGCAGCGCAGGTGGGGGAGGAGGGAGCAGGGCGGCCCAGCGTGGGCCTGTGAGGGGTCGCTGTGGGAGCGAGACCCCCAGGGGACCAGCCCAGAGGGGCCGGTGCGGGGCGACCCCATGCACCCCCTGCACCAGCCACGGCGTCCACAGGCGCTCCAGGGGCAGCCCCACGACCACGACAGACTCACACCCCATGAGGGAGGATGCGGGACCAGAGGCAGGAAAGATGACCCCAAATGCAGAGGAATCGCCTGTGCCTGAGATAACGGGGTCAAATCAGCGCGATGGGAGCCTGACCCCCTCCCCGGCCCCCTGCAGCCCCCTGCTCAGGCCTGATGCAGGCCCTCGTGCCTCGCTTCTCCTTCCCACACCTTTGCTCTTACTTCATCCTTTGGGCCTCGTGGGCCTCAGCTTGGGCGTTTCTTCCGGAAATCGCGGCCTGCCCCCCTCAGCAGCCAGCTAGGTCCCCCTGTGTCACCCCCTGGAGTGCCCGGCACGTCTCTTCCATTGCATTTATCATGATGAGCAGTTAAAAACTGACATTTATGCTGCGTTGCTGATGTCGGTTCCTGGTTCATTCCCTTACAAGTCCTCGCTTATCCCCCAAATAACCCCATGAGGAAGGGATTAGCATTTTCCCCTATTTCCTGATAAAGGGACTCCTCTATAGAATTTGGAAGGGAGTGCTCTCACCCCCCAGGAGGGCCAGCTCACATCGGGGGGGTAGTCGGGAGTACGGTTATTACACCAACATAGAATTTATTTTTTTTTATTATTTTTTTTATTTTTTTTTTGTTTTTTTTTTCAACATAGAATTTAGAACCAGGCTGAGTAAGTTCTTTTTTTTTTTTTCCAGAATAAGTTCTTCTCTTGTTTCTACCACTTACTATCTGCAAGACCCCCAGAAAAAAATTGTCTCATCTTTTTTTTCAAGTTGTTTAATCTCTTGGCCTCAGTTTCCCCATCCGTAAAATGGGATGACATTATTGCCTCACATAAAATTGTTTGGAGGATTAAATAAATTAAAACTTGGAACAATGGGGCAGCCCGGGTGGCTCAGCGGTTTAGCACCTGCCTTTGGCCCAGGTCGTGACCCCCTCCCCTGAGGTCCTGGGTTCGAGTCCCACATCAGGCTCCCTGCATGGAGCCTGCATCTCCCTCTGCCTGTGTCTCTGCCTCCCTCTCTCTCTCTCTCTCTTTGTGTCTCTCATGAGTAAATAGATAGAATCTTAAAAAAAAAAAACTTAGAACAAGACTGTCACATAGTAAGTGTAAAACATCGTAAAACTATGAGTTGCATAATAATCTGTTTAAAACGTGCCTCCTCATCCATCCTGGGGGCAGCATCTGTCCGTAGAGGCTGTTTACCGCTGCGGGGCCTAGTGCCTAGCATCACGCCTAGACGCGGTGAGCGCCGGGTAGATATTTGATGAAGGAACAAACAAAAGGCTGACTTCGGAGCCTTAGCACGCACCACCCTGCGAGCAGAGCGCTCTAAAGCTTACGACACATAGTTCGTTGTTATTTTGTTTGACGCTGACCACAAACGCAAAGTCAGGGGGTGACCTTATTCCCAGGTTACCCTTGAGAATGTTCAATCTCCAGAAAGTCGTTTGCTCAAGGACACGCAGCCGTAAATGGTAAAAGCAAGGCCCTGGCCCCTGACCGTGTGAGGCTGTGGAGCACCCAAGGACGGCCTGGGGGTAACCACCCCGAGGGGCAAGCCCCCCCCACCGCCCGGCCCTCTGGGTCGCCCCAGGCCCAAGCCCGGCCGCGCCAGGACTCTCAAACTTTGCCCGCAGCCTCCTCTGGGCTGAGCTGGTCCTCGGGTGACCGAGCCCCCGCGGCCCTGGCCTCACCCAGAGCAGGCCTCACCGAGGAGCACCCGCGGTGCATCATGACAACGTGGGACTTTCTGCAGAGAATGACCGGGTCATAAGGCCGGGTCCCCGGGAGATTGAGCCACATCCACACAGGGAGTCCATGGGCCAGACACGTGGACTCTGCCCACTCTGGGCAGAGCCGTCGCTGTGGAAGGCCAGACGCTCGGGAACCGACTGGAAGGCCGATGCGCTTGGGGGCGGGGGGTCGGCATCGCGATGCAGCCGTGGGATGCGTCTCTGCCAAGGGACAGCTTGAGGCCGTTATTCTTGCTGCAGTGGACTCCGTGCAAGGCTCTCCGAGCCCGCTCCGCGCGCGCTGGCATTTCTGGGAGGAGCATCAGAGGTCATCGGTCCACGGGGGAAGCACAGTTCCCTGACTTATACTGCCTTTCGGTGTCACTTTGGGGTGGAAGGGAAGGGAAGGGGGGGCATTGGGAGCTAACAAAGTGCTGAACACGGGTGCAGCAGGTATTCCTCTCCCCAGTCTACACCGAGGTGGCTAATGGCATCTCCGTCCCCGCACGGCGGGGAAAAGCTGTGACCTCGAATCTTACTTCTAGGGGTGAGCAGACCCTTGGTGCCAGGGACGCTAACTGGGTAATAGTCAGTGACTTGGGTGTAACTCAGGAAACGTCTTGATGTTCTAATCTGGGTCCCGTTTCATGGATCAGTTACAGGTTTGAACCAATCCACTGGGGTTTAATTTCAACACATGGTTATTATCTTCCAGTTCAGTAGAAAACAAAAATAATAATGTTGGGATTGAAGACTTAACAAGTGCATGTGATTTATTTCAGGCTTTCTCTCATAGTTTGCCTCTGTGCCAATTCCAGGTTTTGCAAACAAATAATAATAATAATAATAATAATAATAATAATTAAAAAGATGCCCTATCAATGTCTCTCTCTCTCTCTCTGTTTCTCATAAATAAATAAATAAATAAATAAATAAATAAATAAATTTCAAAAAAAAATGACAAAGGAAACCTGGAATCGGACAGACCTGGATTTGAACACCAGTCAGACCTGAACGAGTTATTTAATATTCCTGAGCATCTGCCCCTCATTTATGAAGCGAAAATTAAAGTCTCCCGCAAATAGCTGTGGAAAGGATCAAATAACGTGTCCGCCGCACGGTCAGCATTCGAGAAGTGGATCATTGTTGCTGTCGCCATGCCGCCTCACTCCGCCAACGATAAAATCCGAGATTGGCAGGATGGTTCAGAAATGCCTACGTCTCCTTAGGTTCCGGGAACACCATCCTATCGACTGCCTCACGGAGCCTGAGGCCTTGGGTGAGCTAGATTATTTACGAGCTTTGAGGTCTGTTTCATTCTCTGTTAAAAGGCTAAACTTCTGAAGGGACCCTCCAGAAAAGCTGAAATTCTTTATGCTCACGATCGCCCTATCTTTTGGTTATCGGGCAAGGCTCTTCCTTGAATGTACGGCTACAAAGAAAATGCTGTCGTCAGTTTATGCTGTGTCCCTTCATTAAGTTTGCCTTCGAAGCCGGTTTGAAGTCAGATTGTGTGGCTTTGAATATCTGTTCAGGGAGTTAGGATAGAGAATATTAGGAGGATATTTTCCCGTCTGGGTAGAGTTTGATCACCAGAATGATGCAGAAACCTAAAACCCTTAGTTCTTTTTAAAGGAACTTTCAGGGATGCCCGGGTGGCCCAGCCGTTGAGCATCTGCCCTTGCCCCAGGGCGTGACCTCGGGGTCCCGGGATCGAGTCCCGCGTCGGGCTCCCCGCATGGAGCCTGCTTCTCCCTCTGCCTGCATCTCTGCCTCCCTCGCTCTTTCTGTGTCTCTCATGAATAAATACAATCAGTCAATCAATCAATCAAGGAGCTTTCACATTCGTTCTCCTTGGAGCATCACAAAAATGACACCTCATCTTGCCTTTTTTCACTCTTATAATAACATTCTCCAGGAAACGACATTTCCCTCAAATGTTCAGAAACCTCCTCAGCTTGTCCCTGAAAACCTTTTCATTTTCTTTCATCAAGGTGACCAGGCAATTTATGGTCACAGGTAGAGAAGGACAGACCCACAAGCTGCTGATTATGCTGCTTTAGCTCCACGAGCCGTTTCAGCCCCGACTGTGCTCAAACCTGTAACACGGTACTTGAATAGGTTGTTGCTCCTCAAAGGCGATAGTCCCCGGTACAATCGAACACCCTGCCCGTGGCATTTCAGTGGCTGATTTTCCAAAGAAAACCCAAAGCCAGGAATATAAATTGTGACAGAGAAAGAAAAATGAAACTTGAACGCCCAGAATGTGCTGACGAGGCCAACGGCGGCTGTGAGGAAGCAGCTCGTGTGGACCTTCTGGCCCGTGTCCACGACGGCAAAGTAACCACGGAGCCGGCTTTAATTAAGAAAGCAGCTTAGCCCCAGATTAATTATATAAGGTCTTCCTGCAATTTGTAATGTTTTCGGGATACATTCAAACTCATGTGAATGACTCTGGAGCTAGGCCGTTGAGTGTCGCATACGGACCTCCCGGGCGCTGCCCCCATTCTTCTTCCTCAAGACCCTCCTCGAACTCCCCCACCCCCACCCCCAGGACCCCGTGCAGGGCTTAGCGGGAAATGGAGGTGAGAGGGCGAGAGCACTTGGCTTTCCTTTGCTGACACCAGACTCTCCCCCCAGCTCATCTTGCAAACGAGGATTTCCTGAAAAGGAAGCCTGTGAACAGCAACAACGAGGGCGGTTCTGGTCTCTGTCAGTGGAAGCGCTTTGGGCATTTAACTTCCTATGACACACGTCACGAACCAGAGAATAGATGTGGTCCGATGCTCAGGGAGGTTCATCAGCCGTCATCTCTAAGGTTAGGGAACGAAGGTTGATGGCTGTGATCTGGCGACGTCCTCAGGGAATTGCAGCTGAAAACGACAGAGACGAGGAGTGTTGGTGGACGCCGTGTCCAGGGTTCGGATGGCTCGAGGTGTCGCTCGAGGTGTCGCCGCCGGGAGCTACGACTGGATGCACCATCCGGGGGCGCGTCCCAGACTCTACTGGCGGGGGGCGGGGGGGGGGGAGGCCGCCTCTGACTTTTGCATTAAGGATCCCCAGACGGTCTCCTGGGACTGGGGGAAAAGGAAAACCAAAGGGGAGAAATGGAGATGCTCAAAGCAAAGTCAGTCTCTGCCCCGGATACGATACCTCCAACTATGTGCATTTTTTAACCGTTATACTTATTTCCAAGAACAGACTCCCAGTTTTAAATCGCTCGTGGCCCCAACGTGGTAACCACTTTCACTATAAGATCTCAGGCTACTCTCGCACTTTCCCGTAATCCTTACCTCAACGGTATTATGTTAACTTTATGAACAGAAATAAATCGCATTAGTTGCATTTAACGTATGTCAAGAATATTTTGAGTCAGATCGCTCCTTATCTCTGATATTTTAAATGACTTTTAGTTATCTACATCGTAACCCCAGATGCCTTACTCCAGGCCCCAGTTAGCTTTCTAAACCCCTGTTCTTTGGTTCCCCTCCTGTATGTTTGGTACGAGCCCTATTGAGTTGCTCGCTGTTCTCTGGAGATGGTCGCACATTTTCCTACATGTGTCCATCTGTTCACACCACTTTCTCCCTCTGGATTTATCATAAATAGCAGCTTCTGTGGCTTAGAGCAAGCAAGGGTGAACCGAAGGTAATTCTGTAGGAAAAATTACCAGGGGCAAAATGGCCCATCTGTCCCGGGAGGGGGGGCGGCAAAACCCAAATTCTGCATCAAAATTATGAGGGGCTGTGTCGAGTTGAAGAGCAATAAAAGTGCCAGGCCCGTCTGTGAGGTTTGATCTGGTTGGGGTGAGTATGGGTGTTCAGAAAGCATAAGAAACAAACAAAAAAACAAAAAAACAAAAAAAAAGGAAGCATAAGAAACGTTGAAATCACCCTGGGACTCTCCGTCATGAATCAGAGAAGTCTAGAACCACGTTAGTAGGGTCCCGTCTGAGGACTAAGGCTGCCGATAATCGGAGATCACAGTCGTCTTTGCGTATTGTTACATGACATTTTTTTGAGCACCTGCTGCATGAACAGCTTTACGAGAGATGCTGATAGATACACAAGGATCAATGAGACAAAGTCCTTGACCTCCAAGACCTGTGGAATGAACACAAATAATTCCAGAGGTGACTAAAAAGCCAGAGGGGAATGGGAGGCCGGGCTCGTGGGAATAGCCAACGGGGAATTCCAAATTAAACCTTCTCGTTAAGCTTGGGCCCGTCCAGAATAAGGCAGAATGCACACCTCCTTGCTTTATAGGGCCGTCCTGTATTATAGGCCGGTACTTAATAATGGCGCACGGGGATAATGGTTCTGAGAAACCAGGGAGGACATAGCATGGAATGTCCGCCAGGGTTACCAGGCATTGCGTCTCTCGTCATGCCGAGCGCGGCCCGGAAGCGCCGATGCCTCCGTCTCCCCCATGCCAGTGTCCCCTGTGCTCTTTCTCTCCCGCTCTCCCTTCCGTGGATGAATGACCGTGATGTCCGCCTGCCTGAAGTTGCTTTTAAGAGACCACCTGATACCGCCGAACCACTTGTGTTCAGGTGAAGACCGTGGCAAGCGGGGTGGTATCCCAGGGCGGCTTCAGCTCCCTCCCTCCCTGACAAGTCCCAGCAAAACCCTCCTAGGACCCACGGCCAACCAAACCTACGATCCAGATGGTGTGAACGTAAAACCAACGTCGAAAGAAGCGTCCTCGGCCCTCCCAACAGGACGGCCACCCACTATGAACTCCAAGGTCATGGCCTGTTAGTGAACTATACTGGTTCCAGGCACAGAAAGAAAAAAACCCTTTCCAGACTCTTCGTGATGCTTTGTCACCTGGACCCTCATCAAGCTCAGGTTGGGTCTAGTCACAAGCTCTTTCTTAAAAACAGTTGTGCCCACTTGGAGACCTGATAACCAGACCGTGAGCTGCAGATACCGGCTCAGACTAAACCCAAGGAAGGGCCGAGGTAACAGACACTGCGCCGTCTCTTCCCTCTTCTCCGTCCTACCTCTACCTGCCCAGGTGCACGGCAGTAGCTGTCACGTGTATTAGCAGGTGCAGGTCGATGCAGATGAGGGCCTGAGCCTCAGACCCGCCGAGGGCCATGTTCTGTGACATTAGCGGACTCTGCTCTTAGGGCTGGAAATGCTAGAACAGTTTTTAGAAAAATTTCTCTGAAAGCCTAACCACCTTCGGTGTTTTAAGGAGCAAATTACGATGATCTGAAAAGGTAAACTCTCCTTGTTTGGCGATGCTTGATGTGAGGGATTTTTTACAAGCGAAGAAACAAACCAAAAGCCTCCGTAAAACTGCACGGCATCCTGGAGATAGAGGAAGCGCTCCCACGGTTTCCCGATGGAGTCTAGCCCTCCAAGTCTGCAGATGCCTGGACGTCGAGAAAGGCCGAGACTCTCTCTACTCTTCCTTTTTAAAATATATATATAAATTTATTTTTTATTGGTGTTCAATTTGCCAACATACAGAATAACCCCCAGTGCTCATCCCGTCAGGTGCCCCCCTCAGTGCCCGTCACCCAGTCACCCCCACCCCCCGCCCTCCTCCCCTTCCACCACCCCTAGTTCGTGTCCCAGAGTCAGGAGTCTCTCACGTGCTGTCCCCCTTTCTGATATTTCCCACTCGTTTTTCTCCTTTCCCCTTTATTCCCTTTCACTATTTTTTATATTCCCCAAATGAATGAGACCATAGAATGTTTGTCCTTCTCCGTCCTTTCCATGACTGATAAACCTCTGGTGCTTCTGAGGTTTCTGGGGAAGGTGAGTCACGGTGATGCTGCTACGCTGGCCAGAGGGCCCTGAAGGGGGCTGACTGGTGGGGTCAGTCACAGGCACACCCGGAGACTGGGCGAGGGGCCCCCGCTTCTCAGCCCCAGCAGCCTGCTTGCACTTTATTGCGGGACAAGCCAACAGGATGCCCAGGCTCGGCCCAGCCAGCTGCCGTTCCTTGATTCCCTTTGGCTGCGCACGTCCAGGGGCAAGTACCACGCGGTGAGCGCTGCCTGGAGGCACGGCCCCTCCGACTGGGGTCCAGGTACTTAAAGAATGAGAAGGATTGAAGAGTTTGGTGAGAAAAGCTGGGACCAGAGCTACAGACTAAAATTCGACTTGAGGATTTCAGCGTCTCTCGCCCCTCCCTCGGTGAGCTAATTTGGATTTTACTAAGAATTTCTAGTCTTAATGTCATCGTGAAGCCATAGGAGCATGACCGACATAATGGCCTAGATGTCATCTGTCCTAATGGAGGAAACAGAAATTCTAGCCACTGCTTCATGTCATGCATGGTTTCCAGCTTTGCCTGGAAAATGTTTTCCTTTTACTTATTTTTCTATTTTTTTTGAAGATTTTATTTATTTATTCATGATTGGGGGGCAGAGACACAGGCAGAGGGAGAAGCAGGCTCCATGCAGGGAGCCTGATGGGGGACTCGATCCGGGGACCCCAGGATCAAGCCCTGGGCCAAAGGCAGGTGCGAAACCGCGGAGCCCCCCGGGGATCCCCAACGTTTTCCTTTTAAAATAAAAGTATGGCCTATTTAGCTTGCCTTCACTACAACAGGTTGACAATGCAACAGGTTTGGGGGCAATTTAATTGAAATCGTAAATTATTCTGCATCACCTGGGAGGCGAGACTCTGCCATTCGAACACTTTTGTCTCCTTTGAAAGCAAAGCAGCAGGATGCCCCAGGGAAGGACTCGCCTCAAACCAGAGGCTCAAAACCCGGGTCTGGGGACTCCTGGGCTCCTGGGCCTGTCCCTCTGGCTTCATCTCCACAATAAAGGAGAGCCTGGCGGCATCGGAGAGCCTAGGTCTAGGGGATCCCCCGGATCTTAAATCCCTGGAGCCAACCAAGACCCTAGTTTGGGCCACGCTGCAAAACCCAAGGCCGACTCCTCCGGAGACCCGGGAACAGCTGCGTCCTCCTGACGGGAGGCCCTCGGGAGACATGTGAAGGCGGCAAAGGGGGGAATGGGGACTGAATGTCTGGGTGCCTGGGGCTCTGCAGACCCCGGTGGTCTGCATGGTGTGGTGAACTCTAACGTGGGGCCCTGGGTGACGGCCCAGGCCTGTGTGAAGTCAGAGGCGGAGTCAGTGGAGGCCGCGTGGCGAGGAAAGCCTTAAGCCTTCCCCCTCCTGCCCCCTGAGAAACTGTGGGGATCAAAGGGCACGGACGTCTGTGGCGGGGTGTGGGCGGCGGTGCACACGCGAGTGCTCTTCTGGGCGGAGGGCCTGGGGGAAGGCCAGCGGCGCCCGTGGACAGAGCCTCGGTGGGGCAGGGGCCTGGCAGCCGGGAGGTGGCCCTGAGTACCTGCTTCGAGAGGATGCTCTGGCCGGGGCTGAACGGGAGGGCCGGAGCCCGCAGCGTGGACACGAGGTGCCGGTTTGTCTTCTGCCACCAGCAGGCAGGAGGCCTGGGCCGGCAGCCACCGGGAGGATGAGCCCCTGCACACCCACGGTCGCTCTGGGCCCGCACCACCGCTACGCTTTCCACTTCGGGTGCAGCACCCAATGCCTTGCAGGGGCCGCTCGGCGCTTCCTTGGAGGACAGGCTTGGTGCCCCCGGAGGGCACCGGGCGGTGGCGGGCAAGGGCTCCGGGCGCCCTCGCAGAGGCCGGAAAGTGGTGGTGGCGGTGGCGACTGGGGCTCTAGGACCTTCCAGATCTGCAGCTCCTGTGGGTCGGTCGGGACACAGCACTGTCTTCAGCAGAGGGAGACCGGTGTACACACGTGCACACACATGCACACATGCACACACACATGCACACGCACGCCCTCGTCCCCCCGAGCCCAGGTTTCATGCCAGGCAGGAGGAAAGGCAAGAGGCCGCGCGAGAGGCCGACAGGCGGCTGCGCCTCACAGGTTCCCGTGGTGACGGAGGCCGCGTCTGGCAAACCCACACGCCCACCGCACGGGCGCCCATGGCTCGCGACAGCACCGCCCGGGCTCCCGTGGCAGATCGCTCTTGCCCCGGGCCGCGTGGCCAGGTGGCACAGCGGACGCCCCTGCAGACACGCTCTCTGCCTCTTGGGTGCACCAGGCGCTCAGCAGGGGCCACGCGGCCGCATTCAAACCTGGACATTTGGGCCTGAATTGGCTTCAGCTAGTGACCGTGGTGAGGATCGCTGCGTGGTAAACAACGAACTACGGTAACCCTACCAATCCAGCACTTGGGTTCCTGCGCGTCACCGAAAGCACAGCCTTTAGCACCACAAATGATTGTCACTGCCGGAGCGGCACAGTTTTGCTGACCGTTAAGGAAACACAAAAGCGACACCCTGCGCGCACACCTCAGGCAGCAGGTGGTTTGTTCATTTTTACCAAACTAATTCCGGGCTTCAGGGCTAAAGTGTATGTGATTCATTGAGTGTTTGGTGCGGTTGGAAGCTGTGACTCGGATGTGACAGTGTCTTGCTGGCAGGCCTCATGGGGCGGCAGTGAGGCGCAGTAGAGCGGCCAGGCCCCGGTGGGTGCGGGCGCAGGAGGGAGACGCGGGCAGAGCAGGGGCGAGGGGGGAGGGGTTGTGTCTGCAGGGGTGATAGGTACTGGGCGTGGGGGCGACAACTGCCCCGGCCCTTATATGGGTCTGGGTGAGGTGCGGTTGGAGTTTCCCAGCATTCTCTTACAGCCACAAAGCCTCAAAATTTATCAGATTCTTCTCAGTCCCTGGAAACTCACCCAAATCCAGCCCACAATTCACTGCCGACGCGTCCTCTCCCCCATCGGCACCCTACGTCCGACCTCCCTGGGGCTTTCCACCAGGCCTCATTCACCGCCTCACCTCTTCTCTCCCTTGCAGCCCGGCCTGTAATTGGCCACCAGAGTTTCTCCCCGAAGGGCAGGTCGGAGCCTATTATTGTTAAACACATTCAATTGTACCCCTCAGCCTGCGCATGAAATTCAAATTCCCTAGACTGCTTTTGAGTCCCACAACCGGATTTCAGCCAAGCTTGGTTTGTTTCATTCCGATCTCCTCCACTTACGCTCCACATACGCTGACTGAACTCCGTCATCCTCCCTTTATATTTCCCGTGCTTCCCCCCTTTAGATCGCCTTCTCTATGTCTGCACGTCGAAATCTACTCTTGGGTCAAGGCGCCAATCTAATGCTCCCTTTCCTCTAAAGCTTTCCCACCTCTTCCTGCCAGAAGCAATCTTGTCTGCCTCTAGACACCTACAGTATTTAATCTGCACTCCTCTTCCTGCACTTCTCACTTTTTACGTTAAGATATTAAAAAAAAAAAACACTCTTGACAAGACTGTAAACTCCGAGTAACTCATGTAGTGTCTTGCGTATGTTATGGCCCCGATACGTGTATAGACTGAAGGTATTGAATGCCTCATCGGAGGAGACAGATGTGGATACGTTATATTTCAACCACAAGCACATTGGAAGGAACACAGAGATGAGGGGAGCGGTGTAGACGGGCTGGTCTGGTTTAGACTCGCAAATTGTGGTGAAACTCCTTCCACATAAGCCTCCTAAAATAGCATTGGTCCATCATTTATTTATGGCCCTTCTAAGATTCAAGTTACCGGTCAGAAATTGTTTGACGTCGGTGAATCCAAGGAGCATCTTAAAATATACTTTGCTGTTTATGACAGAAGCAAGGTAATTTTGGGATGATTCTAGCTGACCCCTGTTGACCCTTTATGACATACCGTGTAGTCTATTAAAAGCTTGTCATTAATTATCTCGATTCTCACAGCAATCTGATACAAGCATAGGGTTTTCACTATTTTTTCAGATGGGAATATTGAGGAACAGATATGTTGAATAAACTGTCCAGGATGAAATAGCTTATGGAAATCCCAGAAATTGAGCCAAAATGACCTGACACTAGAATCTATCCCTGTAACCATTACACTATGCCAGCCCTAAAAGAGAAGAATATATATTAGGCTAAACAAGTGTTTAACTCTGCCTCTGCTATTGCTATTAGTTGTGTGATCTTGAAAAATGACTTACCCTCCACTACCTATAAAATGGTTAAAATAATACTTAGATGGCAGGGTTCTTAATAGAAATAAATAAAATAGGGGCGTCTGGGTGACTTATTCGGTTAGGCATCCAGCTCTTAATTTCAGCTCAGGTCATGATTTCAGGTTGCGGAATCAAGCCCTACATCAGGCTCCACACCAGGCATACAGCTTGTTTAAGAATCTTTCTCCCCACCCCCTCTCAAAAAAATAAAGTATAAAACACAATAAACAAGTAAATAAAATAATACGTCCAACTCAACCCCTAGGAGTAATTTTTCCCTTTGGGAAAAAGAGGCTCTTCTCAACTGGATCCTAAGCTGCCCATTCTCCTGCTGTCCATTCCTTCCTATACTTGAACTTTCTGTGAGTCCCTAAGGCCTCTCGGAACATTAAAATAAAAAGAGCAGGACCCACAATAGCACATCTACATCTGTATCCACCACTTCATTCTCCAGAACATCACAAAGACCTTTGAAATTAAAAGTTTACTCTGTATTTGGTCAAATTCTTGATTTGTGTGTCCCACAGAAAATTCTTCTATTCTGTATGGAATGAGGGATGGAATTCAGTGAGTAGCGTGAGGATGTACGAACCTCACGACTACAAGTGGGAGAGGTTTCCTCTTGCAGTTAAATGTGTAAGTGTCCAGTACAATGCCTTACAGAATAGGTGCTTGATAAATACCAGTTGACTTCCCTTGCCCCAGAAGTGCCATGTAATATTGAAATATTAAAAAGAAAAAAAAACTCACAGTCTTATGACTTTTACTACACTTACTATCCTTACACTTTACTACACTTACTACAGCCCAATAAAATGGGCATGAGATTGTAACTTTTATCGATAAGTCTCAAAACCTTAAAATTCCCTCTTTTTATGTTCAAAAATACAGTTGGATTAGGGCACCCGGGTGGCTCAGTGTTTGAGCGTCTGCCTTCGGCTCAGGTCATGACCCCGGGGTCCTCGGATCGAGTCCCACATGGGGCTGCCTGCAGGGAGCCTGTTTCTCCCTCTGCCTGTGTCTCTACCTCTCTCTCCGTGTCTCTCATGAATAAATAAATTTAAAAAATTCTAAAAGAAAATCAGTTCAATTAAAAAATTTACTATTACAATAAAAATTTAATCTCTAGCACACAGAGCTCAAGTTCTCATTTTTAACAAAGACCAGCATATCACTTTTTTAAATAATAAATTTATTTTTTATTGGTGTTCTATTTGCCAACATACAGAATATATCAATTTTTCATTCATGAGTTGTGCTTTGATTGTCATAGCTAAAAACTCATCACCAAACCCAAGGTCACCTAGGTTTTCTCCTAGAAGTTTCATAGTTCTGTCTTTGCATCTAAGTGTATTACACATTTTGAGTTAATTTTTGTGACAGATACAAAATCTGTGTCCGGGTTTGTTTGCATATGAATGGCCACTTGGTCTAATACCCTTTGTTGTAAAGACTACCTTTCCGCTATTTAATATTCTTTTCTCCTTTGTCAAAGACCAGTTGACTCTATTTGTTTAGGCCTATTTCTGTTCTCTCCATTCTGTTCTATTGATCTGTGTATCTATCAGGTCTCCAATACCACACTCTTGATTAACTTTACAGTCAGTCTTAAGTCAGTCAGTATGATTCCTGTTCTTTAGCACAATGTTAGTGATTCAAGGCTTTTGCCTTGCCAGATAAATGTCACAATCAGTTGGTCAATATCTACAAAGTAGCTTCCTGGGATTTTAACTTGGATTTTGTGAAACCTGTAGATCAGATTGGGAAAAACTGACATCGTAACAATTTTGAATCTTCTAATCCATGAACATGGGATATCTGTGTGTGTGTGTTTTTTTTAAGCTTCATCAGAGTTTGTGGTTTTCTACATATGGATTCTATTCTGTACAAATTTTGTTAGATTCATACCTAAGTATTTCTTTTGGGGGAGTACAATTTTAAATAGCACTCTTTGATTTCCAATTCTGTTTGCTTATTGCTGACATATAAGAAAGCAA
This sequence comes from Nyctereutes procyonoides, assembly GCF_905146905.1. NCBI lineage: Eukaryota > Metazoa > Chordata > Mammalia > Carnivora > Canidae > Nyctereutes > Nyctereutes procyonoides. The sequence goes on from NW_026575142.1 coordinate 72,951,834, forward strand.
TTGACTTTTGTACATTAATTTTATATCTTGTGACCTTGCTATAATATGTTGTTACAGGAGACCTTTGTCTATTCTTTGGTATTTTCTTCATAGACAATCCTATTATCTGCAAACAAAAATAGTTTTATTTCTTCTTTCCTATAATGTATACCTTTTATTTCTTTGTCTTGTCTTATTGCAGTACTAGGACTTTCAATATGATATTGAGTAGAAGTAGTGAGAAAATTCTTGCCCTGTTCCTGATCTTAGGGGGGAAAGCATCCAGTTTCTAACCATTAAGTATGAGGCTAACTGTAGGTTTTCTATACGTGTTCTTCATCCAGTTGAGGAAGTTCTCTTCCATTCCTAGTTTGTTAAATTTTTATCATGAATGAAAAAATCTCATTTTTAAAGACTCAAACTTTCCTTTTTCATCACTGTATGTTTCCAAATTGTGCTTATTTATCCATTTTATTTTTATACACTTGGTTTTTTAAATGGTATAATTAAGCCATCTGGAGATTTTTATAAGATTTACAAAATAGCTAAGATCTTGCTCCCAGGTAAAAGAAATTACCATAATCATCTGTAATAGCATACAGTAGTTTATTCTAAGTACCTCTAAGATTAGTTTGGGGAAAAACAATCAAGATAGAGTTCCTGGGTTTTGTTTTTTGTTTTTTTTTTTACAAACATGACTTTCAGCAAGTGAGTATTGTAGGAATACACACATGGAATACTTTGACATTGAGATTTTGAGAGACAAATGATGAAAATAGTCTCCAAGTAAAAAAAGCAAGATTTCTTGTTTTCTAAAAGGAGTTTATCCATGAGAAATGGCAGTCTGATAGGATGAATGTGGGATGACAATCAGAGTTCTAGCCAGGTTCATTAAGTAGTTTTTCCAGTCTTAGGCAAATCACTTGACAGTTTTATAGTTTTGTGGTCTCATTTGCCAAGTGCAACGACAATAATACTCAGCACCACCAGTTGTGCGCTCCCCACGTACTCCACAGTATTAATTCAGGGATAAACAAGGTATTGGAGGTAAAACTGCCTTTTATAATCTTCAAGCACAATAGATACGGAAAACATTATTACTATTAGAAGTGTACTGACAGAGTTTTACACTTAAACTCCATCATCAATGCAGTTTCATCTTCTGAGATTTCAAGTTTTAGCTGACCTTCATTGCCAGGGTCAAAATCGGGTGAAGTTATCAAGACTCTAAAGGCTGAATTCAAACATACCACCAATTTCAAATCTGGCCTGAGCATACCACATGTGAATACAGTTGCTTTGTCAGTTTATCATATTTAATCAGCCAAATGAAGAGATTGGTCATCGAGAGGGACTCATGGTGGTGAATTTGAATCAGCAGGTCAGAAGATTTGGCTCTTCTAAATAATGTAGAAACAACCAACTTCAGCTTTGCCCGACTCATGTAAAATATTGGACACAGCAAGTTATCTGCTGAGTCGATTATCCTTTCACATAGTTCATGCTGCTGAACCGCAACCATGTGCCAGGTGCCATGCAGGAAATACGGAGATAAAAAAAAAGTAAAGGTCCCTGTGGTACCCACATAGCACAGAATACAAGTCAGTATTAAAAGAAAAAACAAGCCTACTATAAACAACTTAGATGAACCTTAAGGAAACTATGCTGAGTGAAGAAGAGCCAATCTCCAAAGCATGTCTACTACATCATTCTATGTAACTCTCATGAAATAAAATAATTACAGAGATGGAAAATGGGCTAGTGGGTGCCAGGGGCTAGAGATAGGACTAGAGTGGACAGAAAGGACTATGGAGAGGTCACAGGGAAGAGTCCTGCGACAGTGGATGGTACCGTTGAATGTCTTGACTACAGGAGTGATGACACAAAGCTAAACGTGTAGTAAAGCTGTACGGAACCATGTAAACACACACAGGTGTATGAATAACTGATGACATCTGAACAAGTTCCAGTGATTATATAATGTCAAATTCTTGGTTGTTTTTTTTTATGTTGTACTGTAGTCATATAAAATGCTAATATCAGGAGCGACGGGTGAAGGGTGCACAATATTTCCCTGTACATTTCTTTGCAACTTCCTATGACTCTAGAATTATTTCAAAATGTAAAGTTCACAAAAGACAAGGTCTCCTTAGAATATACAACACCAAGAGTGAACCATAATGTAAACTATGGACTTCGAGTTATTACAGTGTGTTAATCTAAGTTCATCAATTCTAGTAAATGTACCCCTCTGGTGGGGGGTGTCAATAGTGGGGGTAGCTGTGCATGCGTGGGGGGTCGGAGATGTATGAAAAACTCCGTATCCTTCTGTCAATTTTGTTGTGACCTAAAAATGCCCTAAAAAAGACAATTTTTAAAAATCAGGAGATTATTTCATGATATATGAAAATGATACAGAACTTACATGGTAGTATCCGTAATGGAGTTTCACTGGCACGCACTTAGGCAAGTTTCCTGCCTTCCAAGAGCTGAGAGTCCAATCTCCTCAATCTCTCCAGTTTGTAGAAATCAATAGGTTCCAGTCACAGAAATACCTCAAATTTCAGTCCTTCCAGCCTGACCCTCCCGGGTCTTGCCCTGTTATTCCAGAAGCCTTCCGCAGCTCTTCACTTGTGCTCCCTCCTTTCTCCTCAACCTCTGCTGCTCAGCAGAGTCCCCACCACCCATTTCTCAGTGTCTGTGAAAACAATACGTGTTTTGAGAGCCTGAAGAGCTCTGGCTTCGCCCACGAGGGTACCGGGGGAAGAGGCAACTGTTTTCTTCATAGCTCCTCACACCCCACACTTTGGCACGTCAATAGCGGCCTTCTCGTAGATGCTGTCTCACAGCACAAGTGAGCATGTGAACCAGCACCCAGAGGTCCGCTGGGTCCACCTCACCACGAGTCTGGTTGTCGGCGGCCCTTAGGGTTGATGGGAATGCTAATGCCCAAGCCGAAGGTCAAGGGCCGAAGCAGAGTCTCTGATTAGGGAAGCTTTCCAGGAAGGTAGTATTTCCTGAGACTTCAAGGTAAAGGAGATTCTAGAGAGGCAGCAAGAGAGAATTCAAGCAAAGGGAACCTGGGACAGAGCTCCTGGGAAGGCCCGCTGTTGCCTAGAAAGCGGCGCTTCCGTACTGAGGGTGGATTCGGGGTGCGGACGGGGGAGAGCAGGGCCGAAGCCAGCCTGGCTGACCACTTCTCGAACGAACTAGGCGAGCACCGCCATGCTCCGTCATACCCAGAACTTACACCCACCCTGACCCCCAGAGCTCAGCCCATCCGGCCTGGCAGGCAGTTCTCAGCCCGGGGTGACAGGGGGGTGACTGGGGCCGAGGAGGTGCTGCTGGTGCCACAGGGCGCTCGTAGGCTGTCCCTAAGCCAGAGGTATGGGGCACGTACCAGCTTCTCCTGCTGGCTTTAGGTCAGTGCTCACACAGACCCACCCTGCCCGTCCTCCTGCCCCGTCCCAGACTGGAGAGCAAGATGGCGGGAAACACGGTGTGGCAGAAACAGCACTTGGAACCACGTGACTTCAGGGCACACAAGGTTCTGCATCTCTCACAGGCTGGTGCCTTCGGCAAATCCATTGTATCGAGCATTCATTTACCTGCTGGAAAGGGGGTGCAGGGTGGGAGAGGAGAGTCTACCCCAGAGCCCTCAGCAAGTGGAGAAACTTAGGGGGACATGCCTTTCACAGATCTTTGCTCCTAATAGATTTGCTCTTGGTTTCTGTCCTTTTTTTTTTCTAATGGTCATTCCCCTCTTCTGTTCAGGATCCAGATTCTCATGGGTTGTCTCTCCGCCGTTCATTTGTGGGATTCTCCTAAAGCAAACCCAAAAACAGTGTTCCTAGCACCAGTTGTTTCTTTTCTTCTTCTTTTTTTTTAAGATTTATTTATTTATTTATGAGAGAGAGAGAGAGAGAGAGAGAGGCAGAGACACAGGCAGAGGGAGAAGCAGGCTCCATGCTGGGACCCCGATGTGGGACTCAATCCCAGATCTCCAGGATCGTGCCCTGGGCTGAAGGCAGGTGCCAAACCCCTGAGCCCCCCAGGGATCGGATCCCCAGTTGTTTCTTTATGAAGGGAAAGAAATTCCTTTGGCAAAAAAGTGAATTAAGACCAGAAATTAAGACCTCCGGCCAGTGAACAGTTGGCAGAAAGCCAGCTACCTCTTGTAGGGTTACTGGTAGGGAATCACCAGGAAAGCCCTAGAAACAGAGTACAAGGACACTTTAGAGAAAGCAAGAGTTTTTGTTTGTTTTTGTTTTTTTTAAATCCCATCACTAGTTAGGAGTGTTCCCTAGGGAACACAACCTCATCTCTTAATGGAACTCCTGTCCTGCTGAGCAGACCCGAGAAAGCTTGGAGCCAAGACACATCGTTCCTTCCAGCAGGCATTTGAGAGTTGCCCGCAGAGATAGTGAGAGAATAAGGTGAAGCACCAAGAATGAGTCTGAGAGCACACGAGTGTCAGCCCATAAGCCTCAGAGTCTATATTTATATTTCAATGGAAGGAAAACTATTAGATATTGAACAACTTTAATAGACTTTCTGGCACAACCTGAGTGGGGAGACAAGTGTTTTATGGGGTCGTCCTGGGGCCACATAAGGAGGAAAAGCTTATTTATTCCGGGTGGAAGTCAGGCTCCATTTCTGGCAGCCATCTGCATGCGTTTCACTGAATTCAAAGTTCTCATCATTTCAAGAGTTTCTGATGCGAACACAAGAAAATGTGCTTTGTGTCACAAAGGGTGATCATATGCAGAGAAGTCGGGCGTCTGAGGACATTTCCTGAAGGCGTCCACCTCCCTGCCTAGATGATAGTCCTAGGGGACAGTTTCAAGATCACAGGGAAACCAGACAGCTGTAGGGCAGAGCCCAAGGCACGCTGCCACCTGTGCGGGGCCGTGGCCTCTATTAAGACTCTGGAAGCAGCAACCAAGGGTCTGGCAAAGGCTCACTGGCTGGGACACAGGTTGTCATCATAATCAGGCATGTTAATTTGTTTCCTCAAAATTATAAGGCTTGGTTTAACTTCTGGCTTCATTTTGGCCCAGACTTAGCATAATTTAGCTGCACAGGCCAGAAAAAAGTAGGCTAAATCTCTGATGGTCAAGTGGCATCTGTTCTTCTGACTTAAAGATGGATACAAAGGTACGCGTCACGGGGCAGCGGATGTCAACGCTGAAGCCCAGCGAAGACAGGACATTCCCTGGAAAGAAGTGAGGCTCCCCCATTGGGAGCGCCCCGAAGGTGCCCCCGTAGGCCAGCAGGGCCAACCGCCCCGGTCGGGTAGGGCTGCGGGAGAGCGAGCGGTGGAGCGCTCCGTGCAATCCGTCTCCAAAACCACAGTCTTGGGGGATCCCTGGGTAGCTCGGTGGTTTAGTGTCTGCCTTCAGCTCAGGGCGTGATCCTGGAGAGCCGGAATCGAGTCTCACATCGGGCTCCCTGCATGGAGTCTGCTTCTCCCTCTGCCTGTGTCTCTGCCTCTCTCTCTGTGTGTGTCTCATGAATAAATAAATAAAATCTTTAAAAAAAAAAAACAAAATGCAGTCCTGGGAGTGAGTTCATAGTGCGTCGTGCTGTTAATGAACTCGGTCCAGCCACGGTGACAAAGTTCATTAGAGAACATTTATCCTCCGCTCAGGAAGGAGAAAGATGACTTCAATTAAAACTGCCCACACCGCAGATACGTTATCTTTATTAAAAAGGCATTTCCAGGAGTAAAATTCATGACATATTCACACGGTTAACCTGCAGCGGCCTCTCCCTATGGCTCATAGTTGGATAAATGCGAGTGAGCTCTATGGAAGACGAATAGGACCCTAGCGCCCGTCCTGTCACTGAAGGTAGACACAATAAGGGGCTTTCACGGGTGTTTAGACTCAGACTCTGCTGGATCCACTCATACTCCATCCAGACCAACGTCAAGGCCCGGCCTGCGGGCCGGTGACATCCCACGCTGCATGTATCGTGCCGCAGGTAGAAGAATAAGCCAAAGGGGGGATATTCCTCCTGGGCGGCTTGTGCGTGTTTCTGGTAGGCTTTCCCCACGTCTCCCTTGTTATAGTCTAGAAAGACACTCGTGGCAAATTTGGGAGACGTAAGTGAACGAGGAAAAGAGCACAGCTGCTTCTTTCAGGATCCAGCCGTGTCCGTAATCCAGAGACCTCTGGAATCAAACAATTGAGTCACGATCCTAGTGGCATCGCTCATAAACGTAGTAAAGGCACCTAAACTCTCTGAACCCGAGTTTTCTCATCTACAAACACGCGCCGGAAAGCCTCCATCTGCGCGCTCTGAGGATCACGAGTACGTGCTACTCGCTGTCACACATTAAGTGCTCGAGAAACGTTAGGTAGCCTGTGCTTCATGTTGTTTTTGATAAATGAATGAAACCAAGTTGTTTATCTTAAAAATCTTTAGTGAACACGTATCCCAGGCCAGTCATAATGTTTTAGGTTCTAGGGATGGACAAATGAACAATATGGACTCTCTCTGCCTTGAAATGGAGAAGATGATCCTTAGACATTGACTAATGATTCATGAAGAATAAGGTTCTTATTTTAAACAAAATGATAAAAGACATAGTGAAAAATAAAAATAAAAATAAAAAAATAAAAGACAAAAAATAAATAAATATAAAAGACATAGTGATTATTATTTTCAAACTGGAAGATCCGTAATGTCCCAATATGTAAAAATGATTTATTTCATTTACAGAATACGTATTTTCCCCTTTCCCCCCTTTTCCAGTTTGACTTCAGGGGCACAAAGTTGCATTAATCCCAGTTCTCATGACAGATGCTCACCACGCGAGCACGCAAGCCTATCTTCTTGCCTGTCCTCTCCCAATGATCCCATCCGCCACCTACGTGGGCACTGACTCTGGGATTCACCAGATGTCCACTGATCCTTCCACACATCCACGTAAGGATTATATAGTCTTGAAATAACACAGTATTGTTGTCCTTATGTGACATACATATAAATATTAGCTTAAAAAGTTGTTTCTTGGTCCTCGTAACACTGTTCTTACATGAAGTGTTCCTGTCTTCATGTAACTTACTTCCCCGCGCTGCTGAGTATCCCGGGGTTTGCGTGGATCACCTTTACCTGTTCTTCTGGTGATAGGCACCTAATTGCTTTACATCCTGCTGCTAGAAGCAATTTGACAAGTAAACATCTTTGCACACGTATCCTCATGAGTCTGATCGACAGTGTTTTGGTTTATATACAGACCGAGGCATCAAGTTTTGCAAACTTAGTTTCACTAACACATTTTTATACCATTTTTCAATTCCCCATACGTCTGCCAAGCCGTGGTGTTATTTGATGTGCTGATATTTGTCATCTGATGCCCATAATGTGGTATTTCATTGTTTAAATTTGCATTTCTCTAAATAAATGATATTGTGACATTGCTCATTTCCTGATGTGATTATTAGGTTAACTATACCCACCAGTTCATGGCGCACAGATACCCTCTAAACAGTATTGTCCATTTTTCTATTGGGTTTCCTGCCATCTCTTAGTTATCTGTAACTGTTTAGATGTTTTATTCGTTGTTTTACACTTTGCAAATAACTTCTTACAGTTTGTAATTTCTGATAGTTTTACCTGTAGTCTTCTTCATTGAATATAACCTGTTTTGATGTAATTTAATCTCTCACCTTTGCCCTTTGTTTTAAGCTATCTAGTCTTGTTCAAGAAATTCTTTCCTATCTAAAAATTACAGATATTATAAACATAGCCTTCTATTTTTTTTTTTTGGTACTATTCTCATTCAGGACTTATTGTGGTTACAGACATTTTACATATGATGTGAGGTAGGGGTCAACTCCCCCCTCACACCTCCTAAAATGGGTCAATTCTCCCATTATCATATCTACAAAATAATGAATGTTTTTCCCACTCGTTTGTAAAGTTATTTATAACATACAGCTATGACCCTGTTAATATGTTTTATTTATTTATTTATTTATTTATTTATTTTTTGTTAATATGTTTTAAACGTTTAAATTTAATGATGTTTTATATTTAATATTGGGCAAGAAAGTTCCCCTCTTTGCTTTTTTATTTGTTTTTATTTTTATTTATTTATTTTTGACATTTTATTTATTTTTTCATGAGAGACAGAAAGGCAGAGAAGCAGAGACACGGGCAGAGGGAGAAGCAGGCTCCCTGCAGGGAGCCCAATACGGGACTCCACCCCAGGACCCTGGTGTCACACCCTGAGCCAAAGGCAGACGCTCAACCACTGAGCCACCCAGACACCCCCTTCTTGCTTTTTCAAAAATCATCTTAGTTATTCCTAGACCTTTAGTTCTCCAGACACTGTTTAGAGCCAGCTTGTCAAGCTTCCTGGTATTTCAATTAAATATACATCAATAGATTAGAGACTAGTGACCCCTTCACAGCAACATCCCACCTATAAACATAATGTTACCACTCCATTTATCCAGGTTTTTTTATATACTTCAATAGGATTTTACACTTTATCTATAGTGGCTCAATGCATTTTTTTGTTAATTTCTATGTCGGTGATTCATATTCATAGCCTTTAATAATACTACATTGTATATGCTTTTCTATTTGATTTTTGCTAATATAAAAAAATACTAAGTTATCCTTATACCCAGCAAACTTGCTAAACATTAGTTTTCATAGTTTGTGTGTTCTTCATTTTTTATATAAATGATCGTGTCATTTTGAAATAATAACAGTCCTGTCTCTTCCTCTCCAATCCTGCTTCCTCGCAGCTTTTCTTATCACATCGCCAGGACACCTCTGCGGTGTTCAACAGTAGTAGAGACAGCGCCTGATATTGGGTCTTAAAGCATATCCATCAAGTGTGATGTTTGCCACAATCATGTGGCATATAATTTTTTTATAGAACTAAGTCTGGTTCTCGAAAAAGATTTTTAGGAATCATGAATTTTTCACCGTTCATTACCATATTGAATTACATTCATAAATTGTTCATGTCAGATCATCTTTATGGTTGTAGAATTAAATCATGATTATGACTTTTTAATACAGTGTTAGACTGGTGAATATTTCATCCGCAATTTTTACATTAATAATAATCAGTGAAATTTGTAAGTTCTGTGTACCACACGTATGTGTCTTGGGTCTCAGGAATGTTAGCCTCACAAAATGAGTTAGATGATTTTCTCTTTTTTCTATTTTCTAAAAACACATAAGGTAAAAATTACCTATTTCTCTTAAGTTTGGTTCTCATCTGTGAAATGGGCTGGACCTGGAGGTTTTAGGTTATAGAGCTAACCAACTCTTTCTTTTTAAGTCAATTTTAACATTTTATTCATTTCCAGAAATGTATCCATTTCATTTCAAATTTACTAGCATGCAATGATTTATTGCATTTTTATGCAATAAATTTTTATGTTTTTTATTTTTTATTTTTATGTTTCATTGTGTCTATTTTTCTTATTTCATTCCAGACCTCAGGTATTCTCATCTTTCATTTTAATTAGTCTTGTCATCAGTTGGTTTCTCTGGTTTGTCTCTTCAAAGAAGCAGCTTTTGGTTTTATTTATGCACAATTAAAAGTACTTCAAGCTGAGGGCAGTGAGAGCATCTTAGGTCAACGTGTGAGGGACACCACTGAAATACAAGTCATGGGAAAACATAGTTTTGAGTATATTGTGAAAAAAAAAGAACCAAAATTTAAACTGAGTATTCGGTTCAGAGGAGCAATAGAGCAAACCCTCAAAAATAAGAGGAAATAAGAAAATCAATGGCCAAAAAAAATGAGATAGAGAAGAAAATAGCCCAAATCGGCAACTTTTCTAAAGTGCTTTTATATGTAGGATTTCCAATTAGAAGCCAACTATTTGCTTCCTTGTTGCTCTTACAACGCAGAGAGTTTGGTGAGGAGGCCCCCAGGCAGCCTGCTTGGACCCGCGGGGGTGGAGCGAGCCTGGGCTCACCTGCAGGTGCACAGCCTGGTTGCGGGAGCAGCCCTGGGCCACCCGGCATACGCGTGGGCCCCAGGCCTCCGCTGCATCGGCGCTGGGGCTGCCTCGGTCTCCTCACCCGGTGAGGGCCTGGGGGCTCTGAGGCAGGAGCGGGCCTGGGGCGCAGCGGGAGGAGCCACCAGGTGGCCAGGAGGCCGCCCCTCACCTGCAGCCCAGTGCTCCTCGCACGAGGGGCCGGCCCTGGGGGACCTTCAATCCTCCCGTAAATGCTGCTCCCAGCCTCTGTGCTGAGCCTTCTCTCCATGGTTCTTCCTTCTGAACACACACCTGTGTCACGCTCTCTAGCCGAGCGTCCTCGCTGGCTCCTGGACGTGTGGTGGCCACCTCCCCATCTAGTTGGCACATGTGCCAGCCGAGGGGGGAAAAGCCCAGAGGGCCGTCTCTCCTGTGACTTCACGCCCAGAGTCTTGCCGAGTGCTGTGGGGCACATGCAGTGGACGCGCCGTAAGGATGCCCAGAACAAGGACCTTAAGTGACCTCTCAGACGGCCCGGACGGTAGCTCCCTGAACTGGGGTACCTCCACCGAGGCTAGCTGGCGGGCACCGTACCGAACGAGCAGGAACCCCACGCCAGGGAGACGGCTCCCCCTCCACCAGCGACGCGAGCCCCAGGAAACCCCTTTAGCCAAGTGCCTGAGCTCGGGCCTCTCTGAAATCCCACGGTGAAGGGGAGGGAGGGGCGCTCAGAGGACACACGCTTCCTTCCAGACCTTCCCGCTAAAAGGGCCTTGCGAGGCAATAGACTAAGGATGTTTTTCACATTTCAAATAGGACAGTCAGTTCATGCGTGAAGCACTGACTCTAATTCTGTGCATGTTTCCAGAATGGAGGCCAGATCTGATGTGACAACTGCCAGGTGAAAATCACAGGAGCATAATATTATGCAATTTGATTTCCAGGCAGGATGTTCTAGATCTCCCGGTTGCCAGCCAGACAAAACATCTGTGAAGCACAAAACCCACATTCAGACACGGGCCCCTCACCTTCAAATATTTAAATGAGTGTGATGAACCCTGAGAGTTAAAGCTCTCAACACATTCCTCAAAACTAATGCTTTAAAGTTCAAACACGTCCAGTAACGACAGTAGTCTGGTTTACCGTAATTCCGTAGAACCTTAGAGCGTTAGAGCTCAGACATCCACGAAATATTATTTGGTGAAATTCCTTCTGTTTACAGTAAAGAAATTGAGACTTAGAGGGATACGTGACGTGTCCAAGCCTCCCCCGCGAGCCAGCGTCAGGACCTAACGTGGCCTCCGAGCTGGTCGGTCCCTAGGCTCCATGTCAACTTAGATCCATCACGGAGACGACTGCGCTTTGAGGATAAGCTACCTGACTTCTCCTGAAATGAGTAATTCCTAATTCATAGCAAAGTTCTCTTAATTGAATGAGACACGCGTAGGTAGCACATGGCCCATCAGGGTACTTTACAAATGGTAGCCGTGGCTGGCATCATAACCATTGCTGTTAATCATCATCCCATGTGCCCTCTAAGCCTCCCATGATTTCCCATCCTATTAGGTTGGCTGTGCTTTTAGGAGACGCCTCCTGAGCAGCGACTGACGCATGGGACGATGCCTAGGATGGGGTCGGAGCCCCAACCCCTTTACCGAGCTGCAGCCTTCCCCTCCGGCAAACAGCACGGAAGCCCCATGGCCGACCAGGAAGAGCATCCGCGTGGGCCACACGGGTCTGGGTCTAAATGAAGCTCTGCTACTTACCGTGTGGTTGACCTCAGTGAAGCACTTGATTTTACTGATCTTCGGTTTTCTACTCTCTTCAGACAATAGCATCTACATTGCAGAGTTCGTAGAGGAGATTAAGTCAGGTCGTGATGTCATCAAGATGGCAAAACGGGTCGTTCCTGACTTCCCTCCCCCTCACAAGAACCCCTAAGGACGATTGGAGAACAAGACGCCTCTGAGAGAACCCTAGGCCTGGAGGGTGAAGCTGAAGCGAGGCCCGCCCGCCATCGCAAAGGCCAGGACAGGTCCCATTGGCGGGCTAGGAGAGGCAGCTCCACGGTGGCCACAGGGCCCTCTCTCCCAGGCCAGCCAGCACTGCACTAGGAGAGGTCTCCCTCGAGCCCCTGGCTCTTCCAGTGAGATAAAGAGAACCCAGGGACATAACAGTTCTCAAGCATTGGGGTCTTTCGGTGGGAGCCCCTGTTTTGACCTTGCACCACGGAGACAGCTGAGGAATGGCTGTGAGGGACATGGGGAAGGGTACAGGGATGTTGGCGGCTGACTACAAGCCAGCAGAACCCAAGCAGTGACCCCAACTGGCAGCTTTGCTCATTCGAAGAACCAGGATGGGGACCCGCCCGGTCTGGGGTACCTATCGGGGTACAGATCTACCTAACGCACACCCTCAGATGGAGAGTCTTGTTGGTCCTAGACCCAGTTTGTCCATGCCCAGGCAAGGAGCAGTCACAGCCCCGCCTGCTACGGAGAGTAGTCTCCAGGCCCATCTGACTAGGACAGCTGGCGACAACCAGACGCCATGGGCCCAGCCACCCTGGAGCCTGGAAGCGGGCGGGCGCTGGTCACCCAGAGCAACGCCAGGTATGGGGTGGAGGATTCCAGTGCTGCACATCAGCACAGGGGTTCAGTCACAGCCAGGGCTGAGGGTGCACCCCCCGACCCCCCACGCTGTGGAAGGCGCCTTCTGGCCCCCTCTGCCCGGAAGGGCTGGTGACAATTCCTAGGGACTGTGTGGCCCAGGGGTGCTCAACCCTAGAGAAGGGCAACAGAGCCAACAGGCGGCAGAGCAAGGCCAGTGGCCCTGCCTGGCCAGGGAGCCTGGGCTACAGGAACTTGAGTTGTGACAACAGAAAGCTTTCCGGCTTTAGGGCTGCGTGTGCCTGTGCTGGGCGGAGAACCTCCTCCGCACACCTGCTCATTGCTGAACACGGCCTTCGGGGAACCCAGCCAGGGCACGCGAGGAGCCACACAGCCCGTCCAACAGCCGGGCTTATGGTGCCGCTTGCACAGAGCGCAGCCCATGGCTCCCGTCTACACCGCAAAACCAAGTGCCTCAGTCTGAGTAGGAAATGCAATGCACGCTCTGACCTGATTGGGCCCCGAGCGACACGCCGTGCAGGCCTGCTCCCCTGCTGGGGCAAGAGGCCTGGTTGTAGCCCCATCTACTCCTGGATAGAGTACCCAGTCCCAACCAGCTGGGAAGATGGGCCAGAGAATCCAGGCAACTGTGGACCCTATAGCCTCACATGGTTAGGGAGCCAAGTGAGCCATCCTATCCAATGCTGTCCCCCCACCCCCATCCCTATCCGCAGAGCCAAACAGCTCCTTTGCCCAAAGAGCACACCGACCTGCTCAAAGGCATTACCCGCAGACACACCCCGAATGGCGTAGACCCTACTGGGGTGATTGCTTCACTCTACACGGCAACTGAACCACCATGCTGCGTGCCTGTAGCTCATGCAGGGATGTGTGCCAGTTACCTCTCGAAACTGGGGGCAAAAAAGAAAATAACGTGTGCAAAATACTTAGCCTGGCATCTGACAATGGTAGGTGCTCAGTAAAGACTCTGTCTTGGGTTCTAACTATGACCACCTGGCCTGGAGGGAGCGCTGATGTGAAACCAGCCCCCTACCCGGGACCAGGATCCTACCGGGGCCCTCTCCCGAAGAGGCCCATGTGGAGCCCAAGGACAGCTACCACTTGGCTCTGACTGTCACAAGAGCTTAGACACTGCGGCAGCCAGTCCCTCACGACAGACAGGACTAAAGCCCTGGGAGCCACGGGTCTCGGTCTGTTAGACCTGCTGCAGCAGAACACCTCCAATGGGGAGGCATCTAACAGCAGGCAGTTATTTCTCCCATTCTGTAAGCTGGGGGTCTGAGATCAGGATGCCCTTGCATGCTCAGCTGAGGATCCTTTCCAGGATTCAGACTTCTTTTTGTGCTTTCAACCTGGCAGAAGGGCTGAAGGGACACTCTGGAGCCTCATTTATGAGGGCACTAACTCCTGGTCACCTCCCAGAGGTGGGAGACCTGCCCTCCCAATATTACCGCTTTAGGGGGTGGGTTTCAGCATAAGATCGGAAGACACATAGGCTGTAATACAATTATTACCAACTCTAAAGCAGGATAAATGTTAAATATCTTCTATATGTAATCACTAATGCTCTATCAGAACCCATGGATTGGTTGGATGAATCTCATTTTACAGTTGAGCAAACCAAGGCAAAGGTTACGTGACTTGCTCAAGGTCACAGAGGTAGTAACTGGCAGCACCAGGGCTCAAAGCCTGCTCATTTGTCATCCGGGCCTGTTGCATCTTATACCCAGTGGCAGACACTCACAGACCGCATCTCACCCATTCCCAGCGTCTGAGGACCCGAGAGGCCATGGCTATAACCTGATTCCTCAGACAGATCCTTCCATCTCCCTCGATAGCATTGCATGGACCCCTCAAGGCGTCCGTGAACCACAGTGCTCTGTATTAAGGATTGACAATCTTTCTCTGTAAAGGGCCAGATACTAGCTATTTTAGGCTTTGTGGGCCCTACAGTCTCTGTTATGCCCACTTGCCTTTGCCCTGTGGTGTGCACGTCGGTGTAGACGGCACACAGACAGCCGAACACGGCCGTGTCCCAGGAACACTTCATTTATAAAAACAGGCAACTGCTGGATCTGGGCCATAATTCGGCAACCCCCGCTTTCTATGCTTGCTACTCAAAGTACGGTCATGGACCATAAGCACCAGCATCACCCGGGAACTTGTTGAGAAGCAAAACTGCAGATCTCACTCCAAATCTGCTGACTCAGAACCTGACTTTTCAGATGTTCCCCAGGTGACTCATGTCTGCGTCCAAGAGTGAGAAGCTCTGCTCTGTATGGCCTCACCTCACTGGGCGTATCCTGCAGTCCGAGCGCTGGTCCAGGCACCATGCATACCTACCACCTTTACAACAGGGCAAGATGGTGGCTACCATCCCATTTTGCAGCTGGGGAAAGAGAAGTTCAGATTTATTAATCAAAAGGATAACAATTGGCACTGAGATTTAGCCAGAAATTTTTAAAAATCTATTATTGATATTCATGTCAGAAATGGTATGACAGGGACCCCTGGGGGGCTCAGTGGCCGAGCGTCTGCCTTCAGCTCAGGTCGTGACCCTGGGGTCCCCGAGTGTCACATGGGGCTCCCTGTATGGAGCCTGCTTCTCCCTCTTCCTACATCTCTGCTTCTCTCTCTGTGTCTCATGAATAAAAATTTTTAAGAATGTTAAAAAAAAGGCCATATCATTACTCAGTATTTTTATATTCTTTTTTAAAATTCATCTTCAAAAATTTTGTAAACATCTATTTCTTTCTTTTTGAGAGAGAGAGAGAATACGCAGCAGGGAGGGACAGAGAGAGAGAGAAGCTCAAGCAGACTCAGCACTGAGCGTGGAGCCCAGCCAGGGCTTGATCCCACAACCTCGAACAGAAACCAAGAGTCGGATGCTCAACTGACTGCACCCCCCAGGCACCTCTCTCTTTAAAATTTTTAGAAAGAATTTGAGGTAACTTAGAAACACATACAAGATTTTTAAAATGAAATAAACACTAAAGTAGATTATTGAGGACTAGAAACTATGCCTAGGATGAGGACCTGCTGCAAAAATATACATTATGAAGTCTTATACCTCTTCCGTGGCATTTTACTCAAAAAGTGAAATCAAAGCTCTATCATCTGTCACATAATGAAGAGAGGCCAAACTTGGAAAACTCTTCCTTGTCGAGTGTGTCATTTAATTTCTATTCTTTCACATGTGAAAAGTACCTAATATCTCAGAAACTGTATCAAATAAGAAATATGAAAATATGCTATTTCACTCCAAATTTTAACAAAATAATAAGTTTAATTATAACAGTCATGATATAAAACACAATATTGTCATAACAACTAATACTTATCGATCGCTTATCATGCTGACATCTCTGAATGGATTCTCTCATTTATCTACACAACAACCCTAAGCTACTAAAATTAGCTCCATTGAGAAATGACAAAATGTGTCTAAGAGAAGTTAGGTAACTTGGCTGTCCGGTGGATCAGGAGCTACCGCTGGATGCACTACCCCAAAACAGAACAATTTAGAAAACAATCATGTATTTGTTCCCAACTTTTTTTTTGGTCAGCAATTCGGGCTGTGCTTAGCCGGGCGGTTCAACTGCTGCCCGCGGTGCTGGCTGGGCTCCCTCGCATACCTGCAGGGTTGGGGCAGCAGGAAATCTGTGTGCTCGCTCATCGTCAGACAGCGTAGCCCAGACGTCTGCACTCGGCCACAAAAGGCTCTCAGTGAGGAGCAACAAAGCAAAGTCCTGGTGCAGATGGACTCCTCAAGCTTGTTTGTGTCACATCGCTAATCTCCCAACCCAGGGACAATACGGGGGAGAACTCAACAAGGGTTTGCACATAAGAGGCAAGATTCCTTGAGAGCCGTCAAGGTAGTAAGCCATCTTACCCCGCACATAAATGACTATTCCCTGTGTAACTAAGACATTGCGAATTCAGGTTCCATTCGGGCCTTAACTGTTCTAGCACACGGGCCTTCAAGAGAACTCCCCCTAAGATTTTCTAGGTGGTGTCAATTTCTCTTCTTTTTTTTTTAAAGACTTATTTATTTATTCATTCATGAGAGAGACACACACAGAGAGAGAGGCAGAGGGAGAAGCAAGGCTCCATGCAGGGAGCCCGATATGGGACTCGATCCCGGGACCCCAGGATCACACCCTGGGCTGAAGGCAGGTGCTAAACCGCTGAGCCATCCAGGGATCCCCCCAATTTCTCTTTTAATTCTTAAACTGCCACCTCCCAACATAATGTGGACATTGCTAATCTCATCTTCATATGATTCTTTTTTTTAACTCAGTAACTATAGACCTCATTAGAAGTCTAACAAAATACAAATTAAAGATAGACTATTTGTCATTCCTAAAGTCATTCATATTATAAGACTAGACTTTACAGAATTGCTCTCTAGAGACCTAGCTGATTCCCAAAGTGTCCTCAATGGATAAAAGGTTAACTATTTACCGCTATTATCTCATTTTGTATCACACAGGTCTTTCAAAGTCAAAGAGCATTTGGGATCCCCCTGGGGCATCTGGGAATGCTAATGATGGGGCAAGAGAGTCAACAGTGGAAAGCCACTTTGGAGACAGGGTCCTGAGAGCCTTATATGCCATACTGAGGAGGTAGGGGGCTTTAATGAGGGTAGACAATGGATAAGCATGATCAAATTGACATTTTAGGAATATCTCTCAGGCCACAGAGGGAAGGTGGATGAGAGGAGCAGAGATAGGGAGACCATTTGAGAGCCTTTTACACTAGTCTGGGTGAAATGCTGTAAAAATCCGAGTACCAGTGACAGAGGAGATCACTCTGAAGTCAAACAACCTGGCCACACACTCCCATATACTACAGAATGTGTTTTTCCCTTTCCTCAAGAATAATAGAATCATGGTAGTGGGGGCAGGGAGGTAGGATATGAAGATTGGTCTATTGGCCCAATTATTAGGGATCTTTATACCCAGAGAATTGAGAAAGGCCTTGCCATACCCTGAGATTTATTTCCTCTACTGCCCCTAATATAAATCTTCCATGGTTAAAAGAAAACAAAAAGAAAGAAATTGCATCGTCTTGTAAACAACAGTGGCTTCCTTCTTGGAGAAAATAATGGAAGAAAATTAATGTAGCATTAGATTAAGCTCTATTAGTGTAATTATACAATGGCTGTCCTAAAGAGATATGTCACGCAGACGATCTTTATTGTCACAAAGAACAGTCTATACAAAAGAACAAAGGAAATGACTTTAATAAAACATTTTGCCCTGAGCAAGAAATGTGCTTCATGTATCATATATGAGAAAGGATAGCTATTTGAAATAAAATTGGAACTGTGACCTTGCTTTAACGGCGTTCATTACTTAACGCCACTGAAAGTAAATTAACGGACTCCCAAAAGGTATAAAATGCATTCTGCTTTGTGGCATTTGTTTGCTTACACAGAAGTTTAAGAGGGATTTTCTCATGTGATTATTTAAACAAATTGCTTCAAGGAATTCTCAGCCACCTTTCAGGTTTTGCCAAAGGGCATTTCTCATAAAAAAGGATTCACCTAAGAGGAAAAACATACCCCTGAAAGGCATTTATTAACAAGGGAAGTGAGGTTCATGTGTCACCCACAAATTCAACAATTTGTGCTTTCAAAATAGCTATAGCTGTTTTATTTTGGATTTCTCTAACCAAATTCAACACTCTTTTTCTTCTTCTTTCTTTCTTTCTTCTTTCTTTCTTTCTTTCTTTCTTTTTTTTTTTTTTTTTTTTAAGGCTGAGTTGTGAGTTGGCAACCCAGCAAATGAACAGATTCCTTAAAGGTCTGATTTGTACTCCATCAAGTCTGAACTTACATGACCGTAAAGCTCTGTCTTATATAATGTCTCCTTATCTTGTTTCTTGTCATTCAAAACCACACACCTTCCAGCTGCTTATCTTTACAAGCCACTTTATGGTTTATAAGTTGCCTTTACATCTCATTAAGATGTTCTCAATGACCTTGAGTTTAGGTAGAACAAATATTGGTATTATTCTTAGACATAGGAGCAATTTTAGCTTCAGAGTATCTAAGTGACTTGCTTAATATCAGAAACATATGCAATTGCTAGCAGCAGAGCAGCAAACAAAACAAAGTTCTTGCCTTCAGGGAGTTTGTCTTTCTGGAGTGAGAAAATCCATAAATGCATGAATAAATACACAATCTAATGTCAGGAGAATGGTGGTGAGATGGAGACCACACGAGTCATCTGTCTCAGATCCGAGCTTTTCTTAGCATATTTCCATCGGTACAAATACTGTAGAATGGTTGTCCGAGGACAGTGTTCCCCATTAAGCCTTTCTAGTATGACTCCAGCTAACCCTAATGGCCCATGGAGCAGCTGTGCAGACCTCTACACTTTAGCCCTACTTGTCTATTCAATGTAGATGTTCGTATGCACTGGGGAGCCACAGACCAGGGAAGTAGATGTCAGTGTTCCAGAAAGGTTACTTAAAAATGTGGTTTGTAGACACAGGAGAATGGCAATTACTAGGCGCCGGCATGGTTCACTGAGAACAAGTCACACAAATCAGATCAACATTACTGGCATCTGCAACAAGGTCATAAAAGGGAGAAGTGAAGATGATGCTTGAGACATACCGTGTCTACATTTTAAGTGCCACCTCGAGTCCTTTTTTTTGGAATTGAGTGGTAACAAACCCATCAGTAAAAATTTCATAAAGACTCTTGGTGAAATAAACATGTAAAAATCATATTTTTGTGTAGAAATGTGGTCTGCATGGCAGTCTTGTTGGGTGGGTTTAAAAATAGCTAAATAAACCTACTAAAAATTATGGCCTATTGTTCAAGTCACAGGAGGGCTGCACCAGGGCAGACCTCCATCTTTGATCATGGTATTTTCAGTGATTATTTGAACGAACAGGTCAAAAACAGTGAGAAACTCAGTAAAATGCTAATAAAATTCACACATGAACAAAGAGGTTGAGAGGAAAAGCTCATGGGCATATTGGAGAAATGTAGTCGGAATCTTCACTTCTCAGTGGAGGCTAGAATTCAGTTTCAAAACCTGTACTGAAAGCCCACCTCCGCGAAGGATGCGGACGCAGGGCATCCTCCCTGCCTCCCAGCAGTTCCTCTGAGGAGCCACTTACGTCCCCGTTACCATCCTCTCGTGGACCGACCTGTATCCCCCACAAAACTCACAGGCCCAAGTTCTGTCCCCAGTTTCTCAGAATGTGAGGGCATTTAGGTAAAATAGGTCAAGTTGATGAGTCTCCTCATCCTAAGAGGAAACAGCACAGAGACGCACACGGAGGGAAGACCGCTGAGGGCACGGGGAGGACGGCCATCTACGAGCCCCCGTGAGAGGCCTCGCAGAAACCAACCCTGCAGGCACCTTGATTTCTGACCTCCAGCCTCAAGAACTGTGAGAAAACGAATTCCTGTTGTGTAGGCCACCCAGTCCGTGGTGCTTTGTTATGACAGCTCTAGCAAAGTAATATAAACCTCTGTCAGAACCTCTACTGCCCCAGGCCTAGGCCCCCGAGGTCCCACTCCTGGCTACCCACCTTCCTTCCAAACTTCCATTCCTTTCCTCCCCTAGGATTGCTGCTCCGCCAAGCAGATGGAGCAGGAGCCTCCTGGGCAATAATTACTGTGAAAATTACTGAGGAAGAGGGTCTTCTTTTGTCACTAAGAGCTTTCAAGGAAAGAAAAAGTATATATTTTTATATAAAGTAATATTATACATGGATCAGTCATGTTGAATTAAACGGACTCCTAAATATCAGAACATAACCCATTCATGAGACACCGATCTTCCTTCGAATTTGCCAACTCAGTTGTCTAGTCATTCGCTGAACATTTATTTACTGAGCCCTTGCTCTGCACCACGCT
Source organism: Nyctereutes procyonoides (assembly GCF_905146905.1). Classification (NCBI taxonomy): domain Eukaryota; kingdom Metazoa; phylum Chordata; class Mammalia; order Carnivora; family Canidae; genus Nyctereutes; species Nyctereutes procyonoides. The sequence goes on from NW_026575142.1 coordinate 72,972,281, forward strand.
CTCTGCTCGTCCTTTTCACACTAGAAGGAAGAGTAGGGGCATGCTAAGAGGAGCTGGGGTCGGGGGACAAGCCGAGCCTTGCAGGAAATGGGAGCTGTTGCTGAGAGGGTCAAAGGCACAGAAGGGCCCAGTGTCCTCAGAGAAAGGAGAGCAGCTTGCCATGGCTGGACTAAAATGTGTGCTGAATACGGGAGTGGAAGAGGAGTCAAAAATACAAATGGGGTGGAGTCTAAGGCCCTTTCTGCCACACTAAGGAGTTCCGCGCCCCATGCTGTACATAGTGGAGAACCAACAGATGTGTTTAAGGATATAAGACGTGATTGACTTTAACATTAGAACTTTGGCAGAAACAAGGTTAGATGGGGGTAGGGAAGGAGAATTGTCAGGGGGCCGCGTTGAGAAGTTCTTTGAAGACCTGAAATGGTGAGTCTCGTTACTCCTGAGGTCCTGACGTTATAAACCCGTGCGATCAATACTATTGCTCCACGTATGTGTCTGAATCCCATTTCCTGCATACATGCGTGTGAACACCGTACTTACCAGCTGACCCAAGGTCATCAGTGCTAAAAATAAAGCTCCTATTACCAGGTCGTCCATTTTTCAGTAGCAAGTGATTAGAACATTAAATGGTTTATATATTACCACGATAAAAAAAAGAAGTGCTTAAGACTTTCTAAAACACCGTATTTCCTACCAAATCACAGGAGCAGAGGTTCATTTTTCCTTTAGTAATGAAGTTCTCATCTTGAGGTCCAATTCATAAAAAGACATTTACATAGCTTAGTGTGGTTTTTCTCTCGCTTCTGCTTTTTTATGAGAAGAGAGAAGGAATAGGGAAGAAATCCAAATCAAATGGAAAATGGAAGCCAAGGCAAAAATAAAATTAAAATCCTCAATGATTGAGGTAGCGAGTAAGGTCGGTGGGGTGATGGGAAGAAAGGAACTCACAAGAGCTTGTAGGAAACATCTCTTTCAAGCACAAACGAAGAGGGATGGACAGGTGACCCACAGAAGACTACAGACCACTTCCTACTTTATAAATAGCAGCTGCCACCTTGTACTGCGTTCCTAAAATAGCTCGCGCCTTGCTGAGGAGAGGGAGGAAGGGGGGTAAGTGTGGAGGTTGTAGAAGTGATAATGAAGAACATCAAAACAGGGATCCTGTGCAGACGGAGCTGTGACCTGCAGGGACCAGCGGGCCTGGAGCTTAGTCATGGGGACGATACTGCAATTCAACAACCGTTGGGTGAGCCCTTGCTGTGTATAACACGGTGTGCTAAATTCTACCCAATTCAAAGAAGAATTAGGGACTTATCATTTAAGAGGCCTGACGAGGCAGGAACAGCAGCACTTGCAATACCGGGCCGGCTGGGAGATGGGTCGTGAGACATAAATCACTGGGCTCTGGGGGTCGGAGGGACAAAGGAAAGCACTTGGAGGATTTAGAGAACCATCATGGAGACATCACGTGAGTCCTTCCCTCCTACTTAAAGGATGAATGGGATTTTTTTTTTTTTTTGGATGAATGGGATTTTAAGAGGCATGAAAGATGGAGGGATATACTGTAGAGGGAGGCCATGTCCCAAGTGGAGGGAAGAGAGGCACGAACCACAGAGCTCAGGGAAAGAGAACACACGTGGATAGAGCCCAGGGTTTGACTTGAGGGTGGTCAGAGTAGGTGTTTGCTGATTCTTCTAGACTTTTTGAGCTTTCCCACTGGAGAGTTAAGGACATAAAATGGGTATTACTCCCTCATCAACTCATATAGGGTCAGAAGCATCACCCTTGCCAATACATACTTATTTGGTGAATAAAAAGAAAATGCATCTCCCAGAGTCTCAAAGCAGCCTTTAAACTCCTTCCTGCTCCAGCAACCCTCAAGAGCAGGGGAGTTGTTTTTTTGGTGGGGAAAATGTCTGTCCTGAGCATTACAGGAACTCCAGCAGCATCTGTGGGCTCTTCCCACTAGATAGAGGGAGTGGGGACTCTTAGAGGCATAACAACAACAACCACTCAATGCCACCTGCCGGTGTCCTAAGGGCTTCATTATGTTGATGAACAACCCTACCTGGAGACCGCAGCCCGCTCGCTGACTGACTCATGGGAGGCTGTACCCCAGGAGGCCTCGATCCTTATGAACCTCTCACCTCCGTTTTACAGGTGATACAGTTAGGGACCAACGTCAGGTAGTTTTTAAGGTTTGAGTCCAAGGTTTGAACAAGGTCATCTGACTCCAACCCAGAAGTTACAACCACTCTGCTGTGCTGTTTATACTGTGAGGCTGCTGATTTGCTAATTCTGCTAAGGAGGAAGTGAGGTTTGAGAAGGTGATGTAATGTCCCCAAAGTCACCCACTTATGTGACTAAAATCTGGGTCTCCTGATTCACCCTTCAGATGTTTTCCTGCCTAGGGATGTGCACAGAGCGATGGCCTCCCCTGGGAGAACCGTCCTAGGAGCAGGTCGCAGGTGACCGTGGACTCGGCTCCAGAGCAGAAAGCTGTTTCCAATTCAGTGTGGTGCTTGCATTAAAAGAATGGACTCCTAAAAAAAAAATAGATTAAAAATAAATAATAAATAAATAAATAAATAAATAAATAAATGGACTCCTAAAAAATAATGATAATAAATTAAAAATAAATAAATAGAAGAATGGACTCCTGAAAGCCACCCGCTGCCACAACCCCCTCTCTCACTTACGCGCAGGTGCACAGGCCATAAAAAGAAATAGAACACTTAGCTGACGTTGGCTTGAACCCGGAGAAATCTAAGGAGGTCCAGGAAGTATGTAGAAACCTCTGTATTGTTTCCAAAAAAAAACTAACTTCTAGACCTACTGGATGAAAACTTCCGTAGAATTCGAGTTTCCAAATTCAGGGTGATTCTACTAGAATTCTAACCTCACGTACAAGAGGAGACACTCCTCGGTTGCGCGGAGGGTTGACGTGAGGTGTTTGGATTCTCTCCCACTTGTGCAAGCGTGTGAGAGGTCAGATACGCCAGCCCTGCCCGACCGCTCGAGGGGCGGCCGGCCCGCGTGTGGCCGTGCTCCCACCTGCTAGCCTCAGTATCTCAGCCCCCAGGGCCTCAGAGCAGCTCGGCTGTGCTTTGGGAGGAAATGTGGAAAACAGACAGAAGGTGAAAATGATGATCCAGCTCCCCAGGGCCCCTCTGCTCTGGACCCCAGCGGAGGCGGCTACGCGCCAGGGTGCCCTGAAGTGACCAAAGCACCAAGTCTTACTGCCTTCGTGCAGCCATAGTGAAGGGCCATGAAGCACATCCCGAGCACCAGGACTACCCTGAGCTCGCTACCTGTAGGGCCGCATCTTACTCACTCTTCACCACGTCCCTATAAAAGGTTGTCATTGTCGCCTCCATTTTACAGATGAGGAAACGGGCTCCAGGGTCTCTTGCGGGGTACGTGGCTAGTAGGAGGCGATTGGGACTAGAACCCCGTCGTGTCAGACATCAGGATTCGTGTTCCTAACCACTGTCTGCCGCGTGTGACAGATGCCTACCATCTACCCGCTGAGCCGCGATGCCGGCCTGACCCGCGCAGGAGAACCAGTGTCACCTTATCCTTAAAGTGCTTACGGTTGGGTGAGGAAAACCGATACGTAGAAGGGTGATCGCAACACAACTAGAGGAACAGAAAGATTGCTCAGGGAGGTGCAGGGCAGAGCCTCCCACCGCTCACGGTCTGTGCGAACACTGGTGTCGTGATTTCCTGTCCCCATAGTGAAACGTCTCTGTGAGCCACGTGAGATCTGTGCACGCCAAGGACGATAATAGTGTGTCTTACATTCCTGTCTTCAACATCTTTAACCTAGATTTGAGCAATTCTTCAAATTCTTAGCAACTTCAACAGTCACACCGATGAATCTTCCCTTTCAGTTCCGGAAACTTCCCCTCCCGTGATACGGTCCCCCTTCCTGTCTCAGCCGCCCAATGCCTAGGGCCCCAGCTCCAGGCTTGTCTTTCCCCAAACCCGCGAGGCACCCATGCTCCAACCCGAAGCCCCATTCCCTCACCACCTCCCAGCTCCCTAGCTCATTTCCTCTCGCACCTTGCCAACGAGTGCTGGTGACCCCAAGGTCTCCCAGGCACAGGCCATACTACCCCTTTGCTGTCTCTTGCCTCCTCTTTGTCCCTACTTCACCTTCTCCCTTGCCCAGCTGCAAGTCCATAACCAACTATGATTTCCGATGATTCCTTCGCTGCCTCCTCAATTCCATCGCCCATGCTCAACACCTCGCCCATGCTTGGCAAAACCTCAACCCAGGCTTCACCCTGGTTAGATGTAGCTTTCCACTGATCCTGCACTTGTACCCACGTGCTCGGAAAGAGCTCAATACAAACATGCAACAGAAGACAGCCCCCCTTTCCTCCATGGCTGTAAACCTCAAATGGGCGTTAGGGCAAGCCCGTTAGGTCTCCCTCGTCTGTGGCCAAGTATGATCTTCTATTCCATCTTATTTCTCGAAATCTCCAGTCCCTATGGCTGCATCTTCACTTTCAGATGATGATCTTAATGTGAAAAACTAAAAAAAAAAAAAAAAAAAAAAAAAAAAAAAAAACACAGAAACAGCCACAAGAGAACTTCTTCAAGCTCCCGCCACCATACTCCCCACCCCTAGGCGCTCCTAGGTCCCACCTTCCCTGGTCTAGGCTTCTGTGACAGGCCAGCCCCACCCATGGGCACTGGATTCCAGAACCTCCCAGGACAGTGCTCACCCCTGCAGCATTAGGTTCCATCATCATCACCCTAAAGGCAGGTTGGTCTCCTCTGATCCTTCAAGAACCTTTCTTTAATTCCACTTTTCTACAGGAACTGCCTCATTTTTCTTCCCTTCCTTTACCGTAAAGCTCCTTTCAAGGTCTGTATTCCCTCTCTCCAGTGATTTCCTTTCCTTTCTTTCTTAAATCCACTTCACTTAGACTTTGCCCACATAACTCCACCAATTGACTCTTGATCTATTTGTTAGATCAAAAATATAAATTCTCGGGCCTCGATTTGCTAACAGGTCGGGAGTATTCGACATGATTTCATCCCTCCCGCCTCCTTTCTTCGCTTACTTGACACCACTCTCTCCTTAGCTCCTCTTCGTGGCACCGACCACTCTTTTCCAGCCCCCCCCCCCCGGGTTGGCTCCTCGTCTCTCCTTCACTCTCCCTCCATCTACTCTCTGGATGACTTAACCTAATATTGCAACTTTCCACACCTCTCGTGACCTCACAGCTCCTTACGTTTCTACCCTGGACTCCAGACTCCTCGATCTTACTGCCTTCTCCATATCTCCACCTGGTACCTAAGATGTATCTTAAACTGAACATTTTAAGGCAAACGCCTGCTCTTCTCCAAACCCGTTTCGTCCATGCTCGTTTCATCTCAAGACCTCTTCAGCTGCTCAAGTCCAACTGTCCTCAGTCCCTGCATCTAGTCCATCAGCAAGACCAGGTGATCTTAAACAAGATCCCAGAACTTGATGCCACCAGTCCTACCGTGCTAACTGCTGCGTCCCTCACCCGTCAATGCAGGCTCCCAGGGTCTACCTTCTGTCCCACTACAGTCTATTCCCAATGAGACGGCAGAGTGACCCTGGCGAAAGCAGTCAGCTTACGATCCCCCTTTTCTCACGACCCACCTCTCATAGAGTAGAAGCCTCGGGCCCTACATGGCCTCCCCGTCTTCTGCCGCAGCCTGGCTTCCTCTCCTGCTCTCTACTTGCTCAGCCAGTGAGCCACCGTGGCTTCCTCACCATTCCTAGGATACAGTGGGCTTGCTCTGGCTTCAGGGCCTTTCTCATCTACTGCTCCCCTTGCCAAGAACCTTCTTCTTCCAGAATTCCACGTGGCTCACCTGTTCTCCGCAAGACGACCACAGCTGTGACTGCAGGTCCTGCCCTTCCTACCCCCCTTTCCGACCCAACGTGTGCCTTGAACAATCATCTTCCAATAATACACGTTTCTAGGGATCCCGGGGTGGCTCAGCGGTTGAGCATCTGCCTTTGGCCCAGGGCAGGATCCTGGAGTCCCAGGATCGAGTCCCACATCGGGCTCCCTGCACGGAGCCTGCTTCTCTCTCTGCCTGTGTCTCTGCCTCTCTCTCTGTGTCTCTCATGAATAAATAAATGAAATCTTTAAAAAACTTTTTAAAAAATACACATTTCTAGCTGTACTAATTGTGGCTGTAGAAGAGAATCTCCATGAGGGCAGACACTTTTATTTGCTTTGAGTCCTCAGCACCACGGGTCTGGCATCGGTAGGTGTTCAGCAACTATTTCTTAAATGTTGAATGAAGGATGATGTAATTTTAAAATAGGATTTCGATACATTTTTAATTCACTCGTCATGTGCTATTGTAAAAGTTATTATTATTTAAAAGCCTAATGAGCCTTTTCATAACCATTCGTGAAAACGTGGTATATTTAAATCACCTACTAGTAAACACCACCTAGACTTCGAGAACCTGATGAGGTCTAAAATAATGGGGTTTATTCTTCTAAGTGGAATCAAGCTCGGAACCGGCCGCCGTGCTCCCGAGGTCACTCCAAGGAGACCGAGGTGAAGTTAAGTTTAGAAGGATGACCTGCCCGCCCCCCGCTGGGACTGATTCTGTAGATGTCAGAAGTCCAGCCACACCTGCTCGGGGTAGACTCAGGACAACACCTGACTAAGGGCAACTGTGGGTAGGACCGCGAGTTAGCATCTGAGCATTTTTTTCCTTAGGTTTTTCCTTTTAAAAGTGTTTGCTTTGGTAAATTTACATAATCTTTGATTAGTGCTTACACATTTCCTTAGAAAAGTACATCTAAAGGTGGAACTGTGTGCTCTAGGCCCCTCCTGGGGACAAGAGAACGGGCTCGGTTTGGGGCACGCCATGGGCAAAGGCTGGATGATCAATTAGAGCGGCCGCGGCGCGATCACAGGATCAAGACTCGTCTTGACAGTTTCAGTGAGTGGAGAGTCGTGGCCTCCTGTCACCTGCCGGTCCCCTGAGGCCTCTCCATGCGGAATCACGGGAGGCTGAGGGCTTCTTGACCACGTATTACGTCAAGTCCATTGGGTTCTTTACACGAAGTATCTCACAAATGTTCAAAATACCCACAGTATCCCCTTTCGACAGATACGGATGCTGAGGCTCAGCAAGGGGGAGCAGCTCCTAAACTCACCCAGCTGGTACGTGGTAGGCTCCGGATTCAAGGTCCAATCTTTTGACCCCAGACCCATGTTAACGGCCGGTACCAGGCTGAAGCAGCCGTTTGGACGAGGTGCTCGGGCCTAGAGAGGGAGGCCAGGGCAGGCAGGCGGCATCACGGGGGACTCGGGCCCCGGCCCGGGCAGGCCCGCACAGGGTGAGGGCGGCCGGCCACCAGCAGGCCCCTCCGTCGGGCTCCTTCCTCCCGGCCTCGGCCTCGGCCGCGCCTCCTCCTCAGCCCCGTCCTTCCCTCCAAGCTCGGCCTTTCACCTCTTCAAAGAGGCGGCATGTCCCGGCGCCTCCGTCCAGGCCTCTGGTGGCCCTGAGGCCCGGCACCGTCCTCCAGGCCGCGAGGGTCTCTCGGGTGGCAGGCAAGAGGGCCTGGCCGGGGGTGCAGGGAGCCCCCCAAGGCACAGTCCCTGCGCCCGGCAGTGGCCCTGGGGTTGAGGCTGACCCAGGCCCAAAGGCCGAGCTCTGCGTCCACACCACCTGTCGGGGCCCATCTGAGCTCCTGGCCCGTTGGTCTGGGATGTGACCAAACACCCCAGCAGCATCACCCCGCCGAACCCCGAGTGGGCAGGCGGCTCCCCCAGGGCGCTGGCCTTGCGCTGGCGTCGATCTACAGACAGACCCTGGCTCGGGGCTTTCTCTCCGTCCTCACGTATTTGTACTTTTATAAATGACAACACTCTTCCTGTGAAAACCCCTGGGAGCCATAAAGAAGACCATGAACACAAAGGACAGCTTTACACTGCAAGCGATGAAAGGATTGGCAGAGTGCGGACCGCGGGAGGGACAAAGCCAAGGCCTGGGACGCCCACCCAGGAGCCCACCCAGGAGCCCACGCAGGAGCCCACCCAGGAGCCCACCCAGGAGCCCACCCAGGAACCCACCCAGGAGCCCACGCAGGAGCCCACCCAGGAGCCCACCCAGGAGCCCATGCAGGAGCCCACCCAGGAGCCCACACCTGCGGGGAGGCTGGGCCGGGACTTGGGCCACATCCTCCCGGGTGGCCCGGGGACCTGGGTGGAGCACACGCCCGGTCTCCCCCACTGCCCGTGGCCCCGGCCCCGTGGGTTTGGTGTTCCCACCAGCAGCTCCGCGTCACCGACCACCTCTCCCGAGGACAGTGGGAGAGAGGGAAACCCGGCAGGACTACTGGAAACAGAGTCTGCAGGTTTTCTTCTCCTCACGGATGTGGCAGCCTGATGGCAGCGGCCGAGGCGTAGGATGGCCCGGGAGCATGTCACGTCGGCTGACCGCCTCGCCTCCCGCGGACACCCGGACGCACGGAGCCACCAGCAGGCGAGACTCGGAGGACGGCCTCGGAACCGGAGGGACTGGGAAGAGATGGACGGGGACCGGCAGCGTCCCATCGCCACAGCGTCCCCTCAGTCACTGGCACCACCGGCCTCCTCACCACCTACAGGACTCGGTCACGTGGGACCCAGAGCCGTCCCTCGCACCCTTCCACCCGCCTAATCGCGCCCTGTTCACGCCCCTCCTGACCCTCACCAAGCTGTGACTGTTCTGTTCACTCAGCAACTTGCTTATCTGTTGGCCGGTTCCCCCGAAGGAGATGGAGGAGAGCAGAGGGTCAGACCTCGGCACGGGAGCGTGGGGAGGATGCAGCAGGTCTACCCCAGCACAGGACCCCAAGGCCCCGCCGGAGCCCCTGCCCACAAGCCAGCAGCTGCCCCCTGCCCCCCTCCTTGTAGAGGCCACGGCGTGGCTCCCCCAAGCCCAGAACCGTCGGAGCAAAGCCTGTGGGAAGGACATCAGGTGAGGGAGTGGAGACGGGAGAAGGTCGAGCCTCTCCTTGGACTGACTCTGCCGGTGCCTGTGGGGCCCCGGGGTCTCCTCAAGGCCCGTCTGGCTAGAAGCGCGGGCCCCAGGACTGCCCGCGTCCTCCCGCTGCGCTGACAGCTTCTGCGCCCCTGGCCGGGCTGGCTGGAGGCTGCTGCCACTCACGTTGGCTCTCCTTGATCCAAATCTCTGCCCCCCCACCCCGTCTTTATTTTTGAGGGGTTTTTGTTTCATCCCTTGGGAAATCTAAAAGGCAGGGAAACAGAAGCATAGCTAAAATACTCAATAGTACACTTTACTGAAAAAATATTAGAATTCAGTTCTCATACCAGGAATTTCTCTTTCTGGCTCTCGAAGCTGCTGGCGCGATGATGGACACCCCCTGGGCCTCTCTCCCTCCTGGCATGGATACACGCGTAGTCTCCGGAACAGACCCACACCCCCTCATCCAACTACCTCGTCAGAGTCTTGCCTCTAATTCTCACCCCTATGCTTTCAGCAAAAAGTGTCCCAGGAAAGAAAAAAGTAACAGACTTGCAGCCCGAAAACTTTGTTAGACCATCTCTTAGGCCCCAGATGCCTCAGCAGGTGACTCCAGAGGACACCCGCACTGTCTGAAGGGCTTTCGTTGGCGGATTTTCAGGCACCTGTGTGTTCCTGCAGGATGGGAATCGGTAGCTTCCTCAGGGGTCAGACTGAAACAGCCCTAACAGTCCAAGTTCCCAGCTCCCCACAAGACCCTCAGCTCAAAGAGCTTCCCTGAGCGGTGGTTCCTGAGCCTCGATGCCTATTGCAGTCTCTAGATTTTTTTTTTAAAATATGCAGACCCGGGCCCCACTCCAAAAACAAAAGGATCAGACTCTGGGAATTGGAGGCAAGGGCACAGAACCTGTGTGAGAGAATCTAGATTTAAGGCCGTCCCCTCACACATACTAGAATTGCTAAAACTCAGAACTTGCCAACCTTACAGAGTTGCTATAAGAAGTAAAAATTAGTTATATGTTAATAACTTATTAAGTTAATAACTAACTTAATAAATGTTAGTTTTTAAAACAGCTGACACTGGGGGGGGACTTGATGGGATGAGCACTGGGTGTTATGCTATAGTTGGCAAATTGAACTCCAATTAAAAAAATTTAAAAAAAATAAAACAGCTGACAAGGTCAATGGAATTCACATTCTTTTTTTTTTTTAATTTTTATTTATTTATGATAGTCACAGAGAGAGAGAGAGAGGCAGAGACACAGGCAGAGGGAGAAGCAGGCTCCATGCAGGGAGCCCGATGTGGGATTCGATCCTGGGTCTCCAGGATCGCGCCCTGGGCCAAAGGCAGGCGCCAAACCGCTGCGCCACCCAGGGATCCCGGAATTCACATTCAGTCGGTACTGGGAATGAGCCAGAAGCCTGACGACGTCTGGAGATTTAACAAAGGTCCCCAAAAACACTGGTCCTAGATCTGTCTAACCCATTAGTAGCTAATGGATGGATTTTCAAGGCAGTTATAGTACTTTACAATCCATAAGGTGTGTGCATGTGGATATTACTTCTCACTTATTTGGATTTTAGTCCTCTTAACGGCCATGAAAAGATAATGTCATGCCAACTTTACAGATAAAAAACTTGAGCATAGAAGGGTTAAGTAACATATACAATGTCACGCTACTGGTTATCCAATAACCTGGGGAGAACCAACTTGCGCCTCCTACCCCCTGGACGGGTGCCCTTATTTGCTCTACCCCAAAGTGTGTTACCAGTTTCAGAGGCGTATTTCTCACCTTCCCAAGTAGAGAAGACTAGAGACTCTATTTTGTGGTTCTTTTTTTTTAATTAATTAATTAATTAATTAATTTATTTATTTATTTATTTATTTATTTATTTATTTATTTATTTTTTGTGGTTCTTTCTGCCTCTCACCCAGCTGGACAGTGTCTTACTTACAGTATGGACCCAATCCCTGTCTTGCCTCTGATTCTGCAATTAACTCGTGCAATGGATTTTGCAGAGATCAGTCCTTTTTCCATCATCATAACCCCCAAGTTGGGGCTTGGAAATGTATTTCACGTCACTCTGCATCTCCAGGGCTCTTGATCCTAAGGTTTGCTCAAGTCCCCTTTTCCCAATCATCTACACGGGTGTCTTTTCGAGGCCTGCTAAGCTTTCTGTTGCGGTGTTTCCTTGCTGTTCGCCGTGTGTATAGTCACGATTCTCCATCTCCCTGGGCAAGTAGAAGGATGCAGAAAAGGTCTGAATTTGGATCCTCAATCTCTTCTCTGTAGATTTGGAGCAAATTACTTAGCAGTTCTACCCTTTAATTTTCTCATATTGAAACAGAAATAGTTACATATGAACGTTGTTGTGAGAATTAAGAAAGATAACTGAGCAGCATGACTGGCACATAAGTACTTGCACGATGATGGTATCGGCCATCTCTTCCTCTCCTCTGTTGTCTTCTCCCCGAAAACTTTTCTATTCTGCAATAGGTAGAAGAACACAACCTTCGAGTATAATTTTATCACTTACCGACTCATATCTTTCCTTCAGCATCTCCTAAGCAATATCCCCCTCAAGCTCAAACTCTGCATTAACATTGTCCAGTAGGAATACAGTGCAGGCCACGAAAGTGAGCCGTGTACATAATTTTAAGTTTTCTAATGGTCACATTAAAGCAAAGTAAAAATAAGAGCTAAAACCAATTTTGATGATTTTAATATATCTAAGATGTTACATTACCATGTAAAAATTAATGAGATATAGTGCAATCTGTTTTATACTAAGTGTTAAAATTCAGGTGTGCATTTTGTCCTTACCCTGCATCTTACTTTGGACCAGCCACATCTCGAGTACATAGTGGCCATATGTGGCTGGTGACGACCATATGGGACAGCCTGGACCTCAGTTTAACCTTCACCCATCAACTGCTTCTCTTTACTAATGACCCCGACTTCATAGAAGGCTTATCGAGCACTGATCAAAAACATGCACCTGCCGTATTCCCCCCTTTTCTTCCCTAAACAAATAGATAAATCCTTCATCCATCTGGAAGGCTTGCTCCTTCCTCTTCCTCTTCTTCAGGACTTTGCACACGGGACAGCTGCTGCAAGGGTGCTGCCTCGGGCCACCGGAGCAGAGGCACAGACTACTGAAGAGATGCCCTTTGAGCCACAGGTGGAGTGACCCGGGTGGAGAGCAAGGGTGTGATGCAGAGGCCTGGGCCCGGGTCACATTGGCTCCTCGGCCCTGCACGCACTGCCCTTGGCAGATGCAGCCGCGGGCGGAGCTCAGTCCAGTAGCTGTCGGCATCTGAACGCTCGTTGAACAGGCCCCAGTTGTCAATAGTGACACTCTAACCCGTCATAGCCCAGAGGTGACTGCTGTCTGTGACCCCGAGGCGCAGGCGGAGCCCCGGGGGATGGGCCTGCGGTGTCCGTGCCCCCACGGCAGCGAGACCCCAAGCAGTTCTTGCTCCTGCGAGCCGGGCCACCCGCCGCGTCCCCCCCAGTCCTACTTCTAAACTAAGAAATTAATATTTGCTACCCCAGTAGCTCACTCGGGCACGACATCATCACACTGCCGTGCAGAGCGACTGGCACCAGGCGAGAGGAGCTCCGGCACAGCCATCGGGTGCCTCCTGCGGCAGCTCCTACCTCTGCTTCTGGCGGCCGCCAGCCACGGTCTCCTGCTGGGCCAACTGCCGCCTCCTTACATCGGCGTCAGTCTGCGGCAATAGCTATGACAGGTAGAAACTGAACGAAGAAAACTTAATTAACCTTTAATAGTCCAGTCACGGGGGCGCCTGGGGGCCCAGGGGTTGAGCACCTGCCTCCAGCCCAGGGCGTGACCCCGGGGTCCCGGGATCGAGTCCCACGTTGGGCTCCCTGCAGGGAGCCTGCTTCTCCCTCTGCCTGGGTCTCTGCCTCTCTCTCTGCGTCTCTCATGAATAAATAAATAAAACCTTTAAAAAAATAATCCAGTCAATATTTTCTGAGTAAATTATCCTTTACTCTCTTAAATCAGAGATAAGTGCCACTCAAGTTGCAAGTCAACTTAAATTCTGGTTAAAGTGAAAACTCCCCCAAGCTTCGTGAAAAAACACTGACCACCACAACCACATGTCGTTGTGAATTTATGATGATATATGGTTTAAAATGCCGTTTTAAAGACCTGTAACCCTAACTAATGTTCTATAACCAATTCCCATTTCGTTGTGTTAGAGACAGAAACTTTGCTATTCCCACATTTTTGCAAATAGGAAACTATCACTTCTTAGTAATACCGTTTCGTATACGTCTCTAGGTTCATATCTGTATATGGTATATGACTTTTAATTTGTTCATTTTTTAAATAAATTTATTTTTTATTGGTGTTCAATTTGCCAACATACAGAATAACACCCTAATTTGTTCATTTTTAATTGAAAGAACTTTCCCAAAACACAAAGAGGAAGAAAGCTAGTTGCCAAGGAGACTCCCTGATGAATCAGAGTGAGAGCTAGACATACTGTAGCTGCTTAGTTCAGAAAACCTTCTGTTTAAAAGAGAAACAAATCACATCCCAAGCTATTCTGGATCGCGAATGTCTTCTGGCAAGAAGTACAGACAGCTTTAATCATTTTTTATTTTTTTAACTATGGAAGCAAATTAGCAGGTGCCTCTTACAGGAAATCTCTGAACAGATTTAGATAGATGGGGAACGTCTCTGGAGCATGTTTGATTTAGGAAAACCAATACCATCCAAGGGCAAAATGGCCCAGTGGAGGAGACTAAGAGTAGCACGAAGAGCTCTGCATCCACCCAGGGATCTGCACGAGGATGCTCTTGGAGGTAGGAACTAAGGAAAATTTTACATCTGCGACTGCAGCAGTGACAGTTTCCAAAATAACGGCAGGGCCACTAAAAAAGGGTTGACTCTTGATTTACCTCTCATGAGGAGGGTGAACGGCATGGATAATTTGGAAAGTCAGATCAGGTTTTTTGGTTCGTGGCTTGATAAAGGGAAGATCAACGTCCACGTCCAAAAGTTCCTTCGTTGGTTCTCATCATATCTTTGTAATAAGCCTCGGTTTGTGAGTCTGGAGTTTCTGTGTGGCTGCACAGTGGGGACCCAGTAGTTATTGCTGAAGGAAGGTTTCTGCAAAGAGAATGTGGAAGGCAAGACACATCTCCGGCGGGACGCTCGATGCTGCTTGTGAGGATTAGAGTAATGCTCAGGAATCATGTGGGTGAAACAATTACAGGAGGGACACAGACCGCACTACAGGCCAGGGAGGAAGTTTCAGAAACTGGAAGTGACCAGGGGTTTGTAACAAAGTTTGATACAGAACCTCAATCTTTATTATTCAATTTATTTTTTTTTTATGTTTATGACTGCTGTCTCTGTTCCTGGGCAACCAACAGAACATGAGGAAAACCCGCAATTTTGAAAATTCCAGTATTTACATTACTTTTGTCTTCTCTGAAAATCTAGATGAAGATAAAGGGGAAAATCCAACAATCCTTGGAATCAGAAGATTTCTAATAAACTGCCTTTTTTAAAATAGGCTTTTTTCCCTCCCCCTAAAGGTTAAACTACACATGAATGTAACTGGAAGGAAAAATACTTTTACCTGATGCAATTGAAATCTTACTGAAAACTTCATGTTACTGTTGCTAAGATTATTATTAATTAAAGTTTGGGTAATATTCCTGAATTGATTAATGATGTAGGAGGGGAGAAAAGAAATTGGGTTTAGGATAAGCAAAATTGGGACCCAAAGAATGAAGTGGGCTACAACAACTCTCTCCTTTGCTTTTGATATCTCAGATAAGAATTCTCAGAATTAGCAGTTTTGAAATGATAAAAGAAACTGAGATTTTTTAGTGCTCAGGTGAAAGGTATTTTATAGGACAGTAATTTGAGGTTTAGTCTTACGACATAAATTTTGCTTGCTTCTTCATCTCCAGAATAAAACTGGTGGCTAGCCACTACAGCATGAATTTTTAAAATTCAAGCATATGACCATATTTTTCTGACAACTTTTCTAAGATTTGTCATCAAATCTTATTGATCTCTGTCACCTTAGGCGTCAAGTGAAAAGGCACTAAATAACTATTTTAATAAAAAAGATAATGATTAATTTATAATAAGGACACACAGAAGTAGAACTCATGCAGCATTAAAAAACTCCGAGGCTGAAAGCTCTCTAAAGATGCTTTTTCATTCAGAACTTGTTACACTATACCTGGAGAGCACCTGTCTCAGAGGTATAGCTATTGTCCTGTCTACAATTCCAAGGACAATAAAAGGAGATGACCCCCCCAAAAAAAAATTTCCTAAAAGTGGCATTTGGAATTTTGATTTTTTATAACTACTGAACTTCTAGCTCAAATTTCACGTCTTTGTAGATTTGTTTATATTTGTATATTCTTTGATTCTTGAAGGAAAAAAGGAAGTTGGCAAATATGAAAAAAAAGTAAGATTTTAATAAATATGGTGAACTACCTTCATATTCCCATCAAAAAAATGTGAATACCAATGTCTATCAGCTTTGCTATCAATGAATATTCCTATTTTGAACAAATGTTTCCATGTCTTTTACCTATTGAAAAGTGTCTGTAAGTATTAAAAATACAAGAAACAGAGAAAATACAAGAAACAGAGAAATGAACTTTGAACTTATTAGTTTGGGCTGAAACCGAACAAAAGCCTTCGGAGCGTTAGTATGTCTCACAAAATTTTAAATGAAATAACATTCAGAAAATCCTAATATAGAGAAAATATTGTGTTGCGTATTATAGTGTAAATTTGTTATTACAATGAATCTGTGATAGTCTCTCCTCTGAAAGGATAGTAAGAAAATATAGATTGACTTGATCGTGCAAGCACCTTGGTAATCACAGATTTTTAAGATTATTTTTCTCCCATTTTGTTGTGCTTTGAGTAGCGTTCAAAGATGTTTTACCAGTAATAACATGCTGCCTGTGTAACACTTTAGTAGTTATAAGACACAGTCGTCTAAATGATCTCATTTGACACCCAAACACTCCGAGAAATACTTCTTTCCCCTTCTTTTTGTCTAAAGAAAGAAATATAGACTGAACGATTAGTTGTCCCTCCGGGGTCCCTAAGTTAGTTGAGTCCTGGGGCCAGGACTTGAACTTGAGCCTTCTCCAGCCTTACGCTTACCATCACGCCACAGAATCTCCACTGAAGAGATGAAATATTGTTACCGAATATTACTATGGAAACCTCACCCAAGGGACAGGGGGTCTATCATGGACTCCAGCAGTGGTCATAGGTAGCTGGATTTCATAAAGAAAACCCACATGTTGAAAGAGGTTGGAAACATTCAAGTGTTTTCATTCTTTGTCGCTTTCCTATCGGCCATTGCACTTGAATTATTATTTTTGAATTATTAAACTTAGCTAAACTGAGTTTCCATGAATAATGGAAATGGAAATCTGTAGCAGTCACTGTTACGATTATATGCTCCTTTTTAAATACCGTAACAAAGTTTCTAATCATTAATCAAATCATGTCGCCAGTGCAAAAAACAGAATCCCAAAATAAATAACTTTGGAAGAGAGATTAGATATGCTAAAATACTTTAAAGAAGGCCAAACAAGTACCTAAAGAAACAACGAGCTGCTGATTTAGGAGAGAAAGCTAAAAATAATAGTTAATTCTGATTCTAGATCTATAAAAGCACCTCTGGACGAGGGAGAGAGAAGAAAAAGGAGGAAAACGGAAAGAAGAAAAAGAAGAGGAAAAGGGAAATGGACAGAACAGGAGAAATAAGGGAGGAAGAGAAAGAAAGAAGTGAGGGGGGAACTGCCATAGGGCCTGTGGATTTCTGTGTCCTGCCAGTGCATTCCCTTTTACACTCATTTGGGGAAATTAGTCTTCAGTTATTCAAATTAAATACTGTGCAAAGTTTTAAGAACATACCACTGACATAAAATATGTTTCCCATTAGGAAAAAAAAAAATGTGTTAACATTCAGTCCTGGGGATAGTTTACAACAGGAAGGTCCTCTTGTGGGAGCCTAACTGTTGGAGTGGAGCTTAAAGGCCACTGCTTCAGCCAACTTAAGGGCAGTACATCAAATTTCTGAAACATACCCCGAAAGTGACCAAAGTGATCCAGAGATATAAATATCTGTTGAAGCCTTTGAGTTTGCAAAGTGCTTTCATGTGCACAATCCTCTTCAATCTTCACAATAAATCTGTGCAGACGTAAGTAATCTTACAGTGGGAAAACTAAAGCCCAAAAGTTCATATTGACTGCTTACGGATGCCCCGGTAGGTAGAAAAACGCCAGATCTCCTGGTACACCCATTCAGGACTTGTCTCCTATCAACCGAGGAATCCCACTTTACTGTCTAAAACATTTATCTAATTTATTTAAAATTCTACTTTGGGTGTAACCCCTTAAAAAGTAGACAGATACTTTGGAAAGTGTGTGGACAAGCTCTCCCCCAGCTTCTCACCCCTTAACCAGGATGCTTAGTTAAATCTCCTAAGCCCTGGGACTCCAATTCCTTGAAAGGACTTTTCAGACCCTACGTTGCTAGCCCAATGCCCTTCTTTCTCAAAAGAGGAAACGCGGATCCAAAGACGTGAAGAAATTTTCTGTGTCGTTACGTGACCACTTCCTTCAAGGACTTGAGAATTCTCGATACTCTTCCAATCCTAATGTAGCAGATGTAAAAAGAGACAGAGGAGATACTTCAGCAAAGCACTAAATAGGAGAAACAAGAGCTCATCTCTCTTTCCAACTCACCCTCAATCACCATGTCCTCTTGAAAAGGAATGTTTAAAAAGGAGCCCAAGAAGTTGCTCATATTTTTTAAATACTCTTAAAATAGATTCCTAAAGGTTAGAGAGTCTGCCTGCATGAATGTGAGGCCGAGCCCCACTCAACTATAGTACATGAGGCAAGCGTCCTCCCCTTCTAAGACTTTACCAGAACAACCAATCTAAACGCAATTAAGGCTGCTTATGGGATCCCTGGGTGGCGCAGCGGTTTAGTGCCTGCCTTTGGCCCAGGGCGCGATCCTGGAGACCCGGGATCGAATCCCACGTCGGGCTCCTGGTGCGTGGAGCCTGCTTCTCCCTCTGCCTGTGTCTCTGCCTCTCTCTCTCTCATAAATAAATAAAAAAATATTAAAAAAAAAGAAAATTAAAAAAAAAAAAGGCTGCTTACGTCCCAGGTGATTTTTTTTTTCAAAGCAAAAATAGATCTAGTCGGTGATATTCTTTACACTTCTAATAGCATTCACTTCCGTATAAGTACCAGTGCTGAAAACTGTTAATCAAGGGATAGGAACCTAGTCTGAGCCCATCACTGTCAAAGCTCTGTTCACAGAAGCCAGCGGAGATAGGGCGCCCAGCCCTCACACCCCTTCCTTACTGCAGGTGTCCATTCCCAGGGCCTGACATAAAGTGGATACTTCAGCAAGAGTAAAGGGAAAAAAAAATATTAAATACCTTCATCCTAGTGGTATCTTCAAATTTACCATCTTTTTAAAATTTATAATATTTTTAAAATATAAATATATAATATAAAATATATAATATATATTATATTAAAATATATAATATAGAGATGGGCTAGTTAGTAGGGAGGACTATTAGCAAACTGAAGAAGGAAATCTAGACAAAGAAAGGGATGAAGGTTACTTAATTATTCAAATAGCCTTATTCCTTTAAAGTTTTAAGATAGGGCAGCCCAGGTGGCTCAGCCGTTTAGCGTCGCCTTCAGCCCAGGGCGTGATCCTGGAGACCCGGGATCGAGTCTCGCGTCGGGCTCCCGGTGCATGGAGCCTGCTTCTCCCTCTGCCTGTGTCTCTGCCTCTCTCTCTCTCTCCTCTCTCTGTATTCTCGTGAATAAACAAATAAAATCTTTAAAAAAAATAAAAATAAAGTTTTAAGATAGACAAGAGGAATATGAAACGGATGACTAACATTAACAGGAAAGAAATAAGGAAAAAAGGAAGGAAAACAAAAATGGATAGAGGATCAGAAGATAAAGAGAATGACCGTGAAGTCTGACCAATAACATAGATAACCATTTATTACGGGGCTCCCGTTTGCTGGGTACCAAAGCCTTGATGTTTCCGTGTCTACCGGATGCTCCGTATTCTTGTTTTGTAGAAGAGGAAGCTGGACTTGAGCACAGGGCCCCGGGGCCAAGATGTTTTTGAAGTTGGGATTGGCCTACGTGCTTTCCGCCATTCCACTATTCCTAAAGCTCTCGGAAAACAGAGAGGATGTGGCTTGGGAGGAAAAATAAATAAATAAAAAGAAAGAGAGAAAGGACAGGGAGATATTTTAGCTCTCCATTTGTGCCCCTTTGTCTTCCAGCTCGTCACCTCAGTCAGGTGGTCATGTGGAGACCCCAAAAATCCCTTTCAGATGCCCAGAAAAACAACAGCCATTCAAGCCCATTATTCAGGTTGAAAATTACGAAGAATACAAGTGTTTTCATCATGGGGGTGGGGCGGAGGGAAGAGCCTTATCCTTTAATGCTACTCAGTTAATGTTGGGCCAAAAGTTGCGGGAAAACATAGCATACGTGGGTCACGCTAGCTCTGAGAGTCACGCGAACGGCATAAACGTCCTCCGCCGGCCTTGTTCCTGCGACCGTGTGTTTATTACGTGAATGTGGAGATCCTGGCTCTACCACGTGAGCCACTGCTGGCTTGAGACCCAAGCTCTTTTTCAAATACTGAATAATTCAAAAGGAAGTAATCTGTGAGTAATTTCAAGCATTTATTATAAGATATTAAAGTGAGAAATTGGGTGGTTTGACTGATGGCATAAATCAACACCGTTCCCAGAGTGTTAAAGGCCCAAGGAATATTCAGGAGGAGGGTCTAAGGTGTATTTCCTCAACAATAAAAGAAATGCTTTTCTTTATCGACTAATGAATGTCATCCCCTGGAGAAGAGAATCCTTTCAATTTATAATGCTGGAATTTGAGAAATACAGCGTTAGTAGTTGATGAAGTGCTTTTATGTTTAGGTAATTTTATTTAAAATCTCCATCCTCCATGGGAAACAGTTAGGTTTCAACACTTAGGTAATTTTATTTAAAATCTCCATCCTCCATGGGAAACACTTAGATTTCAAGTACCATGGTTAAAAAAAATGGCATGCCCTTTTTTTCTATGATTTAAAATTTATAATTATAATTTAAAAAAATGGCATGCCCTTTATTCTATAATTTAAAATTTATAATTATAATTTAAAAAATGGCATGCCCGTTTTTCTATAATTTATAATTTAAAATGTATAATTATAATTTTAAAAAATGGCATGCCCTTTTTTTCTATAATTTTCTATAATTGTTTAATTTTCTATATAAATTACAGTCTCAAACAATGATCTCTGTGGGTTCCGAACAGCGGTGGCCGTCCTGGGGGAGAAAGTTCACCTAATAAGACATCATCTCTTCCCTGGTTTCTGCCTTTCACAAAATGTTTTGGGCATCACCCAAAGGTGAGGCTAAATGGATTTAATTACATTTAAAATTCTGCAGCCTAGACTCTCTAGCCATATTTCAAGTGTCCAATTGGAGCCTTTTGGGGCTACGTGCCGATTGGTCCCGGGTTATACAGCATCGCCATCATTCTCGAAAAAAAAAATTCTCTTGCAAAGAGCTGCTCTAAACAAACATTCTCCTTTCACAAAAGTGAGAACTTTTACTTAAAAATACCTTGTCTGTCACCCAGTCACCTCCACCCCCCGCCCTCCTCCCCTTCCATCACCCCTAGTTCCTTTCCCAGAGTCAGGAGTCTTCATGTTCTGTCTCCCTTTCTGATATTTCCTACCCCCTTCTCCTCCCTTCCCTTATATTCGTTTCAGGCCTCTTCCGCTTTGGAGCTCCACTCCGGGGACCGACGGCCACCACCCTTTTCCCTTCTTCAAATTCAGATCCGAGGTAGCACAAACTCCCCTTGGGCCACGTCTCCAAAGTCCTTAATCCGACACGGAGGCCCTTTCCCATGTGGCCAAGGTCCCAGGTCTAAGAGAATGCCAGTCCCCAGTCTGAGCCCGCAAGCGGAGTCCCAATCCAACCAGTTCTGGGGAAACAATCCACTGGCCACGTGTCTGAGCATCATTCCAGATACACACGCCCGCGTAGCCCGCACAGGCCCCAGAAGGGCTCCGGGTTATATTTAAGGAAAGACCAAAAAATAAAAAAATAAAAAAGAGCTTTTTATAGTTCTCTGTAGTAGGGTTTTTTTTTATTTTTTCCTTTTAAAAATTATTCATTCCTAAAAAAAAAATTTAAAAAAATTTAAAAAAAATTATTCATTCCTATGCTTTTTGGACTGTTGCTTAGATATAGCGTGTCTGAAATAATTGTTAAAAGGAAACAGCAAACTTAGAGCCAAAACCATCTCCTCCGCTGCAGACCTGACCCTTAAGGGGTGAACTGCTGGTCGGGGCAGGACCGCCGTGCAGCCTCCCGTCGGGCGTCCGGGGGCTTCTGGCGCGGGTTGTGGGAAGGACACAGTATAGCCCAGCGGCACAATTAGCTTCACTCGGTGCCGCGGGAAATCCCCCGGCCGATAAAGCCCTTTCTTCCCAGGAACCTAGTTTCACCCCCCAAAAGCCAGAGAAGACCGAACCCTCAGAAAAGTTCTAAAATTCCACTTAAAATGAAAAACAGGCCCAGCATCACGTCCACAATCATCTCTGGCCAGTCAAAAGAAGTGAAGTCTATTATTTTATTTCTTTTTTAATATTTGCCATTTACTGAAAATTTTATTTTTTTTAATTTTTATTTTATTTTTATTTATTTATTTATTTTTTTACTGAAAATTTTCTATGCGCCAGGCTAGATTTAACAGAGACAGCGCAGGTTTGGGAATAAGAGGATGTCTTTTCAGATCGTGTTAGGGTTCCCTAGGAAACTTAGCTTCCCTGAACCCCTGGCTCCACGCCTGGACACGCAGCGTAGTGACGGGGACCAGGGCAGATCGGCTCCCCGGTCGGGGGGACCAGAGGAGACGCTCGCCAGTGTGTCCATGAGCAGGGATTGTTCTCGTCCGCTCCCCACGTCACTGCTGGGACAGTAATTCTTCTGCTGCGCCTCTGAGTTCTAAAGTGCTACAAAAAATAAAATAAAATAATAAAATAAAATAAAATAAATAAAATAAAATAAAATAAAATAAAATAAATAAAATAAATAAAATAAAAATAAATAAAAATAAAGTGCTCCCGCCCCAGCACCCGTCCAGTCCCGGAGATCGATGGTACACCTGCTGGCGCCGGGCCTCTTCTCCAACAGGAAATCGTAAGATAGCCTATTTATCAGGGGGCCCAACCACTCAGGTGCCGTAATCCGTAGATGCCGTGGATAATGGGTGTAACTCAGGACTGATTAAAAATCCACCTGTTATTTTGGAAACTTAGCCCAGGAGACGGAGTGTTAATTAATAGCGTGCACAGTCCAGGGGAGGAGGCCACAGTAACCGGAGAGGCCGTGGGTGTCACCCTGGCTCAACGAATGTCCATTAGACGTTTCTCAGGCGCTGCCACTGGTCTGGGGGGGACACGAGGTGGAGAAGCGGGGGCTCTGGGCTCGCGGCGTTTGCACGGGGAGACACCACTGTCGGCAGACGTTGAGGACCGCGCGCCGCAGCCGGGCTGCGAGGTCAGGTGTGCACACGCTCGCTGCTTGATGAGAGCCCGTGGGCCCCCGCCGCTGCATCTCCACCCCAGAGAAGGGGATCTCGGGCAAATGACGCGCTCGAGGTCACACGCGGGATAAGGGTCGCAGCCGGGATTCAGGTTCGCCCCGTAAACACCGGGGGCAGAGCTTGCTGCCGTGGCCATTGCACAGGCTGCCTCTCCAATCTGGAGTTCCAAGTGGTATTTTATATTATTTAAAGAAATTCCACATTTTATCCTGCGAGCTAGCAAGTGGCAAAAATTAATAATAATAATAATAATAATAATAATAATAATAATCACCGTGTTTGAAATTAAAAGCAACCAGAGGGGAAAAGGCAGCTGCAGAGTGGGAGGGAGCACAGACGGGCCCTCGTTTTTAAATATTCTTCATCTTTAGTGCTCCTTTTACTATATACACACGTTCCGTTGGATCTTTCCCACGGGGAGGGAGGTGGTTGCTCGCATGAGCTGCGCCCCTCGGTCTCAGACAACGCTTGGCCTCCCCGCAGCAATCAGGGCAACACTGGAGCCTTGGGACGCCTCGTCCTCAGGGCATGTTTGGAGGAAGCTCGTCCGGCGCTCGGCTCGGCTCGTGAGGATCACTCTGCAAATGTCAGGGCCTCTCTGTCCTGTCGCCTGAGTCTATATTATCCTTCTTCCCTGTCGGACGTAGGCCGACGCCCGACACACACTGCACCTCGGTCCCGGGTGCGTCCTGGACTCGGGTCACTGGAGGTTATAGAGCTACAAGTCAAGGTCCGCAGGTGCCATGACGCTGGTCCGCCTGGATGTGGAACGAGTGCGCAAAATAAAAGTGACATCGTAGCTGAGGACGAAGACGAGGACTCACGTGCTCCCGATGTCACCCACGCTTGCTGCAAACGCGGTCCTCCGAGGCCGCCTTAGGGCTCCAGGCCGGCAAATCTGGAACCCTAAACTGAGACAGGAAGGGTGTCCTACAGAGTGGCACAGCCACCGCCCCAGGGATGTTCCCCCGACCCCAGGGTGCCCCAGCCCCCCTGTTCTGAGCTGCCCAGACCAAGCTGCCCCCGGGGGACCCTCCGGCTACAGCTGCAGGGAGGCCGCGGCCTCGATGGGCTTGCAGACGGGCCCCGTGCACAGGGCAGGGGACAGGGCATCGGGGGGCTCCAGGCCCCGCCAGCAGGACAGCCCGGCCTGACCCTGGCAGCCATGGGGTCCCTGGGCTCCCTGGGCCGCCCGCCTCCGGGGCTCTCGAGGGGCCTCAGCCGCTCGCCACCCCTTCCAGGTGCTCCCAGGGACGCCTTGCCGCCAAGAGCAGCGTCCTCGGGGGCTCCGCCGTGGAAGCCACCGGCCAGGAAGGAGGCAGCGGGCGCTCCCACAGCCTGCAGGCCCCAGAGGTCACGTCCTCCCATGGCCTCACCCCACGGTGCCCTCCAATGGGCCACCGGGAGGAGACGGCAGCGCTGCAGGGTGACCCCAAGTAGACAGCCCGGGCCCTAGACCCCGAGCCCTGGCCTTGGAGGGCGTTTGTCTCTACCACCTCCTTAGTCTGCTTTTTTTAAAAAAAAAAAGAAAAAAAAAGAAAAAGAAACCTAGAAATTCCCTCTACGTATTACGATCTTACGATTACTTTGGTCGGCCCTGCAGGTCCCCACACACTTTTCTATCATCCATGAGGACCTGGAGCCCTACGGGATAGCTCCTAGCCAGGAAAACTTGATGTTAGTTTTCCAAGGAAAAGATTCCCGATTGTGGTTGAATTGCACTGTCCCGACCTTGGTGGCGCACGCAGGGGCATGTGGCGGATGTGACCTTCTCCCTCGCTCCTCCAGGCTCACCCAAAAGCATTTTCTTTCAATATTTATTCAGCAAATATTCCTCAGGCTCGCCGGTGTTTGTTCCGATGAGTCGCGGTCCTTCCCTGGAGGGGTCACTGCAGAGCAAGACTGTCGGGCGTGGCCCGGGGTGTCCTGGAGGTCGCGCGAGGGCCTGGAAGGGGCGGCTTCTCCCCGGGGACAAGCACAGAAGGAGTCACGGAGGAGGTGGCTTCGGACTGGGTCCTGGGGCCCGGGGGCATGTTGGCGCGGGAGACGGGGTGGTACCGGGGCAGAGGGGGAGCACGCCCGCGGGGACATGGGGAGGCCTCGTGTGCTCATGGGCGGGGAAGAGCAGAGACCAGGGATTGAGCCCAGCTGGGGATCAGGACGCCCCCTCGGTCGGGCCAGCAGGGTCTGCACCTGTCGGCCTGCAGGTGGCCCGTGTTGCTGCTGCAGAGGCCGCACCGGCCGCGTCCGCGTGAGACGGAGCTGTGCCCTCGGGGTGGCCAGGGAGGCACCATCCCGTGGAGGAATCGCGCGTGTGCTGCCTCCTGACCCAGCTCCTCCCTGGTCCTGGGACTTTGCACGTCTGCCCGGCGCTTCTGCGGCACCGACAAGAGAGGACACACACCTCCGACCACTTTGCTGATTCCGGAGGTGATTACAGAGAGATTGTGAAGGGTCCAGCCTGCTCTCTTCAGTTGCAGGGGATTTTAAAAGAGAGTCCGGGGCTGGCGTGAAGGCCGCCTTGCGGGCAGGAGCTCGAGCGGTGGCGAGCCCCGGGCTGGCGGCCTCCTGAGCGACCCACTTGAAATCCCCTACAGACAGCAGTAGAGTCAGTGCTTGTCGTTAGGCATCGCTTTTAAGAACATGAAACACTACTTTTTCGGAGTAAGGTAAATGATCCGCTTGCCAGGATTACGGGACGGGTGTTACATTTGGGCAAATTTCAGCAATTTAAGAAAGAAAAAAAGATGAGCCGTTCGAGTTCCGACGTGTCTAACCTAAAATACATCTGTGTCAACATCACGATGTGTCGGATATAAATGGAAACGTGAAGGGGAGGAGACTGGTGTTTCCATTATGTCTTTTCTTCTCGTTTATCTAGTCGGACCTGGGTTCTCAGGCGAGGCAGCTGCTCCGCAGCCCGGCCCCAGCGGCAGCGTGTTCAGGAGCCGTCCCGGTCGGGCCGCCTGGTGCCGCGCGTCCCGGGCTCCTGAGCTCCCCGCCCCGGCCTGGGGCTTCTACCCGCCGCCCCCCCGCCCCTCGCCCACCCCCTCGGGCCTACAACCAGCCTCTCCATGTGGGAGAGAAGGTGGCTTCGGGGAGGCAGCTCCTCCACCAACGCAGCAACACCTTCAACTTATGTGGTCCTATAGGCTTATGAGGTCTGCACCATCAGCCTCCTCGGCGAGCACTTATTGAGCACCTGCTGTGTGCTAGGCACTTCCCAGACCAGGGAATGTAAAGGTCTGTCCCTTCCAGAATAGCGGGGCTCCTGGGGGCGGGGAAGTGCATTGGCCTCAGGCCGCGGGCCCCCAACGGCAGGACGAACCCCGACCGATAGCTTCCACGGCTCTGGCAAGCACCGTGAACTCCCCAGGAGCACCGACACCAGGTGGGCCCACCCAGTTCTCCCCGTCGGGGCTGCCCACAGAGCACACGCGTGCCACCCCAGCCCAGTTTCTTGCACCCCTAACATGCGCCCTAGTCTTTCCCCTGTGATTGTGGAGTGTTGGCGTCTCCCTCCAGCAGCTGAGGCCTGCAAGGGGGGGGGGGGTGCTGCGTGGCTCCGAGCTGCACCCACGGGGGCCGCTCAGCACGAGGGAGGGAGGACCTTTGCACGTCCAGCGAGCTCTCGGTCAAGATCATCCTGGTGAGGCCGCGGTGGAGCCCGTCGCCCTTGGCGCCCGTGGGCAGGGAGGGGCCTTGCAGCCTGGCCCGGGTGACGGTGACGGCCAGAGCGAGGCCCTGCTCCGGGCCCTCGGGAGGGAGTCGCCTGCTCTCAGAGGGCAGCGCACAGCGTTTGTCTTCCTTCTGTTCCATCCCAAAGGTGGATTTCTTTTTCTTTTCGATTTTTTTTTTTTTTTTACCTTCCAAAACCCGTTTTCCTCCAGTGGCCTGGGAATGCGTATGATTTCCAACACGTTCACCGTTTTTATGTTTTTTCTCCTGTTCAACATAAAAAATGTGATGTAAACTGGGGGACGTGCAGCGGATTCTCACCTTCTGTCATCTTGATATTCAAATTATTTCCTTTTTCTCCTGTTTCAAAATGATCACACAGTGACTATGGCTGTTTGGCCTTCGGCTCCATGAATCTTAACGAATGTACAGATTCCTGGGACCTGCCCCACGGTCAGGGTTCCCTCGATGCTCCTTTGCACTCAAATCCTTGCCCCACCTCTGGCCTCCGGCAACCACCGTTTTGTGGTTGTGTCTTCTCTAGGATGACATTTAAGTGGAATCATGCAGTTTGTCGTCTTTTGAGTCTGGCTTATTTCCATGAGCACAGCACGATGCATTTATTTGAGATTCATTTACGTCATGGGCATGGTCTGTTCCTTCTTACGGACAAGTCGTATCCCACTGTCGGCACATACAGTAGCTGTTTATCCCCTCATCGCCTGGAGGGTATTTGGGGAGTTTCCCATTTATGGGGATTATACCAATCTGCTACACATTTGTGTATAGGTTTTTGTGTGGACCTAAGTTTTCATTTTTGAGATAAATTTTGAGATAAATGTCCTAGAACAAAATGACTAGGGCATACGCTGAGTGTACATGACTTTATAAGGACCTGCCGTACCGGGGGAGAGTGGCCGTACCATTTTTCATTCCCACCAACAATGTATGAAAATTCCAATTTTCCTATATCCTGTAAAGCACAGAGCATGAATTGTCAGTTTTAGCCTCATTATGGGGGTGTAGTGCTCTCTTGTCTTACTTTTAGTTCAAATTTCACAAATGGCTAACGATGTTTGAATCTTTTCATATGCTAATTTCCATCTTCAGATCTACTTTGGTTATATATTAAGATTTTGCTCGTTTTAAAAGTTCTTTCTTTTCTTACTGTTGAATTTTGAAAGCTCTTTATATATTCTGGATACAAGCCCTTTATCAGATACATAATTTGCAAATATTTTTTTCCTAATCTATAGCTTGTATTTTCACTCTCGTAACAATCTTTTGCAAAGCAAAAATGATGAATTTTGATGAATTTTGGTGTCCTGTGCAAGAACTCTTTGCTTAATTTTAGGCGACAAAGATTTATTCCTGTGTTTTTCTAAAATTTTGTTAGTTTAATGCTGTAAGTTCAGGCTTATCATTCATTTTATGTTAATTTTTGTATAAGATGGTATAAGGTTTCAGCAAGGTCTTTTTTTTTTTTTTCCCATCTATATGTCTACTTGTTTCAACATCTCTGTTGAAAGGACAATCCTTTCTCCATTGAAGTGTCTGCACTTTTTATAAACAAAAAAAATCAGTTAACTGTATTTGTGTGGAACAATTTCTGAACTCTAATTAGTTCCATTTATCTATGTGTCTATGCTTCCACTGATACCACAGTGGATTGACTACTATAGTTTTTTTAAAATATTTTATTTATTTATTCATGAGAGACCCGGAGAGAGAGGCAGAGACACAGGCAGAGGGAGAAGCAGGTTCCCTGTGGGGAGTCCGACGTGGGACTCGATTCAGGGTCCCCAGGGTCATGGCCTGAACCGAAGGCAGATGCTCAACCACTGAGCCACCCAGGAGCCCCGACTACTATAGTTTTATATAGTAAATCTCAAAATCAGTAGTATTATTCCTCCGACTTTGTTTTTCACTTTCCTGAGTGTTGTGGTTATTCTAATTCCCTTCCCTTTTCATACAACACTTAGCAGCAGACCTCCTGTCCCTTTAAGATACTCCTCCAGGATTTTGAGTGGAATTGCACCAAATCTTTGGATCGATTTGGAGATAATTGATATTTTTACTATATTACACATATACATAATTGTATCTACTATATAATATTATGTATTAATATATACATACATAAGCTCAGTACATCTCTCCATCTAGTTCTATCTTCTTTGGTTCCATTCATCAGTGGTTTATTGTTTTTAGCATACAGATGGGTGTTACTTAGAAGAGGAAATTTAGAGAATTTAAAATTTTAAAAATTAAAATTTTGAGGTATTTGGAGATTCTCCTGATATTTTCCTGATATTTGACTTCTAGTTTAATTTTATTATGGTCAGATAACATCCTTTGTATTATTTCCATTTCTCCCAATTTCTTAAGGTTTGTTTTGGCCCAAAGTAGGATCTATCTTGGTGAATTTCTCCTGTGCACTTAGAAAAGAACACTTCGTGTGCTGTTGTTGGATGGAATGTTCTATAAACATCAATTGGATTGAACTGGTTGATAATATTGTTTAGATATTTTATGTCCTTATTGATTTCTTGTCTCTTCTTTCTGTGGATTACTGAGAGAGAAAGTTTGAGATTTCTAACTATGATTGTGAATTTCTCCATTTCTCCTCTTGGCTATCTCAGTTTTGCCTCATGTATTTTGAACTTGGTGGTTAAGTATGTGACTTTTAGAACCGTTATTCCTTCTTAGTGAATTGACTCTTATTATGATGTAATGCGCTGCTTCTTATGCTGGTAACTTATTTTGCTCAAAGAGCTACATTTCCAGATATGAATATAGCCATTCTAGGTTTTTTTTATTAATAATTGCATGGTGCATCATCTCCTAATCTTTTGCTTTTAACCTACCTATATCATTTGACTACTTTACCTACCATTTCTGTTGTTCTTTCCTCATTCCAGATGTCCCAAGTTTCCTTCTGGTATATATTCTCTTTTCTCTGAATAATTTAATTTTCTAATTCTTTTGGTTTTTCTTTGCCTGAAACTTTTTTTTTTTATTTCACTTTCATTCCTGAAGGGTATTTTCAATGGTTATAGAACTCTGGGTTCACAGGATTTTTTTTCTTCAAATATTTCTCTAGATATTTTCTAATCATTTACATTGGATCTGAAGAACATTGATGTTATTTTAATGGATGAGAGTCTGTTCTATCTTGTCTTCTTATGAAATAGAGTTTCAAATATATTACTGGTTAACACTTCTACAGTTGCCTGCAGGTAGAAGCTGCTACACAAACATAAAATGGATGCTGACGACGATATGAGATAGTGAGACAACATAGCACAAGACGATAGCCTGTCACTATTTTTAATAATTAGTCTTTCTCCCACAATTAACGGAAAAGGCATATTATCTGTCTCTCATATTGCAGCTCTAGTTCTCTTTTTATTCGATTTTCTCATCCGGTTGTGATTACCCCTTCATTGTTGTCCTGGCCAGGGACCACTGGTTTGCAAGTTAAAACCAAACAATATTCATTTAAAAATATCTAGTATCTACCTCCCTCATTGGGCTGCTAATTAAACAATAATTAGTAATTTAATAATAGCAAAACCCTTAACTGTTTAGGGGTTTATTGAGGTAATAGGAAATAGTCCCATACCTTTTTGAAAGACCAAGGGAATATCAATTACAGCTTTCACGATACCTTGAATCCACGCCAGGACGTGTTTCCCCCACCTAAGCTGAGGTTCCATCCAGCCTAGAATCCTTTCCTCATGTCTCCCTTCTCTCCTTTTTTCCTCCTCTCCCCCGATCCCTCATATTCACCTTGACAATTCAATTTGGCCTTTGGAACCCAAATCAAATATCACCTCTTTTAGGAGGCTTTCCTTCACTTTCTCTTTCTCCACTGTAATAGGAAGAATAGTAGCTCTCCAAAGATGCCCGTGTTCTAATCCCTGGAACCCAGAAAATAGGTCACCTTACATGAGGTAAAAGCAACTTTGCAGATGTGATAGTTAATAGAGATGCGAGAGATGGTCCTGAATGATTCAGGTTGGCCCAATTTAATCACATAAGGTTTTAAAAGTAGAGAACCTTTCCTGGCTGCAGTCAGAAGTAGATGTGACCGAGGGAGGAGGGTCAGAGAGATGCACCATCGCCGGCTTCAGAGGTGGAGGAAGGGAGCCACGAGCCAAGAAATGCGAACGAACTCTGGACGCTGGAAAGGACAAACGGTTCACCCGTTTCTCTCCAGAAGCCCCACGGACACACCTTAGACTTGACTTGATGACACCTGTGTCAGACTTTCAACCTACAGAACCGTAAGATAATGCTTGGTGTCATTTCAAGCCACTTAGCAGCGCTCGGTTATAGCCCAGTGGGGCACCGATGTTAAATGCCCCTTCTGTGAGTCCCCGCCACGTTCCGCACGGCGCGCTGACAACAGGTACATCCCGCTGCTCAGAAGCACGACACCATCTGCTTCCTCGCCTATTTCTTGCAACAGACTGTGAGTGCCTTGAAAGTAGGAATGACTCTTCCGTGAGTGTGCTTGTTGATGGATTCACTCACACGCCCCACGGAACGGCCGTTGGGCCATCACTTCACACCTGGCTCTGGGACAGGCTTTGACCCTGACGATGCATATTAACGTTGCGCTTTCATTCCACTCGGTCTCCTGCCTGTGATTTTTCATTAAAGAGATGGAATGAGAATCAGGCATAATGAAGATGGGTGACTTCACCCAGACGTGGACCCTCACGGCATGCGTATCTTTAGATCCAGCAGTCAAAGCACATTAAAGACATGTTTGTATCCACAAAATCTTTCCAGTGAATCAGTGAAGTTATTTTGGGAAATATGATAGGCCAAGGAGAAGGGGAGAAATTGCAGAAAGGAAATGCAACTGCTTATTTTTCACCAAAGAGTGTCGGGGAGAAGGCATCAAGCAATGTTTCCCATGACACCATCAGATGAATGACTATTTCTAAGCCAAGTTATGAATCATGCTGGTGCCGTCTGTTTAAGAAGCAAAAGAGATGAGGTTGACTTTGGGATGAATTTGTGTGCTTGTCGGCTCCGTGCAAGCGGCATCGACCAGCAGCCTCTATCACACCAGGTGTGGGGGGCTCAGCAATCCCTCAGCTGAGTTCTCCCTCTCCACTGGCTATACTTTAACAGTAGGAGGATGCCTGCCTCCACCCCCAGGGGCAATTTTGCTCCTTGAAATGACATTTTATATAGGGATACCCTCTACCTTAAAAAAAAAAAAAAAAAAAAAAGGTCAAATGCGCTTCAAACTTGGGATCTCAACTTCTACCAAACTTCTCCACTTCTGGAAAGCTCCCCAGGCATGCAATGCCTGTTTCATCATGTGCACCTAACTCAATCTCCTGCAAGTTTACCTAGCCTCCTGTTCTGTTCTTGAGGCTGAGAATCCAGGGGCTGAGTGTTGGTAAGTGCATATTTAGGCCTGGTTTTTATTTTTTTTAAGATTTTATTTATTTATTTGAGGGAGAGAGAGAGCTTCAAGTGGACACACAAGCATGAGCGGGGAAGGGGAGAGGGAGAGAAGTAGACTCCCCCCTTCCCCACTGAGCAGGGAGCCCAAAGAGAACCTGATCCCTGGACTCCAGGATTTTGACCTGAATGACCGAACCATCAGGCACCGTCTGGTTAACTCTTTAAAAGAGAGGCTTGTGTTTTACTCTAGCCTATCACATTATTTCCCAGAAATTAAATGTAGGAAAAACCAACAAGCAAAGAAGCTATCTATTTGGTGCCAGGTTAGCAAATCTTGAGCAATCATTGCAAAAAAAAAAAAAAAAAAGCAAAAACAAAAACAAAAATCCACATTCTAGTCAGCTTTGTTAACCAAGGGGACACTAGGACATTAGGAAAAGAAAAAAGAAAATTCCTTAGGACTCTATTTGTACTGAAACTGACCAAAGCGTGGCACAATGTAAGTGACCGTAAATGCATCCCGGTGTCTAGGCCTCGTCAGCTTCTCCTGGACTGTGTTTCATGTGCCCTACAAGCAATTTGGCCCCAGCTCACAGTATTGATTAGAAAGATGACTGGGATGATTGTATCTTCCAGAGTCAGGTTCAGCAGCTGGAAGCCGACCAAAGTCCAGACAGGTATTTTATTAATTCCCCACCTCTTCTTCTATTGCATTTGTTTGTTTAATCTCCAGTACCACCTATGATCTTGAAATCTCTTCTTTCTTCAAGTCATTTTCTTTTGGATTCCAGCTCTCCTGACTTCTGTATTTTATGTGGTAGGATTTTCAATTAGCCCAGTGCCGGGCTGACCTCAGCCAGGTCAAAGATTCTTTCAGAAAGTGCTTTTTCCTATTAAATAAACTGATAAAATGACCACTCAGCAGAATGTTGCACTTTTAAGACCCCATTTCCAGGCATACTTTCTACTCTTCTTCATCTCAGCTTATTATGTACATTTCAACAGGCTGTAGAGATTGTCTGTAAATAGTGGGCATTCTCGTATAGTTCCGGGAAGATGGTTTGGTTTTTCTGTCTTCAAGATTTTTGCCTTTGACGCCATGTATTAGTCATAGGAGGCTAAATTATGCTGCAATTAAAACAGAAACAAAACAAAATCTCAGTGGCTTCCAACAGCAGGAGTTTATTCTTCATTCGTGCCACATGTCCCCTGCCTGTTGGCAGGGGGTGGGGGTGGGTCCCACTGTGGCCACTGGGAAGGGGGCCCCAAACCGACAAAATAGCCACAATCTCACCATCTCAGTGAAAATGAATCCTCTAGACACTCTTACGCTGACACATATGGAAATGCTATAGCCCAGTGTGACACACATCACCACCTCCATTCACAACTCACTGGCCCAACCAACCACAAGGAAATGGGGAAGTACAACCCAACCATTTTTAGAGACTGAAAAAAAATTTGAAAACACAAATGGCAATCATGTGCTGCTGTAAAACTGTGTTTTCATGTGCCATTTGATCCACAAATGATTAAGCTGCACACCTTGCCCATTGCGCAGTTGCTTATTATTGTAATAACCTACTAGACATTTTAGGTCATTGCACTTATTAAGTGAGAATCCATGCGTGTTTCAGTTTTTCATATTTGCACTATTTCTCTCTTTCCCCTAACACTGCCACCCCCGGCTCACCTAGTTCTCAAGGACACCAACAGCTTCCTAACTGGTTTCCTTGTCTCCACCCTTGCCCCCCAAAGGCCATTCCTTCACACAGCGCCCAGACCGTTTCTTTTCAAAAGGGAAGTCAAATGAAGGCATGAAGGCTTCTCCTACTTAAGACCTTCCAATCTCTTACCATCAAACAATAAAATACGAACTCTTCACCATGGCCTATAAAGATCTTCACCCTGCCTACCTCTTCAACTCTTCCTGGCACTATTTCTCCTTACCCACTCTGTTCTAGCCGCAGTGGTCTTCTTTTCGATCCTCAGCTAAGCCAAGCTAACGCATGCAGCAGAGCCTTTGTGTCAAACCTTTCCTCTGCCTGGATCACTCTGTCCCCAGTTCTTCACATGGCTGGCATCCCCTGTCATTCATGTTTTACATTAATGTGCTCTCTAGGGAAACTAGCCCTGATCACACAATCTAAAACAGTACTCTCCTCTCTCAATGTTCTTTATTCATTGAACACATATTTAAGCATCAACTAGGCGCCAGAGACTATTTTAGATATGCTATTTTAAATATAGCATAAAAAGAAAGAAATATGCCTGTTCCAAGGGGGGGGAGATATAATATATAATAAATATATTAAATAAGTTATATATTTCATTAAAAGGAGGGAGGGAAGGAAAACAGAGCACAACAGGTACTTACTTGAGTAGGTGCCTACTGGCTGAAAATGGGACAAGATTGAGCCCACTGTGCTTAAATCCTGCCATTTCTGTATGATTTGTATCTTAGCATAACTGAAGCTCATGATTAAGCTTTGAAGGGAAGTTTCTCTCTATAAAAGTATTTCAGTTAATCAAAAAAGCAGAAATGATAGAATAAGAGTGTCACCATTTTCTAAAATTTTGGTCTGGATAATTCTTTGGGGTGGGGGACTGTCCTGTGCATTATGCAATATTTAGCAGCATCCCCAGCTCTACCCACCAGATGCTGGTAATTGTCTCTAGACATTGCCAAATATCCCCTGGGAGGAAAAATCACTTAAGAACCCTACTTAAGAACCAATGATCTAAGAAATGAGCATCAATGGCTCTTTGCATGACAAAACGAGAGGCAGGCATTATGTGTTCTCTGATGGAAGTACAAAATACGACTCATAAAATAATCTCTTCAAAAAAGAGAAACAAACAAAACCTGAAACGGATTAAGCCTATACATCTAACTACAAATATGCAGGAAGTACAGGACACAAAGGACCATATTAAACAACACCAAAGGACAATCAGCAAAACCCAGGCCATGGGAAAACAATCTGTTCTTTAGCAAAAGGTTGCAAGGGAAAAAAAAAAGGTAAGGAGGAGAAAAAGAAAGAAAAAGGAGTAGTAGAGAAGGAATCTATAGATTAAACGAGACTTAGCAAAAATTGGGCAAGTGCAACAATGACGGCATATTTGGTGATATTAAGTAATTGTTAAAATTTTGGTGAAATAATATTGCGATATGGTTTTTGAAGAAGCTCTTTCTGTTAATATTAAAACATAATCTTCATTATTTGCAAATTCCGTATTTGCAGTTTCTCTTACACGGCACAGTTTATTTGGAACCCCAAAGTCAACCCTCACAATGTTTTTTCAGTCACTCACAGACGTGCACACCATGGCAAGATAGTTGAGTCACATGCACACGAGCTTTTCACTAAAGTCAAGGCAAAGATCTGCTTTCTTGTCTCAACTTTCATAACTATAAACAAGTGTCCTTTTCATGATTTAGTGCCACATTTTTCATATTTTTGTACCGTTTATGAGTGATTTTACAGTTTTAAATGGCCCCCAAGCATAGTGCTGATGCCCTGTGTAGTGTTCCTAAGCACAAGAAGGTTGTGATGTACCGTATGGAGAAAAAATATGTATCTTATTAAGCTTCCTTCATTCGGGCATGAGTTACAGCACCGTGGGCTGTGAGTTCAATGTTAACGAGTCAACAACATATATTTAAAAAGGTGTCTCTAAATAGAAACACACATAAACAAAGTTGTGTGTTGACTGCTTGGCAAAAACGTGACCAGGTGCTCTTAGAATCCTAATCTTGTGTTTCCCTTAAAAGCAATGGTTCAGTTTTTGCTAATTCAGTATTTGTAGCAACGTTGTAGAACAAAACTACCACAACTAATGAGAATTGACGGTATAACAAATGTAATCACATGAGTTTTGGAGTTCTGCACTTTATAATTTTCTAGTAGACACTTTGTGTTGTCCTTAAACACCCACCTAATCTATGTGCATAAAATATGTCACATGTGCACATATTAAAATACATATAGTGCTTAAAAATAAAATTCTGAATAATAAAAAATGACAAGGGACTGTATAACAAGTGAAATTATAGGATTTTGGATTTGCTTCAAAATAATGTAAAGTAAGAAGTTGTGGATATGGGTAAATGAAACAGGATTGGCCATAGTTGATCATCGTTGAAGCTGGGTGATATTTGGAGTTTCATTGTACTATATTCCTGTATATGTTTGGAATTTTCCATAACAAAAAGTCATAAAAATAGAGCAAGAGTAAATTAGGGAGTTGAGGAGGCTTGCATCAGAAGTTTGTAATTTCTATGAAGACGGTCAGGACAAGTCTTGCTGAGAAGGTGACATTTTAGAAGCAGATAACAAAGTTGTCCGTATAAAGAGCCGAAACAAAAGTAATTTCAGTAGAAGGAACAGTCCGTGCCCTGAGACAAGGCATATCTTAAATACTCAAGGCACTTGGACCGGAACCTTAAATACTCAAGGCACTTGATGTGAACAGTGATCAAGAGGAGAGGATGTCAGAGAGGTCATGAGAAGCCAAATCACACTGGGCCTCGTCAGCCCTTTTAAGTGCTTTGACCTTTATTCTGGATTATATAGGTGGTCAATGGAAGGTTTGAGAAGAGGGGTGATACGATCTGATTTCAATTTTTAAGTGATCATCCGGCTTCTGTGGATGATTCTGGAATGAAATCAGAGCCCCAGAGCACTGTGGTAATCCAAATAAAAAGTGATGGTAGCTGCGGTCAGGAGTGGTAGCAGGAGAGGCAGTAATAAGTGGTTGATTCCGGTTTTATTTTGAAAGTAGAGCCAGGGGGATGTCTTGACCAGCTGAGTGTGGGATCTGAGAGAAATTAAGGGTCAAGGTTTTAGACCTCAGCAACTGCAAGGAAGGAGTTTTTAATGACTCACACGGGGGAGAAAATACTTGCAAAATACTGCTGTATCCGCCATTAAGGATGATCCAATTATGGCCAAGAAGATGTTTACGTGAGTACAAATAAAATCTATTGCACATTTGACACGTTCCACAATCCCCTCGTAATACTCACGATGTACCTGAGGGTGCAAGACCAGTGAATAACAGGGCTTGGCTGCAAACCCGACATTGCTCTCGACACCAAACAAATGCCTTTTCCAGAATAGCACAGTAACTTGAAAATCTTTAAGTACGGCAAAGACGGTAGCGTTCATTTAATAAAAGCAATTAAGTAGAAATATCCATTTCATGCCACATAGGAAAACTCAGTGTTACGTAAAAGATGGCTTATCCAAAAGAACCCACCATGTCAAAGGCCACAGGGCCACAGCGGATGCCGGCGTCTTAGAAGGGGCCGCTTCTAAATTCTGCTCTTGTTTCGCTAGACTGAGGCTCCGTCGATCACGGCCACTTGGGCTTTCTTGTCTTTCCTGTCAGAGCCTGTAGTCTCCTTTCTGGACTTGGCCATTCTGCGGCTGAAGACCAATGTCTAGGACCAAGCCCCGCGAGCCGCCCGAGCCCGAGCCAGCCCCGGAGGCCCCTCACCTCTGCCCACGGGCCGCCCGCGGGCGGTGGCTCCACGCGACATTCATAGCGCCCGCTCTCGGAGGAAGGGCCTCTCGGGAGCCCCTTGGATATCCACACTCTGCAGGTCCCTCGTGGAACTTCGGCAAGCATATGGTCAAGGATAAGCTGGAAAGTCAGGGAGAGGAACAATACTGAGTATTTTTTTTAAAAAACAAACTAAACAAGCATGTTTCATCTTTTGAATTCTTTGAGGTGCCAAACCACGCCCTGTGGCGAATGAGCCCTGCCGAGGTAGGTTAAAAGGGGCCTGTAGGACAATCACAGGAGACTGTCTCCCTGCTCCATCGAAGGGCAGAGCTCAGGTAAGACCCGGGCCCAGTCTCTCCCGCCCCAAGTCCCAAAGCGTCGCGGCGGCACCGTGGGGACCTCACCTGCACCCCTTCCCCGCGTCAGGCCGCTAATGGTTCTGAGCACCCGTGCACGCCGCAAGCTGCTAACACAGCTTCTCCTTGCGCTCACTGAGCTGCCTCTTGAAATATTTCAGTGTAGGTCTCAGACCTCCTCCTCGCCACTTCCTAGAAAGTGCTCCTGCAGTCACTGCGGTGGGGACAAAGTGGGGACAAAACTGCGACAAATGAGTGACAAATATAAAACTTGTCCACGAGCTGAGACATTCACTCAACAACCCTTTGCGGTGTGAATCCCACGTGCAGGCATGTCCCGGACGCTAGGAAACAAACGTGGGTATGGCTTGGTCCCTGCCCTCATGAAGCCTTCAAAGTAGTGATGGAAACAGAAAACAATGACGGTTTAATACGAGGGGGAAAAAATACAGATTTCTGCATAATGGTTTAAGGGAGCCGCACATAAGATGTGCGTGGAGGGTAATGTCGGGAAAGGCAGCTCGGACATGAGAGGATTATTCAGAATTAGATTAAAATTCTTTTAAGTGGATCCCCAGTGCCATGACTTTTGCCAGCGAAACCCAAGATGCTCACCTTGAAGACGCTGTTAATAGGAAATAACAAGCTGCTGACAATACTGATATTTAGTAAAACCCCAAGTAGGTGCCAGTACATGTTTATCTACTCAATGGCCACAAATTGGCAGCAACATGCCCCCCGCCCCGCCCCGTGAGATCAGAAGACACGTGTTTCTGTTGGTACGTTCGCCTGCTGACAAACCACTGGTATCAACTCTTCAGTGTTAATCCCGCCTTCCCCACAGCTCCTCCCCTCTCCACCCCCACACTCCATGAATGACACCAACACCACCCAAGGCAGAAGCCTGGAGTCCCCCTGACACTGCCTCTAGCCCCACCCCAAGTCTGCGCTCCAGCCTTACCCCCCCACCCCAGTCCAGCCACCAGCCCCTCCAGCGTTATAACACGTGCACATGCACTTTGGCCCTGCCCCCTCAGTCTCTTGTACTTTAAAATATCAACAACACTGAGGTTCTCAAAATTCCAATCTCATCCTGCTGCTCCCTTGCTTAACTACTACTCATTCTTCTTTGCCTTCAGAACACGGACCAGGATCCTAACACGGCCCCAAAGTCCCATGTGATCTGGATATGGGCCGGCAGCTTCGGGTTGAAACACCCTCCCCTTCCCTGTCGGAGCTCTATCTACAACTTCTCCCAATAAGACAGGCTTCTTCCTGCCTCAGGACCTTTTCACATCCTCTTTCCTCTGCTTAGAACCCCCAGCCCCACTTTAGCTCTTAAGTCACATTTCAATTGCTAAGAACAGCTTTCTTTTCAGAGTAGATCTACCCTACTGGCCCCCCCATCCCACCCCCTGCCCTGTGCCCTCTTACCACTCCTAGTCCTTTTCCTTCACTGGAATGCAAAATCCTCCATGGGCAGGCACTGTCCATAATGTCCATTCGGCTACAACTTCTTTTTTTTTTTTAATATTTCTTTTATTTATCCATGAGAGATGAGAGAGAGAGGCAAAGACCCAGGCAGAGGGAGAAGCAGGCTCCATGTGGGGACTCCGATGCGGGACTCAATCCCGGGACCCCAGGGTCACGCCCTGGGCCAAAGGCAGATACTCAACTGCTGAGCCACCCAGTTACAACTTCTAATTACATATTTTGTGATTATTTGACTAATGTCCCTTTCCCCTCCTCACCTGTAAGTGTCTTGGGGTCAGCGACCGCATGCAGCCCATGGTGTGCCTACAATGAGTATTTACTGAGCTGCCCCAGCTCTCAACATGCAGAGGGTAATGGCGAGGTCATATAGTTTGTATCCCAGGGACCAACTGATATGTAACTAGGCCATAAGTGGTGTGTGTGTGTAAAAGGGGCCTCTAGATTACAGAAATATCCTTAGAAAACGAAAAGCAGTGTGTGCACACATGCATTTTGCAGCAGAGGGGATGCAGGAGCTTCATTAGAACTGAAGATCAGGCCCGTTTCTGTACCCAGGGGCTATGTGACGTCAGGCTCTGTTGCTTAACCTCTCAGTCAGCTTTTTTACCTTTAAAACTAGACATAAAAACACATCTCTGCCCACCCCACGCGGCATGTTGAAGGAGAGACTCCTATGTCAAAGGAAAGGAGCTCTATAACAGTACCCGGCCATTATTGGATTGCCATGGAAATAATATTTTATTTCCACTGCTTAAATGTTTCAATGAATTTGCCTCTGGGGATGACTCCAGATTTTTTTTTTCCTTGCAGAGCTAAATGAATTGTCTAGTTGGACAGTCTGGGTCTGACCAAATTTTCCAGTGAATTACCAAGGCCGGAGGAAGCTCTCCGTAGGGCAGGTGCCACTTCACAGGACATTACCCTTTTCTTGCATTCAAGAGTGATTGGTGAATGTAGTTTCTGGAGGGAGAGAAGCTAAATCTTCCCGACCTCCAAACTGACGCAGCCTTTGGAAAGCAGTATGCTATTGGAACAAAGTCAAGAGGAGTAAGATGCCCTTAGAAAAAGGTCACAAATTCAAATGCTCAGCGGGGCAGGCGGGTCACATAAAGTGACAGACAGTCGAGGTAAGTGGACAGACACTATAGCACACTGGAGGCGAGGGGAGCACATAAAATATGGTTTCCAACCAGAAAGAAAGGGTGTGTTAGCACTAATTATCCTAAGGAAACAGGGATAAGCCAGACTATCCCACCCGCACCAGGACATAGGTCACTGCTCGGCCCCCGTTAATGTGGCAACACCAGCCTCCTCCTGAGGTCTTCCCACTTTCCTCCAGGTCTTCCCACTTTCCAAGAGAATCAAAAAATCGTGGTTTTTATACAAAGTCGTCTCGTTTTAAATATCGGCAACTACTTTTTCTCGACCTTGGGTGAACCACACAAAACACATGATTAGGCAGCCAGCTTGGCCCTTCTGTTTTTAAGGATTTTCCTCATCGTTATTCACCATCATCATCACCATCAGCAGGACTATTGTTCTCCAGAGACGTGTCCGGATCAGCTTCTGCTGCACAAAAAGAATCTTGCGGGCACATTAACGGGCGCGCCTATGCTAAGCACCTACCATCTGCCCAGCGGATCCTCTCAGAAGTGTTACCTCGTTTAAACCACCCAACACCGCGAGGTCAGAGTCTTACTATTCTCCACTTTATAGGAGGAAAATCCGAGGCTCAGCGTAACAAAACGTTTCACTTCCCAAACAGTGGACCTGGGATGCAACATCATCCTCAGTCCTTCACGAGTGACACGTTTAGGGGAACTTACAAGGATACGAAGCAAAAGGCAAGGAGAGAGAGTTTTTGTTTTTGGGCTTTAATGCTAAAGCCCAAAAACAAAGAAATGAGAGAGCAATAGTCTTGAGTGCCGGACGCATCTTGGGGTCTCCATATTTGCTAAACAAATGAGTGAACCTGCTTGTGAATTTGCAGTCGAGGTGTCGGCGTCTGTGTCTGGAGCCAGATAAGCTGTATTTGTATAACACCCTCTTCACTGCATCCTGGTGTTCTGGTCGTTATGCACCCATTCTAGTCACAAGCCGTTCCCTAAAAATGGTCTCAACTTAGCGGGCCATCTTAAGAAGTAATCGGAGCAGCACGTGTGCAAAACTCGCACAGTGCATGGCGCATGGTAAAAACTCAGTGCAGGCTCACTTGCCCTCCCAGGGAGTAAGGAAGGACGAAACAAGGAGACAACCCTTGTTTTTCTTTTCCCCTTGATTGTATTCGTTTTCTGTAAGGGCCTCTTAACCCGCATCAAATCTATCCCCATCCATTCTTCCTGCTCCACGTTCCCCTCCTGAATGGACTCCGGTTTGCCCCTCAGAACGGGGCTTTCTTTCCCGTTTCTCCCATGAAGGCTCTTCTCCCTCCAAGGCTTTGTTTGCTTCTGGGCTGGGGTTGAAAAGGGAAGGTGTTGATATTCTCTGCGGCTTCTGATTTGGGACAAAGGGTCCACACCCTCCATTCAACTTTGAGAACGCAAAACCTTTAAGAGCCAGCCTGCATCCTCCTCCTGCTGGCCGCCCTCCAGCCTAGCTGGGGTCAGGCTGACAGCCAACCGCCAGTCGGTGCCTGCTGAGAGAGTGAACTTGCCTTACAAGTGATTTAAATCTCTCTCCTGTAAATCCCAACTCACAGCTGACCCGAGGCTCATGGCCTACACTGAGGGTTGTCCAGGCGTGGCGGAGACGCTCAGCACGACTGCATAATTAATAAACACCTGCCCAGCACTAAAGATCATTATGTGAAAGAATAAACCTAAGTTTTAACAAATTCACCTTTCTTAAATATTGCAGATGCACCGATTTATGGACATAATGGGCTGGTAAGGAGAGTCGGGCCAACTATTAATATCCATCATAAAACTACCTTCCACCAAGGGATCATAGCATTGGAAGTCATAGAACACCTTCTCAAGGCGATTTCACTGTCAGTATATATTTCATGGGGTGCAGCCGTTAAAATTACTTTGCAGTAAACGATTAGGAAAATTAGGTTCATTCGTTTAGGAAGATTCAAATGCTACTCACATTCATAAAACTCCAGTGGCACAGCGTTCCCTTCCCACAGGCCGGGGCGTCCGTCAGGCGGGTTCTGCACCTGCACGCCCAGGTCTGGGCTACGGTAAAATCTCTCTGATCTGATGCTCATTCCATGCTTCTGGAGTCGTGACTGTGGCAAAACAAATAACTGGAATGACATTGGATGCTCCTCAAAATCTACACCCATCTGTCCCCTAATGTGTCATTATTCAACTCATAGCAATAATAATAATGATAATAATCATTCTCTGGTCAAGGTGAAAATGCAAGTAAAATTTTAATTGTCTGCTTTGTTTGAGTTTTCTAAGTAAAGCCAGTAAAGCCCCATCGCCCCATTAAGGCAGGTTTGTCAGCATCATAATTAACATATTCTCAGTTGAACCCGAGGCTCTTCTCTCTGCCTCCCTAAACAGCAACGAGGCGTGCATGGAAAGCCCTTGAGGAGGGAGCAGCTCGGAGTATGATGCAGGAACTGTCAAAAGATGCCCTCCGTGTGCAGGAAGACAAACCTACCTGAGTACCAGGCATATGGCTGGGGATGGGAGATTCCCCCAAAAGGGCCTGAGCTGATGGCCTTTGCAATATTGTTTCAATACGGCTGAGGGGCACCACGTCTCCCATCACGGCATGTGGCATGAGCTGGCATGTGCTGGCCGGAAGGTAGCCACCCTGCCCTGCCAGGTGGGGACCGGCGCTTGAGCTGAGGGCACCCAGTCTTGGCCGTGCAGGGCTCGGGGCAGGGGAGGCCACCTATTCATTGGAGTGGGGTCTTGAGGAAGTACTAGGACCAAGTCTGGTCTGCAAAGTGAGTGAGATTCCTGGGTGGAAAGTAAAGAGAAGAGAGGCCTTAAGATGGGGCCACTGTGTGCTGCGGAGCAGGGCAGCAGGCTGTGCAAAGGGGCAGGGCGGGGGCTGCGGCCTAAACGGACACACGGCCTCTCCCCAAAGCTACAGCCCGTCTAGTCATAGTCACAGTATAGCAGTTACAGTACGCGTCTAAACGTGTCAGAATGATAAATCAAGTTTTTAATCTCTAAGTTTTTATAAGCACAAAAACAAAAAAATAAATTCTGATGGCAACCTGTCAGCCGCGTGGGGTAGCAGACTATGTTCATCCCCCGCCTCCGCCCCATGCCCCCCCTCCCCGTCTCCTCTATGGCTCCATCCTCCAAGGCTACAGAGGCTCAGAACTTCTCACAACAGCTGAGCTTTTTTATCTTCTGAATTTTCCCCAAGAAAAAGCAAACATAGCCTCTCAAGTGCTGCCACAGATGACGGGAACCCCAGGCTCCTGCTGTGTTGACACAATTCTGCAGGTGCACACGGACTTGGCCCGAAAGAGCCCTGCTCACTGCAGTTCTTTAATAGCGACGTTTTCCGATCTCTGCATCGTGTCGACCACAAAGTTCTGACGAGCGTCCAGGCGGCAAACTGTCCAGCAGCCACGAGGGGCGGGGGGCGGGGGGGGCTCCGACCGAAAGCCTGCGAGGGCCACAGCCCAAAGATTGGCTTTTCATTTACTTCTCTCCCTGGAGCTTGTGGCGCTGTAAGCTCCAGCATTAAATTTTAAGTATTTAATGCAGGAGGATCAAGGGGAAGCTGGAGAAGTGTTCAGATTCATCGACCACCGGTCTTACTGCGAATTTTGGGGCCAGAAAAAGAAGGGCATTGCTTGAAGAGAACGCAACATTAGTCAGAGCGTAAAAACATCTATTTCTGGGGACCCGGGACATGGTATCATTAACAGATCCTAATTTAGAGTGGACAGACGTGTGACCCTCAAGAAGGTCAATATTCACTGGCATGTGATGTGCGTAGTGATAGAAGTTAGATCTTCTTTTAACTACTAGCAGAGATGGAAAGAGACTGCGATCTCTGAAATTACTATGGTTAGGATGAAATACACTTAATACAGCAAGTTAACAACACAGTATTTCACATTAAATGAAGCTATAATGGGCCTTTTACAGTTCGGCATGCCTGGTAAACTGTTGACATGATGAATATGGAACAATAACCTGAAATGCCTTTTTGCTCTCTGAGTCCTTCAAGTAAAAGAAATCTGAACCACTCAGTTTTATGACTATAATACGAATTCTCAGTTTTCTAGCAGAAGGTCCTTTTCTGTAACTGTGTAGCCTGGTACGAGAGGGATTAGTCTTTGGAAGAAAGGGAATAGTGGGAATAGTGATATCGATGATTAGAAGGAGGGCAGCCCGGGGGGCCCAGTGGTTTGGCGCCTGCCTCCGGCTCAGGGCGTGACCCTGGGGTCCCGGGATCGAGTCCCGCGTCGGGCTCCCTGCATGGAGCCAGCTTCTCCCTCTGCCTGCGTCTCTGCCTCTCTCTCTGTCTCTGCGTCTCTCATGAATAAATAAATAAAATCTTTAAAAAAAAAAAAGAAGAAGGAAGTAGTGATACTCTACATTTGTTAATGCATCACAGGCTTTTACTCTTTCACTTGGTGAGTATTTCAAGGGCCCCTACTCTGTGCTACGCTAAATGTCAGGTAGACGGCAAAGGCCAAAACGAAGCATCCCCTGTTTCATCAGAACA
Organism: Nyctereutes procyonoides; assembly: GCF_905146905.1. Taxonomy (NCBI): domain Eukaryota; kingdom Metazoa; phylum Chordata; class Mammalia; order Carnivora; family Canidae; genus Nyctereutes; species Nyctereutes procyonoides. The sequence continues at coordinate 73,017,094 of NW_026575142.1, forward strand.
AAACCTTCTCATCCTCCCTAGAGCTAGGATGGGTACCCACTGGCTCAGCTCATCGATTCCTCTTTGTTGCTGTTCTGCTCAGAGCAGAGGCTCCCGGGCGCCCTCTCACGAAGAGGGATACCTCTGGAGGGGTAACCAAGGACCTTGCGGGACTCCCAGACCAGACTCCAAGCATGGCCAGGCCTCCCCGAACCTGTAATTGGACCAGGGCAGCTGTAAGTCTCCCCGGGCTGATTTTGCTCTTCTTTCAACCATCTCTCTGCTCTGTTCTCTTGTGGGGACACATCGATTGCAGACAAGCAGGTGAAAGTAGAAGCCAACAAACAGGCTCTGGGGCCAAAGACCTCAAGTCTGAATGCCAGCTCTGTTACTTACTACTTGTGTGACCACAAAGATGTTAATTAACCTCTCCGTGTCGTATTTTCCACATCTTTAAGTGGAGATATGACTAGAAGCTACCTCCCAAAGTTGTTGGCGGGTTCCCTGACATCGATCGATACACAGCACGTGGCATGGTGTTTCTCAGGCAGTAACAGTCGTAACAACACTGATAGAGGATTTAGTAAGTGCCAAATAGTGTTCTAAAGGCTTTCCGTGGGCTAATTCATGCAATCGTCGCAACAGTCCTTTGACCAAAGTACTATTATTATCTTCATTTCACTGAAAGGAAACCTTAGGGCCTTAGAGAAGTTATATAGATCGCTGATAATTATGTAGCTGGTAGGAGTCCACAAACTCCAAAACCCAGGGTCCTAATGACTGTGTTAACATAATAACTGACTCAGGCTTGTCCTTGAATCTGTAAATCTTTTCTCAGTCTCAGTGTTGCTTCATTGAAGTACTCCTAACATCTACTCACCATGACCTCTCTTGGTGCCACTCCTATTTCAAATCCCAGCTCACCTTTTCATGACAAATCCCCTCAAAGTTGGCTGGCCCACCTTATGTCAGCATCGGCCCAGGGTCGGTTTCCTGGGGCTATTGGCAGTGAGCTTACTCATTTTAAGTAAAAACAGACAAAAGGGCCTGTAGGCCTGGCAGGCATATGATTGACATTTCTAATGTACTCATTCTGCACATACGACAGTTGAGGTTTTATTTTTTTAAAATTTTTTGACATATAAATTTATTTTTTATTGGTGTTCAATTTGCCAACATATAGCATAACACCCAGTGTTCTTCTCGTCAAGTGCCCACCTCAGTGCCCGTCACCCAGTCACCCCCACCCCCGGCCCACCTCCCCCTCCACCACCCCTAGTTCATCTCCCAGAGTTAGGAGTCTCTCATGTTCTGTCTCCCTTTCTGATATTTCCCACTCATTTTCTCTCCTTTCCCCTTTATTCCCTTTCACTATTTTTTATATTCCCCAGATGAATGAGACCATATAATGTTTGTCCTTCTCCGACTGACTTATTTCACTCACCATCATACCCTCCAGTTGAGGTTTTAAAAAGTCTGGTGCCTAACCCAAGCTCATTCTGTTAATTGTTGCCCGAGGTAGGACTCCAATCTGGGATTTTGGAGCCATCACTTCACTCAAAAGTTAACTACTGCCAACACTGTATTCAACAATGGAAGTGAGAAGTAAAAAACCGGAGACTATTTCAGCTACGTCCATTCTATGGAGCTTAGTCTATTGTAAAAGTACCTTGCTCACCTAATACAATAAATTCTCTCTAGTAAACATTTGCTCCTTTTCTCTCCTGATCCTTACATCAAGATTTCCAGCTTATGTGCTAAGGAGTGATAAAACTTTCACAGTTCTCTCAACACACAATTTTTACCAGTTCAAATGTTGCCAGATGCCATTTTGGGGAGGGAAGGTGAGTTTGAGGGAAACTAAGACTCCCAGAATAATCTGCAAGAATTCAATGTTTAGAAAAGAAAAATGATGACATGCGTGGCGGTAGAAAATTGGGCAGCATCAGACTAAATAAATCCTTTTTCTACTGCTCAGTAGAAAGTTCATTTATACTAATTGATTCTCCATTACGAGTTTCAACTTTTGTCCATACCCTTTCTCCCAGACCCGCAGGAAATACTGTCAGCTTTCTGCTTTTAACAGTTTGGGGTTAATGTCCACAAATGGAAACTAGAAAATTGAGAATGGGCCATTGTATTTGAAGTCACCTTGGAACACAAACTACCCCTTAGCTATCCTGAGGCCATGTGTCTTGCTGACATCACGTCCATTATGCTGAAATATTCACAGAGACTTGTCTTCTACCAGGAGAGGCAAGACAAGTGCTTGTATTTAAGAAACTGAAGAAACCCAACTCTTACTTATGAGTAGTAGTGATTGTAACACAACGGGATCTCAATTTAACAAACAGAGGGTTCCCAGTGGTCTCAGGGGGAGCAACAAAAACTTAACTAACGAGTTTCCTATGGGTTGAACACTGTTTATCAAATTACCCACAGGGACGGTGTGGTCTAATGGAGAAAGCATGGCCCCAAGAGTCTGACAAACCTGAGTTCAAATCCTTCAACTATCTTTAATTTAGTTTCTTTTTCTCAACTTTAGTTTCTTTATCTGTAAGTATGGGGATATTAATACCTATCACACAGTTATCGTGAGGAATGCACATGATGCGTTAGAATGCCTGCAGAGAAGAAAAAGGTTATTTCTTTCCTTCCTTCCCTCCCTATATTGCACAAAGGCCTCCTTATAAAACAAATTTTCACCAAAACAGGAGACTTTGGCATCCATGATTGCTTCCTGACCTCCAACTGTGACACCTAGCACAAGGCAATAAGCAATTTATCCTAAGAGAATGTATATAACAACAATTCTAATCCAATTTACTCAAAAGCAGATTACACCTTTCCTTTGAACCTTCCCACCTTTTCAATAAAGTAAGTGAGGATGTTTCTAAAAACAACTATCTGCTAGTTGACGGTGCAAATTTCATCTGGATACTATTCTGTGCCATCTGGTCATTTTGAACCCAGCACACTCACTTCTCGCTCCTCTGAACAGTGCTATGGAGGGGGGAGGCTGAAGTCTTTGAAGATTGGGTTCTGGCACTCACTAAGAATTTTCATCATTTGCATCTAAGAAATGCTTAAAGCCATAAACTTGGGTAATTAACTCACTTGGCATTGCTCAAAGTTCTGAGTGCAGAGAATTAATTAAAGGCAGCATTTCAAGAGTTTGCAATGGGTAAATTGGGGTGAAATTGTGACAGCCGAATTGAACAGATTGGAGTATAGATGTGTCAGGGCAGAGATGTCTGAGAAACGTTTCTAACCACTGGGAAATCTGATTAAATTTATCATCTCAGCATTTTGTTCTGCCTTTAATTTGGTGATGGCATTCAGAGTAACTATGTAAGACTGTAGACATGAGCTCTTTCTCAAGGGCACAGACATGAAAATCACAGTAGAATTATAGCAGAGATTCCTCTAAATATGACATGGGTCTTTGAGTGCCAATGGATCTTGGATAGTCCCAGCACATGTGTTTTAATACGTGTCCAAATAAATATTAGCTGTTAAACTCTCAAATGTTAGTCAACAAATGTTGATGCAGGAGTACAAAGAGCAGATTAGACATTTTCTTATGAAAAAATAAGTGGGAAGGGACAATCTGCACTAAACGAATAGTGAGAGATACACCCCATTAACCACTTTGAGAGTGCAGAGATGGGAACTCACTCATTGCTGAGGAAATCACTTAGAAAGGAGGTCAAATGAAAATTAAAATAATCCATTCTGCCATTAAGATCTCATAGTCTTATTCATTAGTGACCCCGACAACAACAAAAAATAGTTTGGAAAATAGGACATGGAGACAGGGATCATGAGGAGGGGAAAAAGGGTAGAGTGTTGGTACTGTTTTTTCTTAAAAAAGGCACATAAGGTAGCTAATGTTATGACCTCATGGTATCATTCCAACCTGTAGTGGCCGTCTACAAAAGACACACTTCTCAACCAACTCAGTTTCTGAACGTTCTCCGTTGATGAGGGCAGTAGATTGGCCAGTCATCTGTTTCAATCTGATGTTAAAATCCAACAACACTGTATTCCAGGACCTGACACATGAAGGGGTTTCCTCATAAACTTTGTCCCCCACTCCCCACCCCAATCCCATTTGGGTTTCAGGAGTCGCTGTGAAGGTTTGCCTTGCCATTCAGCACACACTGCCCAGAAGGACTCGGACAGACTTCCGAATCCACGCAGACCTGAGTTGAGTTTTCCAGTAAGAACCCTGATTCCACACTGTTCTTCAGGCTGCAAGAGTTTATGGATTTCCTGCTTGACAGAGCTTCATTAAGTCATGAGAGAGGGAGGGATCCTGTAGAGATTAACAGTCATTTATTCTCCACTGTAACTTCCTCATCAACTCCAGCAGACAAATTAATTTCTTGCCTCATGTTCTTTTCAATTGTTCCTGCATCCACCACGATGACACTGTTCTTTCAATGGGTCTACTTGTTATTTGAGGGAGACGTAGATCCATCTGCCCCAGGATAGAAAACCATTCCCAGGAATGCTGCCTAGAAGCCCAAGTGAGTTTTGCAGCACTGACTTGGACAACTCATGTAAATAGTTTGTCCTTTTTTGCTTAAGGAGCATGGAGGTTATTCACTTATTCTTCATTCATTGAGTCAACAAATATTCGTTGCCTACGATGCTTCCGGCATGGTAATCTGCAAAAGTGAGACTTCCTTCCATATTGCATAAAGACCAAAGCAAGAGGTTGCAAAGAAATAGTTTAGAGACAAACAGATAAAAATAATAACAATAATGGTAATAAAACTCTTCAAAATTAAAAGCATTTACAAGGTACTATTAAAGAGATCATCTGTTCTAGAGCAACTGGCTTCACGGTAAAAGTGCCTGAAGGTACAACGTGGGAGAAGGGAAGAGAAATGTTCTTTTGGAGAGTATTCTAGAATTAAACTGCACATGTGTTTTATTATGGGAGACAATCAGTCCTGAGATTAGATGGCTCAGGCCAAAGCTCAGTCATATAAAATGATACGCCAAGGAGTTCAACCATAAAGCCAACAAATCATCCCCTCTACTGAGCTTCTACTATGCATCCAATGCTTTGCAGGTGTTACTTCTCTTAGCCCTCCCAGAAATCACTGGAAGTGGGAATCAGAGTTAATAGCTTCCTTCTGATCCCCTACACATGCATGTTCACTGGTAAAAGCAAATATAAAGTCAACTAATGCCCCAGAAGCCAGCTCATATTGTAAATGATCACTGCCTGTCAAAAGCCTACAGTCTATATGGGGAGTAGAACCCTACACATTCAGAAAGCAAAAATTACAGTACAACCGTGCTAGGTGATGTGTAGCTACAAAGGTGAAGTTCTTCAAAGTTCAAGGATCTTCCAATCTATTAGGGAGAAGGCATATTAACCACTCTGTAACAAAAAGAAGGTCTGAAGGTAACTATAAACACAGGATTGTTAGGAATAGCAATGAATTCTATCTTGGGATAATCAGGAAATGACATTTAAGCTTGCCTTGAAGAAGATCAAATATTTTAACAGGTGGAGAAGGAAAAGGAATTCTTTAAGAAGGTAGGGTTTAGGTCATGGGGACATGGGAGCATGTGATCCATCTTAAGAACAGTAAATACTCCAGTGTAGCTACAGTGTAATGGATTAATAAGGAAGTATGATGGGGCGGGGGGGCAGGGAGGCGTTGCCTGGCTGACTCCGTTACACGGGCATGCAACTTTTGATCTTGGGGTCATGTGTTCAAACCCCACGTTGAGTGTAGAGATTACTTAAATAAATAAAATTTAAAAAAATAAGGACATACAATGGGAAATGATATCCAAAGAGCAGGGTGAGGCTCAATTATGGAATGCCTTGACATCACGCTAAGAAGCTTATCGTCTATCCTAGAGGCAATTAGGTGCCATTAATGCCTTTTAAACAGAGAGGGATATTGTCAGATGTGCCTTTGATCAACATGAATTAGAGAACGGTGAGCCAGAGGAAATATTGGGGAAAATGCAGACCAGAGCCTGGGATGCTACTCAGGAACCTTATAGAGTGGTATAATTTGAGATACTGAAATTAACGGCAGTCAGAGTGTAATGGAGAGGAGTATCTTTGAGAAACACTTAATGGGCAAGATTTAACCACAAGGTGAAGGAGAGGGCAAACTGAAGACGAGGCCGCAATATCTCGCTTAGGAACTAGAAAGGGTACATTGAGGGTAAAAAAAAAAAATGTCAGTGAAGAATCACTTGGGGTGCAAAAGACGAACTCATACAGTCTTTTGGGGAAGAGGTTACTGCAGGCTGTGCCTATAACCCGACGTCACCCAGAATTGGCCTAAACGTCGTGGCCACGTTGGTAAAGATAAGAAATTAGGTTCATTTTTCTCTAGTTCTCCTACAGCTGAATATCTCTCTTATACTAAGTTTGTGATCAGGTGCTTGCTCCCTATCTGTGCTTGAGCTCCAACATCAAAAGTGGAATCTAAGATTTCTTTCTCCCAGAACGCTATACACTGTCAAGCATGGTCCTGTGGAGCAAAAGCGGTAGTAATGGCTTAAACTCATGAAGACCTGGAAACTGCAGAGACAGCTGTTTAGCCTGTTTGGCCCCGTTCTGAGTTATGGGCTATTAACTGACTAAAGTTCCTCGACCGTGGCCTGTGAGTAAATGGCCACTGCGCACCCGCTTTGCAGCCATCCCCGGGGGTGGAATTACAGCCCGGCCCAGAGCAGATGGGCCATTCCCCTCTCTAGCTGGCACGCAGTAGGCGCCCCTGCACCCGGATGCTAACGTCAGCACGAGAGGAGGGGAAGCATGACCAACGGCTCAGAGAGCCCCGTTGCTGCGGCAACGTCAGCAACTCATCCATCCGGGGTGGCAATGACAGGAGACACGCCTGGGCACCTGCATGCTCAAAAAGTGCTCCATGAAAGAATCTGGTATTTAAAAAAATAAAAATGTTTCAAAAACAGTTCTTACGACAAATGTCACTTTATGGATTTTCTCATACTTATTTTGCAGTTTAGCATTATTTTTCTTCTCCATTACATAATAGGGGGAAAAGGACCATCATCATTTCAGGTTTGGAAACTCTAAAAGTACGATATTTTATCTAAGAAATGTTCTTTTGTTGAGGTCATTGAAATAACAAAAAATAAAAAATCTTAACCTCAAAAGTTGGATTACTGCCACCTTTTCTATCAAGCAAGTATAGCAAAATGTCAGTGTTATTGCTGTGCTATTTTTGGATTTGCTCAAACTATTTCATTTTTTACATAAGTTATTGTGATTTAGACTTTAAAAATTTTTGATTTCTGTTATTTTAAATTTTATTTAAACTCAATTAATTAACACATAATGTGTAATTGGTTTCAGAGGTAGAGCTCAGTGACTCATAGGTCCACGTAACACCCAGTGCTCATCACATCACGTGCCTCCTTCAGGCCCATCCCCCAGTTGCCCCTTCCCCCCACCCTGCTCCCGGTCCAGCAACCCTCGGTTTGTTTCCTATGATTAAGAGTCTCTTATAGTTTGTCTTCCTCCATGATTTCACCTTTATTTTTCTTTCTCTTCCCCTATGATCCTCTGTTTTGTTTATTAAATTCCACATATGAGTGGGATCATATAATTGTCTTTTTCTGATTAACTTATTTTGCTTAGCATAATATCCCCAAGTCCTACATCATTGCAAATGGCAAGATTTCTTTTTTTTCTTCTTTCTTTCTTTCTTTCTTTCTTTCTTTCTTTCTTTCTTTCTTTTTTTGTGGCTGGGTGATATTCCATTGTATATATAGATAGACCACATCTTCCTTATCCATCCATCTGTCCAAGGTCATCGAGGTTCCTCCCACAGTTGGGCTGTTGTGGACATGGCTGCTGTGAACATTGGGGTGCAGGCGTCCCAGTGTTTCACTGCATCTGTATCTTTGGGGTAAATCCCCGGCAGTGCTGGGTCATAAGGTAGCTCTAGTTTCATCTTTCTGAGGCGTCTCCATACTGTTCTCCAGAGCGGCTGCACCAGCTTGCGTTGCCACCAACAGTGCAAGAGGCTCCCCCTTCACCAGATCCTTGCCAACATCTGTTGTTTCCTGTCTTGTTAATTTTATCCATTCTGACAGGTGTGAGGGGGGGTCTTTTTGTGGTTTTGATTTTTGTTTCCCTGGTGCCGAGTGCTGCGGAGCATTTTCTCATGTGTCTGTTGGCCATGTGTATGTCTTCTTTGGAGAAGGGTCTGTTCATGTCTTCCGTCCATTTCTTGATTGACTTATTTACTCTTAAATAATTATTCTGACTTATTTATAGATTTTGGATACTAACCCTTCATCTGGTGTGCCATTTGCAAATATCTTCTTGTATTTTGCCAATTGCCTTTTGGTTTTTGTCAACTGTTTCCTTTGTTGTGCAAAAGGTTTTGTTTTGTTTTTTTAAAAAATTTTATTCATTTATTCATGAGAGACACAGAGAGGGAGAGAGAGAGAGAGAGAGAGAGAGAGAGAGAGAGAGGCAGAGACACAGGCAGAGGGAGAAGCAGGCTCCATGCGGGGAGCCCGAGGCGGGACTCGATCCCGGGACTCCAGGATTGCGCCCTGGGCTGGAGGAGGTGCTAAACCGCTGCCCCAGTGCAAAAGGTTTTTATCTTGATGAAGTCCCAATAGATCATTTTTGCCTTTGTTTTCCTTACCTACCCAAACTATTTCAAAAATTAATTAATTCACATCTACGATACAGCCTTCTTCCAAGTTTTCACACAACACTGTTGTCAAAGCTAGAAGCACTCCTCAAAATTAGCCTCATGCCTAAAGTATCATATTTCAAAATGTAACTACAGTTGATTCTGGCTGGTAATTTTCCTTTCTTCCTTGGATTTTCTTTGTATCTAACAGCATTTGCTGAATTAACCTTCTATAAGAAAGAAATAAACTTAAGGGAAAAAGAGAAATAAACACACTGGCAGAAAGTGTAGAGTTGCCAAGCAAGGGTGGCTATACGAGGCTTTGAAATGGGATTTAAATAACAAATATGATCTCTAAATAAAAATGTTTATCAGCCAAACAATTCCTCTGAGATTACTATCAAATGGAAAAAGATGCAAAATTGGTCATGAAACGAAAGAATGTTTATAAAAAAACATATTTAGGGTTTACTTTTCTACTTATACCATTTTTGGATCAACATAGGAGCTAATAGTTTGGCTTACTAATCAGGATGTGTACCAGTTGAAATCCTGAGTTTTAGAGCTTTGACATCAAGATATTGGATATTTCTTTAATCCCTTGAATTCAATGAAAATGGAAAGGTATGAGACCTTCAAAGCAGCATAGTTCTAATTACCAAGATACTTAAGGTGATATATGGGCAGTTTCTCTGAGTCTGTGTTAACTCTCAGTCTGAATGGGCTTTAACTTACTTTTAAAGAAAACCTTCAGGAATGGACAAAAAAGCTAGGAATGAATCATGGTGAGTGATATTCTTGGATTCCCATCTCTTACCTCTATAACATCAGTGTTTTAAGACTATTTCCTGCAGTGCCCGAGTACTACTGTGTATTCTTTTCAGACCTTCATCTCGAATAAGCCATAGAAACTCAATGTTGTTTTTTAAAGCATAGAAGAACTAAAATTATATTCATCTTATGCAATGTCATTTCCCATAAACTTTTCTTAATAGACCTTATTTACCTGAGTCAACATTTCCTTACAGTTCGCCCATATCCTATTAGCCCAGTTTTGATTCTGCAAAACAAAAGATAGCCCTTCATATGGGAAAGAGAGCTGTTGTGCGGCAAAAATAGCCAATATGGCTTATGATTTTCCCTTTTAGTGCCCAAAACAGACCACTTGTGTTACTGATCCCCTAAACCAATCCAGCTCATCTGTGAAAAATAGAATGTGTTACGCCAGTAGTGCACAATGAACAGTTCACATCCCTTATGCATGTGCATTCATTCAACGAATATTCTTAGTAAGAGCATACTAGGGGACGGGAAATACCAAGCACTGGAGAAAAGTTGAAAAAATATAAGCAAGTTTCCTAATGTCTGCTTGAGAGAGACACATAGTAAACAAGTAAACAAATATATAAAGTAATTTCAGTTGTGAGAAGGATTATAAAGAAAAAATGTGAATGCTAAAAAGTAATTAGGGAAAAAAAGAAAAGCAAGTGGGACTCTTAGAAAAGGTGGCAATTCAAAGTCTCTCTGGATGCATGATCTTGAGCTAAATGCAAAAAGATCAGAAGGATCTACCTAAGCCAAGAGCTAGGAGCAAAGCATTCTAGGAAGAGAATGTGCAAAGGTCCTGAGGAGACTTACCATGTCCAGTGCGGCTGGATGGAAAAGAACAGGACATAATAATGTCAGTGAAACCACATGGGGCCCAACAAGAGTTCAAATATCAAGAGTAATGGAAATCTATTAACAGATTTAGATCAAGGAAAGGTCCAGTCTAATTTCCCCTTTTAAAATACCTCTCTAACTGCTGTAAGGTATAGACAATAAGGGGAAAAAAATCAAGGAAGCAGAGACACCAGATATGAGGCAATTACTGAGGTACAGATAGGAGAAATGTTGGTAGTTCAAACCAGGGCTGTAGTCACACCAACAAAGAAAAGAGAGATATATTAGAGATAATAAACAACAAAGTATAGAGATTATCTGGATGTGGGAAAGCACGGCAAAGTACAGAAAGCAATCAAAAGTTATTCTTAAATTTATGACTTGAGAAACTGGAGTCTGGGGTTCAGGAGGTAAGTCTGGAGATAAAATTTGGGAGTCACTTACCTATAGATGGTATTTAATGTGATGGAATTGGTTGAGGCCATCAAGGAAGCATAGACTAAGGAGAGAAATCACTTCAACATTTGGAGAACAGGCAGAGATTGAGAAGCCACCCAAGGAAATTGAGAATAAATAATTGGAGACATGGAAGGAAAAAAAACAAGACAGCAGGCTATTATGGAATCCAAAAGAGGAGAGTTGCTCAAGAGATAAGTAGTCCACTATATTGAATGCTGACGAGAGTTCAGGTAAATTTAGAATAAAGACCTGCCCATTGGTTCTGGCACCTTAGAAATCATTATTGATCTTGAAAAGAGAGGTTTTAAATTTTTTTAAAGATTTTATTTATTTATTTATTCATGAGAGACACAGAGAGAAAGGCAGAGACACAGGCAGAGGGAGAAGCAGGCTCCATGTGGGGAGCCCAACATGGGACTCGATCCCGGGTCTCCAGCATCATGCCCTGAGCCAAAGGCAGAAACTCAACCACTGAGCCACCCAGGCGTCCCGAAAAGAGGTTTTAGTGAGAGACGGGGATTAACATCCTATTGAAATCTATGGCGATTGAGTGGAGAGTGAGGAAGAGAAGACAATAGATACACGCAACTCATTTGAAAAGTTTTGCTGTAAAGATGAGCAGAAAAACAAGGAGGTAATGAATGGGAGATGCAAGATCAAGGAACTTTTTTTTTTTTTGCTTTTTTAAAAACATGGAATATTTGAGAATCCTGCTAATTTAAGGATCATAATCACTAAATCAATAAAGAGGAAGGGAGGAGGAGAGCAACTGAAGGAGAGAAAACTTTGAGAAATAGGAGAGAACAGGATCCTGAGTTGAGAATAAAGGGAAAGATCTTGGATGGGCACACGGGGAGGGCATTCTATGAGGAAACACAGGAAACATGAGAACAGATGCCAGCAGATGTACAGGAGTCCAGTCCTTTCCTCAGTTTTCTTTCTGCAGTTTCAGTTACTCATGTTCCTCCTCCTGACGTGTAGTCGGAAAGTCAGTAGCAGCCTGACGCTGTGTCCCAACGCCTGTGTCATTCATCCCACCTCGTCTAATCACACGCAGGCTATCATCTCTCACATCACAGGAAGAGTGAGTACAGTATAAGAAGATATTTCGAGAGAGCACATTCACATAACTTTTATTACAGTATTTTGTTAATTGTTCTATTTTATAAGTTTTTATTGTTAATTTCTTACTGTGACTAATTTAGGAGTTAAACTTTACCATAGGCATGTGTGTACAGGTATACTTCATTTTATTACACTTTACGATACTGCTTTTTTTTTTTTAAACAAATGGAAGAGCCATGGCAACCCTGCGATGAGCAAATCTGTTGGTACCATTTGTCCAAGCATTTGCTCACTTCGTGTCTCTGTGTCAGATTTTGGGGATTCTCACAATATTTCAATTTTATTATTATTACTATATTTCTTATGATGTTCTGTGACCAGAGATCACTGAAAGCTCAGATGATAGTTATCATTTTTCAGCAATAGAGTATTTCTGCTTAAGGTACTTACTTTTTTAACATAATGCTATTGCACATTTAATAGACTACAATATAGTGTAAATATAACTTTTATGTGCACTAGGAAACCAGAAAATTCATTTAACTGACTTGATTGTGATATTCATTTTATTGTGGTGGCCTAGAACCAGACCCGCCACATCTCTGAAGTAGGCCTATGTAGGAAAAAACCTACACATCTGGGGTTTGGTACTACTGAGGGTTTCAGTCATCCCCTGGGGGTCCTGTGACATTTCCCCCACAGAACTGGGGGGACTTCATATAGATCTGTGGTGGAGAAAGAAAGGTCATCAGTTAGGGAATTAGAAACCGTGGGATGTTTGACAGGAAAGGTGAAGGGATAGATTAATTGTTTCAGAGAGAGAGATGGAACTCACTGGAGAACTGTAGGCGATGGCCGAATGCCATTTGAAATTTACAGTCATCATTTAATGTAAAACCAGTAAGTCAGGCTTTGTGATTTTCTTCAGTAAAGTTTGGCCGCCACCATACGGGAACAGTGAAGATGGATGGCTGTTTTTACCCAAGGTCGGGGTTTAGTCCAACAAAAACAATGACAGAAAAGTGAGGCGGGAGAGTTAAGGGTGTCTGCGAGGGAGGGATATGGTAAAAGACCATGAAATCAATTTGGGTGACGACAAAAGTAAAAAGAGGAGGTGACAGGTTGATGGATAATGAGAAGAAGCAGTGGCATTGGGTTCGGGGACTCGATAAGATAAAAAAATTGCAGCAGAGGCAATCTGGGAATAAAGGAATTCTGAAACTGTGCTTGTTGACCAGGGACCAGGATGCTCGAATCAAGATGCCTGAGAGGGCACAGTTACTGGTGATGATAGATTGCAGGTTGTGACCGTGGTCGCATGTGGCTGGGTGGAGAGGAAGGTTGTATGGTACCTTTTGATCCTCAGCATTTCTTTGTAAAGAAATCAAGCCAAAAACACACTGGGGAGTGGTGGGTCCAATCTTCAGTTTGGGAGCAGGAAGCAGTGGGTCATGTCCTACTTCTACCACTTTCTAGTGGCTTCAAAAACGCCTTAGTGGCTTCTGTTTCATCATCTGAGAAATGGGACTGTTCATAATTAAATCCACACTCACAGAGTTATTGTCACTATTGTTAGACATTTTAAACCAGGAAACCACTTTGGAATGCAAGTCATGACTCGGATTATCTTATAGGAAAGGAAACCAAGGCTCAGGAAAGTTAAATGATCAAGGTTAGACAGTACATGAAGGAGCCAGAATTAAACCCCCATGATTTGATTTATAGTCCGGTGTTCTTTCCTTCACACCATTTGTCATTTTGCCAATCTAACATAAAATCTAACCCCTATTTGTTAAAATCAAATGCTTTTGCGTATTTTGACCTTTATGCGAATAAACTCATTATAACAAGAAGCATGGTGGTACACTGAATCATAAACTGATTTTTCATAAATTGCCACTCAAAACACAGATGTCCTTAATACCCTACCATTACAACACGTTACCCCCTGGCATCAAGGAGTGAGAATCGGGACAACTAATTATTCTCAGCTTTGATGCCCGGTGCAAACTATCATAAGACTGATGTGAATGTGGAGCGTTTGCCTGGGTTTGCATTACCCAGAATGATATGCACATATTAAAACTGAACGTTACCTCAAAAAAGGAAAAAAACAAAACAAAGGACAAAATCTCTCTCCTGGCCTAGAGTTGAATTAACCACAATGGTATTTAAACAGTTCTTCACCCCAGATACCCGCCCCAGCCTAAGCACATCATGATGCTTGGCAAGACCCTGTGAAAACCAATCAATGCGAACAGTGAGCTGAATTCAGAGCTGCAAGAAAAAGAAATGGTACATTTATTGCTCCTCTTTCATGTCTGCAATAACGAAGTACAGCAATCCTGACGTGTGAGCCCATCCAACCAAAGCTGTACCCCTCTGCTCAAAATACGTTAGTTGTGCCCTCTTGCACAGTAGGCGCCAACGACATACGCGTCCCAGAGGGTGGCGCTGGGCACGGGCTCCTGGGCCCGCTCTCTCTTTCCCAAAGGGCACTTCTGTGGCTTCTCCACTCCACGTGTTTTTCATCACCTGCACGCTAGAGAAGGAAGGCGGCCAACTACGCTAGCCCTCTCCCTAGGAGATGAGGAGGGAGGAGACGCCAAAGCCCTGCCCATTTTCTGTTTTATGAAATAAAACTACCTCCCTTTTCTTGTTCAGCTTTTCGTTCTACCTTTTTCTTATTTTCCTAAAGGGAGCGTGAGAGGCGATAAGAAAAGGACATTCCCTTTAGTGAACATGTTTCAGCTCGCCTCCTGCACAACTGTCACCAGCTCTCCTCCTGTAACACCCACCAACGTCCTCTTCAGCACCTGCCAGTCAGGCTTCTAGGTCAGCTCTGCTACCATCGCTCGGCTGCGTGTTCGTGTGTGTGTGTGTGTGTGTGTGTGTGTGTGTGTGTGTATTTGCTGGGGAGGCGGGGAGGGGAGCCTTGTCGTTTCTGGTTTTGTACAAGGCAAGGCTTTTATTGACCACTTGTCTGCTCCCCAGTCCCCGGAACCCTCAGAAATTGATATCTAGACTTTCCCCCTCTTTATCACACCCTCAAGCTTATCTCTGCTCCCCTCACATTTGATTAAATGCCCTTTCTCCTGCTTCTGCCAAGAAGATGGTAATTGCAAGACACAGACTATCCTCTCTCCTACTCCAGACATTCTGTTCTACACCCAACCTTCCTCTGTCCCCTTCCCCCTCCTTCATTCTTGGCCTAAGACTTTGTTTTCCAACACATCGTCTCTGCAATACACCTGCTGCTTGTCTTCCTCTCTGCATCTGCTTCTGTACATCCCCATTCCTCTCTGCCTCTCCAGATTTTATTAAAACATATAAAATGCACCTCAAATCCCACCTCATATATAAAAGCTCCCCTCACTTCCCCAGAAAAAGAGATATCTCCACCTTCCAGATTCCTATGAAAAATATCTTCTAGTCAAGTGATTTGGTCATTCATTTCACTGTCTTGTGACAACTGCACTCTTAGCTTAAATTTCTTTATCTTCATATTTTCTTAGTTTTGTTATTTTATTTTCATAGTTTGTTATGTTATTTACACCATATCTCTTCATGTGTTGCAAACAGAAACATAAGCCAAACTCTTAAAAATAATAATTTGTGTAAAACTCTTGAATAAATGCCAAAGATAGGAACTCACTGTACAAGGGAGCCAGCACTTCAAAACGTCCTCTCGTCCACCTACAACCCCTGTGAGGGGAACCAGGGATTAGGTTTTAGTTGCAGATTTAGGATGAGGCGCCACAGTTATGCCCGCGGTTCCCCATCCATCTTCTCTCTCTCCTCGCCCATCACTCAGTCAAGACCCAGCTGTCATGTACAGCCCAATGCCCGAGGTCTTAGGCAGGTTTACGCCTCGTTAGCCCTGCGATGGAGCACTCCTACCCACACGGGCCCCACGCGGGGCCGATCCTCCGGAGAGGACTTCTGTGCAGACACTTTTCCCTTTGATCTGACCATTTGCATCACCAGGGGCTTCCGTGTGCGCGTCTCATTTGACTGGCTCTTGACGAGTCTCTTTTCCCAGAGATGATCCTCCTCCATCATCCAGTCCATGCAGAAAGGAAGTTGAGTACGGATTCCCCCAGAAGATTCTTTCAGTGACGCTTTATTAAGCACCTGCTCTGCCCTGGACCTCAGACCTTGATTCCTGGACCATCTGCCTCCTGGGTGGTGCAGAAGCCTAAAGCCAGTGCCCCCCCCCCGCCCCCCGGTGCTGTGCTCCTCGGCTGAGGGTCTCTGCCCAGCCCGATTTCCTCTTTTTTGGGTGCATGTGTTGGGGGTGGGGGTATGGAGTGATTCCCATAGGATATCAAGCATTTCTCAGGCACCGGCAGGATATCCTACAACACTACCTGGAGACAGCATCAGGTTCCAGAGGTTCCGGGGTCAGTCTTACAAGGCCGCCCTCTGCTTCCACCATGTCGATCACAAGTTCCAGGCTGTTACCTGTGCTTTTCACCTACTGGCTAGAAATCAGAGGTTCCCAAACCAGCCCCCTCCAAGATTCAATTAATTTGCCAGAGTGGCTAGAACACAGAACTCAAAGAAACGTTTTAGTTACTAGACTACCCAGGTATTGTAAAAGGATGTAACGCAGGAACGGCCGGAGGGAAGAGATGCGTAGGGCAAGGTGTGGGGAAAGGGCTCTGAGCTTCCAGGCCCTCGCCAGGCACACCCTCCTCCCCAAATCTCTGTGTTCACCAACCCTAAGATCTCCGAACCCCGTCCTTTTGGTGTTTTTTGAAGGCTGCCTTATACAGGCAGGATTGATTAAATCATTGGCCGTTGGTGGTTAATGGAAGCTCCAGTCTTTACCTTCTCCCCAGAGGTAGAGGGTGCAGAAGTTCCAACTCTCTGACCCACAAGGTTGATTCTCCGGCAACCAGCCCCCACCCAAGGGTGCTTTCCAAACCTCACCTCATTAACATAACAAAAGACACGTTTGCTGCTTTCCTCACTTTGGAAATTCCGAGGGTTTTAGGAGCTTGATGCCAGACTCAGGAAGAAGACCAAATACGTATTTCATATTATAAGTCACAGCATCACACAAGACTGGTCAGAAGCAGAATGAAAAGCACCGTGGGAGGCGTGGATTTTAAAAGGTCAAGAGGCACGGCCCTCAGCATCCCTGCTTTGCCATTTCACTTCTCTGGCGGAGCCCTGCCTTCAGTGGAGCCGTCGGGTCGGTCAATGAGCATTTACTTCTCAGGCTGCAGGTCTGCATTTTCTCCTCATTTATCCCCCTGACCTCCATCGGAATTCCTTTCACCTAAACAAAGAGAATAATAAAAGAGCCCCATCTCTAGCTTGCAGAGCAAATAGAAATCTAAGCCAGACTCATCAATCCGGTGTTTGTAATTTTCTCACATTTCTCTTATTTTTGCACAAGTGAAGCCTGAAAGAGGACGCCCAGTGATGTACTAACCTTGAACAGCAGCGTGACGGCAAGAGCCGACTCACCCAGAGGGGACTGTCTAATGTTCAGAGTAAAGCAAACCCCCAAATACCACCTGCTCCACCCCAAGGAAGAGGCCATTACACATACAGACCTGGGGACGTTGCAGGCCCCGCGGGTGGTGCTGAGAGGCAGCCTGCCGCTTGCAAGCAAAGACTCCTTCGGGGTTCCAAAGGTGCCTCCCTTAACTGACCTCATCGACCCTGATATGTATGGTCCCTAATTTACCTTGACTTCACCGGAACCATTCAATGTTTTTAACCATTATATCCCCATTGCAGTTTGCACCACGTAAATGCGCTTTCGAGTTCCCCGAGAGTACGCAGTGCTCACGCTGCTTAATGAAAGTACGTTTTATCATGTCTTAGGGTTTGCCCTTGCATGACCAGTTCTCGCACCAGATCGGGATGAAATGGGAAACAGCACCTTCCTGCTGGGGTGGGACAGAAATAGGGTCCGAACCAGCGGAAGACCCTGAAAAATGGTCAAGTACATGCAAGTCATTAGACCCTCTATGTCGTGTAAATAATAATAACCATGGAAACGGGCAACAAATCCAACCAGTGGGCTATCCCAAAAGGTGAATAGAACACAGGAATTGCAAACCCACAGTCAGCAACGATATTCAGAAGTCCAGGCAGGAAGGCAGGAAGTACAGAAACAATTAATTGGGTAAATATGATAATTCTCTCCAAATTTACCCAAAAAAATCAGAGTAATTCCAATCCAAATCCTAAGATTTTTTTTTTAAACAAAATTTGACAAGCTACATCTAAAATTCATCCAGAAGAATAAATACTAAAGAATAGCCATGATATTTTTGGTAGAAAAAGAAAGGATGGACTAGTTCTCTCCTGTATTCAAATGTACCATGAAGCTATAGTAATAATAGCTTTATTGATACCAGAATAAGAAAATTATGTAAATGGGCCAGAGTACAACTTAGACCCAGATGCATGTATTACGTAGGAATTCGATCTCTAGTAAAGTTACCATTTAACGGAAGAACATCTGCTCCCAGGAGATTTCTGTAACTCAGTTGGTGGGTTATACAATTTATTGTTCAAATCGTGACAATTGAAGAGTAAGGAAGTGCCAATAGGATGCTGGAGCGGCAGCCAAAAACTGGACTGTCCCATGCACCTCCAGACTCTGGTTACGTAGCTATAAACAGGGTTGCCCTTGCATGGCTGTCGAGGCCCTGTGGGTGCCGGGAGCACCCTTCCAGCGAAAGGACTGAAGTGCCCGTGAACACGGGGCAGGTCCCGCAACACGGCTTCCTGGGAAAAACAATCGCAGAAAACCATTAGGAGCACAGGCGCTCCCTGAATCAGGAGGACCTGCTTGCCTGGCAGTCCATCTGGGTTTGCCTGACGACGGCAGAATCGCCCCCGACCCCTCTGTCCCCCTGCTCACCCCCCACCCGGTCTCAGCGAGTCCTGACTCAGGCTCCGCCGTCAGAGGACACCGGGCTCCGGGCTGCGGGCTCCGGCCCAGGGGTGCCTGTGCCCCCACCTTGGCCTCCGCACGCCCGAGCACCTGCCCGGACGTCAGCGCATCACCTGGCTGAGAGGCTCGGAGTGGGCCTCCCTGGAGGCTGCCTCTGCCCCTTCATGCACCACAAGGCCCCGGGCCGTGGGCAGCTCCAGGACAAGTGCCCGGGCTCTCTGCCCCGGTTGCCCAACCTCTCGCCTTCCTGCCGAGGGAAGTAGGGTCCAGGCCAGGCACCTCCGGGCCCAGGGAGGCCTGCGCAGCAGCCCGTCGTGACCGCTCTTCTGACCTGGGGACACGAGAAGGAAAAGAGGCCAGGCCCCAGCCTGCTCCCTTGGCTCAAGGCTGAGGGTCCCTGATTTCCCGCCCTAACGCTCGCTGACACACGTCGTTCCCCATTCGTTCATCGGCCACTGACCCTCATTTCCCGCTTTCCTGCCACTCCACGTGCCCCTCGTGTCCCTGCAGTGACCACCTGCACAGCGATGCCTAATGATCTCAGGCCAGCTCGCTCCCCTTCCTGAATCTGAGTCCAAAACAATCCAGTTGGCGTCGCCCCTTAGTTCCGACTAATGTCTAAGAGGACAGGACGCGAACACGCAGAGCATGGTCCTCCCTGGAAGCGAGTGAGGGGGATGCAGCAGCTCAGAAAGGGCCCGTCTGCAGGTGCCTCACCCCTTGTCACCCTCCTCCCGGGCCCATGTCCTCCAGATCCACGGCCCTCGTGGGGACTCGAGGAATTTGCCGGGCACGTTCCTCTGCAAGTTTACGCGACCTCAGCGTCGCCTGCTGCGGTGACCGCCAAACCACGCAGGCGAGGAGTCCTCTACACACAGAAGCCACGACATTTCCATTTCAGCCACAGAGCTGAAAATACTCGGTGTCCCCTATTCAAGCATACGAACTTGGGGTTTTCTGGGACAGGGCTTTCTGCTTCAATTATAGCCCAGCCCTCGGTGCCACCCCTTTCTTCAGCCTGGATCTTGGGGAGATAGAGGCTACAAGAAACAGGGGTGAGCAAGATAAGGAAGAGGGCACTGAGCACATCCGCCTTGGTCCAAGCGGGCCACCCGCCCTAACGCGGTACCTCGGAGTGGGGGGCCTATAAGCCACAGAGATGTGTTTCTTACGGGTTTGGGGCCTGGGAAGACCAAGATCAAGGGCCAGCAGGTTCGGCGTCTGGGGAAGATTCACCTCCTTATTCATGGACGGGCCATCCCGTCCCTGCGTTCGCACGTGGCCGGGGCCGAAGGAGCTTTCTGGGGTCCCTTTTGTGAGGGCAGTAATCTCATCCAGGAGGCTCCACCTTGGGCCCTAAGCAGCAATCACCTCCTACTATCACCCCCTTGGTGGGCAGGGATTGCAAACTTTCCGTCGCTGCAGGGTCCCCGGGCCCTGGGCCATAGATCTCATTTCCATCTCAGTCTTGAGGCCTTGGTTGCATCCAAAAGGGTTGAGCAAGAAAACCCTCGGGGTTCAGTGAGTCCTCAGCTCTCACTCACATGCAGGGGAGGTGCCGGCACCGGGCCCAGACCTGTGTCACGGACGCTGGGGAAAGCACGCCACCCGGGTCTGGACCACAAAGGAGACGCATGCACTGGGCTTGCCAAGAACACGCTTCTAGAAGTACAGGAACTTCCATTCCTCCGCCCAACCTTGGCACAACGTTACGTCTTCCTCTTCCCTGCGTCAGAGCAGACGGCTGGACAGTAGCACAAAACGATACCAGCATCATCTGAAAGCCTAGGACATGTGTTCCTTCTAACCAGCGCCTCACTATTTTCCTTCCTTTGACCTTAATTTTGCTAGAAGCTCTTCTTAACTTAGCAGAAGATTTCACCTCCCCGGAGGTTAACAGAACCATCTTCATGCAAATGCAGGGGCAGAAACGGTTTCTGAACTAGGCTCACGTTTCTCTAAATCATGGAATATTTGCAGCCCGGTTCCAGAAAATGCATCAAAGTTCAGAGACACACTGTTTCATCTTTGACTTTCTGGAGCAAGAATTAGTCTTCGATTCCCACAAGAATAAACAGGCTGTTAAAAAATGGTCAGCAGTTCACCAGTTAATATTTGCGGCCAGTTCACCACATTCACTGTTGTGCTTAAGCCTTTGATTCCCATTTTTCTGATAATGGCCTAAACCAGGGAATTCATCGCTCATCCCCTGTATGGTATCTGACCCAGTACGTTTCTAACAAATATCACAAAAATGGATGCATCAATAAACGACAAATTCACTGAAAATGTTTAAAATATTTTTTTTAAAAAAAGGAGAATACTATATTTAGAGAGGAAATTGAAGAATGACTTAATACTTGTATTCTAGACGAAATAGACTCTTAATTCTTATTTTACTGGGACCTAAATTTCCTGTATTTTTATACTAAAAATGTTAGATTCTTACAATAGGAATTCATTTTCTTGAGAGAGAACCAGGCAGCATCATCAGACATACCATTCATACAACTGGTCACCTTGCTAGAGCATTCGGGCACATTTTGAAGTGATGAATACGGCTCTTGTCAAACATCATTTCTTATGTAAAAGTAAATTCATTTACAACTGACAAGGCAATAAGGAAAGCCATTTTGCTGGGGTTTTGACACAGGAAGACGTCAAGGGCAGCTCAGAGACTTTATCCTCAGGGTTCCCAAGAACAAAAGCCAAGCTGTTGCACCTGCTTGAGCGAGGCTGGACCCCTCGTCTGAGTTCCTCACATGTCCACTGCCTGCAGCCCTCTCTCCTGGAGGTTTTGCCTGGTGTTTTCTTGATCCTTCCTGACCACTCCCTGAACCCCCCCCCCAAACTCTCCCTCCCTACCCCTGCCCCAAAGTGCTCCTCCTTGTACTACATTGTCCACTGTGATAGATGATGCCACCATCTACACCGTCCTCAGGGGACCCTGAAAATCCTTCTTAGATCTTAATACAAAAAAAAAAAAAAATCTTCTTGCCATTGCCTTATCTTCCTTGAATCCACTCAGTCGCCTCATACCATCCAAGCAGGTATGCCTAGATCTCTCCATCCTTTACCATCTCCACTCCCTCTGGGTTTTGTCTGGATTATTGCCCTCATCCTCTTCTAATTCCCTGCTTATCATTTCATCCTGCTCTAATTGATCCTCAATACTAACTTCACAGTAATGTTTCAAATATATAAATATGATCACACGGCCTGTCCCCCTGTTCAAAAATGTGTGACAGATATCAAAATAAAAAGTGCAAAATAGGGACCCCTGGGTGGCTCAGTGGTTGAGCGCCTGCCTTTGGCCAGGGCGTGATCCTGAAGACCTGTGATCGAGTCCCACATTGGGCTCCCTGCATGGAGCCTGCTTCTGCCTCTGCCTGTGTCTCCGCCTCTCTCTCTCTCTCTCTCTATGTCTATCATGAATAAATAAATAAAATCTTTAAAAAAAAAGTGCAAAATAGGACTCCATCATCCTAAATGTAAAGTAGGGCCCCATCATCTTCAGGATAAGGACCTCTGCACGGCCTTTCCAAGACAGGTGTGGAAGTTCAGGATCTGACTCTTGACTTGATCCCCTGTAGGTGTCATGGTCAGGCATACCAGCCAGAAGTGAATGCAGTCTCCCAGGATACATACACAGAAGGAGGGGATCGTTTTGCTATTCTCAGCACTAAGCAGATGACACTACAAGCACCATATTCAGAAAAATAACAATTGTGCTGTGTTTAAGAGCATAGATTTTGGATGCAGGCAGCTGGAAGTTCATTTTCTAGCTCCTCCACGTTTCAGCTCCATGACTTTGGTCAGGTTATTTAAGGTCTCTATGCTTCTGTTTCCTCATCAATAAGGTAAGAATAAGAAGAGTGCCTTTCTTATAGAGGTTCTGTGGCAACTAAATTAATTTAAAAATATATAGCACCATTCAATAATAAATTTTAGTATTGTTCTGCCTGTGATACTTTGGGAAAAATATTAACCAATAGAGTACAGCCTGAGGAGGGGACTAAACTAAGAAAAGAAATTGAGATCATGTTATGTGAGGAACAGTTGGATAACATTCAATTTATAGCAAAGGAGTTTTGGCAGATATTACAGCTGAATGAGACATCTGGAAAGCAACCCAAACTGTAGACCCAGGAGCAATAGTGGAACTCTAGGAAGGCAGACTCCAGCTCATATTATAGAAACACTTTCCAACAAATATAAATGTCCAACAATGGGTGTGTGTGTGTGGGAGGGGGGGTGTTGTGTCCAGAGAAAGTAGATTCCTCACCACTGGAGTCTTTTAATCAATAGCTGGATGACTCCTCATTTAGAACTTTCTAAAGGATTGAATCATCAGATACACAGAGAACGACCTCCAAGGATCTTCTGAGTTTCAGATGACAAAGGGCATAACATGTCCTTAGCAGTGTCACTTAGCCGTGAATAGGGGTTTATAATAATTGATTATTTTTGGTAAATTCCTTAAAGCATAAAATATTCATGTCACTAATACCAGCTTTGGTTGGTTTGTCATTTAGTTTCCCTCAATAACCTTGCTTACTCAGTGCTGTGTAAACTCTGGATCCATAATATACCACAGCATCGGAAACAATCTCCCCAACCCCACAATTCATTCACGATGGACTATTCTAGCCAAATGTACTCAACTGGCCACTATCCTTGGCTATTGCAGCTGCGTTTCTTTTTGTTTCTTACAGAATTCTGTTCCTTGAAAGAAACAATGATCATCTTTTTCCTCTACAATTTGCTTGCAGTGCTTATTTTCATTTTTTGCATGTTTTGAAAGCAATATGGCAAACATGAGTTTGAGAAGAGCTTTATTTTGATCTTATATATCAGTTTATGTAAGGTGAGAATGTTCAGAAAGAAGAAATGGGTCATCTTTTGACCTTGACATAACTTTGAGATAAATCCATTAAAAAGAGCTCACTCCAGGGATCCCTGGGTGACTCAGCAGTTTAGCACCTGCATTTGGCCCAGGGCCTAATCCTGGAGTCCCAGGATTGAGTCCGCGTCTCTCCCTCTCTCTTTCATCATGATTAAATAAATAAAATCTTAAAAAAAAAAAAGAGCTCCATCCTTAAGTTCCTTCCATGTGCCAATAATAATTCCATTTTTAAAAATAAGGAAATACGCTAAGGTGTGCTTAATTGTCAACTCAGGGCCACACAGTCAAAATTGGGGGAGAGCAGAGAGTAACACACCAGTAAAGATGGAAAGCTCTTGCCTCCAAGCCTTGCCTCACTTGTACCAGGACCATTTCCCCACTTGTTCCAGGCTGACTCCTTGCATCCTTGAGTCAAGCTTGTTTCAAATCTTGAGAGGAGGGGAAGCCGGTGTGTCCTTCTCCATGGTCCTCAACCACCTTTCTCTCTCTTGGGAACACAGTAAAGCCAGTCTTTGCATCTGACCGTAATCCTCGGTGTTTGTATTTATACTTCACTCTCGGACCTGGATTTGTCTGGGGCTCTGGACTAGTCGGTGAGAATGCTCCTCCCTGGAGCTCTAGCACTCTCGCCCCCAGCTCCTGCTGCCCGCTGCTGGACACTACCTTACCACCACCACCACCACCAGTGGGGTTTTCAGCTGGGGTAACCAGACACACTGCACAGAGATTGGTCATGAAGGCCACCGCAGTAAAGCTGGCGCATAACTGGGGGCCTATGCTGTAGTCTAACCTTCAGAAGTCGGTAACGCTCATGGAGTAGAGTGCATGGAAACGTGTGTCATGAGGGGAAAAGATTGAGCATCACTACTTTCAAGAAGAGTTTCATCTTATATTGACACTTAGGGAGCAAAAGGAAAGTGCAATGATTACTCCCACTAGAACAAGCATCGACTTCTCCAAGACTTGGTTTTCATGGCTCTTCAGTCTCCAGCTACACAACATGGACCTTCGATTTCAAGAAGTTCCAACCTCCCACCCAATCCCCACATAATATGCTCATATCATTGAGCTTATTCAATTGCTCTCCCTTGAAACTCCGCCTAATACTCTTCCCCTTCTTTTCCTATCAATTCCCCTTCATCTAGGAAGGCTTCCCTAAAGTTCACTTCCCTAAAGTTGTATCGTCCTCCTTAAAGTAGAGCACGTGAAGCCTGTGAAGTCTTCCTTGAGTTCACCTACAAAGAATAGAAAGCCGTCGATGGATGTTAAGCAAGGAAGTGACCCGACTAAAAGTATGCTTAGAAAAAATACTCCTGGGAATCCCTGGGTGGCTCAGCGGTTTAGCGCCTGCCTTTGGCCCAGGGCGCAGTCCTGGAGTCCCAGGATCGGGTCCCGCGTCGGGCTCCCTGCATGGAGCCTGCTTATCCCTCTGCCTGCGTCTCTGCCTCTCTCTCTCTCCCTGTCTCTCTCTCTCTCTCTCTATCATGAATAGATAAATAAATAAATAAATAAAATCTTTAAAAAAAAAAAGAAAAAATACTCCTAGAGGAACTGGATTGCAATAAAGATTAAAAATAGAAGAGAACATGACTTTTTCTTTCACAGTCTGTAAATCAGTATCCAAATAAAATTCACACATTACATTTAGTAAATAATGTTTTTTTTAAGTCTCCTTTAATAAACAGGTTCCTTCTCTATCTTATCTTAGCAATTATTTATTAAAGACTCCAGGTCATCTGTCCTCAAAATCTGAATTTTACTGATTGCATCCCCACTATATTTTATAACATGTTCTGTCCTCTTTGTTTTCCATAAATTGTTCATTGGTTCCAGAGCCTTGATCAGATTCAAGTCGGGGGGGGGAGGGGTTTGACAAGACTAATTCATATTTGATATTGTGACTGGCTCTCTTTTTTGATGATAACAGTCATTGATGATCAAAGTGTAGGAACTTTGGCTTCTTAAGAGTTGAAAAATGATGATAGTTTAATTCTAATATCATTTCCACTTTAATTAGGTGAACTACTTCTATAAAGAGAAACTTCACTTCACCTACCATTTGGTTTCCCAGTGCTTTAGTTAATATAGAAAATGTAGGATATGCTTTCCCTATTCTTACCAATTTTCAATGTAATAACTTTATTTCCTAGCATCTTCTAATGGTAATCAGTTAGTTTTAAAAATAATACTATAAAATCACAAATTAAACATATTTGCTGTATTTCCATCCATTTGAGCTGTTATTCTAATTGATAGTCAGATTGTTCTTTCTTAGCATCTTCAAGTCAGTTCCTAAATCTTTTTGAAAGGATCCTGATGGTCTTTGACAGATGCCTTGCTACTTGGTATGATTCCGCTTGCATAGCATCTTCCCTAGATATGAAATCAGCTAAGGAAACTTCATCCTTTTTGGGGACAATGCTGGCATTTGCACCAGCAATCTTGGCCTGCTCTGAACACCGATTATATCCCTCTACCTCACCCCCAGCCCTACAACTCTAAGTGATTTGGGAATGAACTGACTGGTCTGGTCTGGTCCTTATGAATGTGCAGACAAATTTAGGCTCAAAGAATGTCTGTGGCAAAAATTACTTGGCAATAATAAAATAATGGTACTAAAATTTGAAGTGGCTATTTTGACATCGCCATATCAAAATGTCCTGCTGTGAGGCAGCTAACCAGTAGGGAGGCTATTCGAGGAATCTAGACAGACAGCATGATAGACACTGGAATCAAACTGACCTAGATGTGAACCCCAGATCTGCCATTTAAAAAGTTGTATGACCTTCATATTATTTAATCTCTCTAAGCCTCAGCTTCCTCATCCATAAAATAGGGTATTTGTCAATGTGATGCATATAAAACACAGCACCCATCATCACACGGCAAGTACTCAATAAATGGAAATGATGATTGTTTTTGATGATATATTATTGTTGCAAAAATTGATGTAGTGACAGAGAGAAGATTCTAAAATAACCCAAAACACTCACCACTAGCCACATGGGCCTACTGAGCACTTTAAATGTGGTTAGTCTACATTGCCATGTGTTATAAATATAAAATATGCTCTGAAATTTAAAATCTTAGTTTTTTTTAAAAAAAAGATATAAATTATTCCATCAATAATTTTTATTTTGGGGTGCCTGCATGGCTCAGTCAATCAAACTTCTGCCTTTGGCTCAGGTCAGGATCCCAGGATCCTGGGATAAGGAAAGCCCCTCATCAGGCTTCCTGCTTAACTGGGAGCCTGCTTCTCCCTCACCCACTGCCCCTGATTGTGCACTCTCTCTCTTTCTCTCTGTGCCAAATAAATAAAATGTTTAAAAAATAATAATGATTTTTATTTTATTACATGTTGAAGATATTTGGGGGTATATTAGGTTAAGTAAAATGTATTATTATAGTCAATATCTTCTTTTATTCTTTCCATTGTGACTATTAGAAAACTTAAAATTACATATGTGATTCATATTATACTCATTGGACAGTGGTTCTCTAGAGATGGTAAGAAATTATATACAAGAATTTGGAGACTGAGTGGATGAGGTGTGAGGGACAGGAAAATCACTTTTTTCATCCCCATATATTCAATATTTTCTAATATGAATCAACTTTTAATCAATGCATCTTAATGGATAGCTGTCCTTTTTTTTTTTTTTTTCAAGAAACCATACATATGCATTGGCTATTTTTCCCTCCTTGAAAAGAGGCAGGTCTTCTGGGTCTTGATAACAGATGTTTGACAATAAAACCAAATCAGTCCCTTTCAGGGAGAGATTTACATTGATTAGTACCTATCATGTCCCAGACACTTGACCTCTCACTTAATATTGAAACGATTTTTGGAGGCAATTACAACCTTCATTTTTACAGATAAGGAAATTGAGGTTCGGTGAGGCTAATTAACTCATCCCATGTCACAGAGCAAGGGAGAAATGAAAGTGAGGGCAGAAATGATTCCTATCTGCCTCCTTGACCCATGCTGCCTCTTTCCAATTTGAGTGGTCAGTTAGGAGGAGATGTGTGGGTTGAAGAATAGCTAGGATTCCAATTTCTGGCCCTCACTCATCTTCTTATGTGGTTCTCTTAGTCTCCTGGGTTCTTAGTCCTTAATGTGGAACCCAAAATCATACAGGCTACAAAGTGTGGAGGTGGAAACTCTTTGAGGTATTATATTCCAAGGCAATTAAATTACTTATTTTATAATTATCCTCAGCAACAGAATTATCACATTAGGCATTTTTCAGACAAGAACAAGAACATAGATTTTAAAAAAGGAAAAAATATATATATATAATTTCATATTTCTCAAGAGTATTCACCACAAAATCCAGGTAGTTGACTGGGTTTTTCTTCAACTTGTAAACATCAAAAAAGAATAAGGAATCACTACTACTGTTGCTGTTTTTCTTTTCCTCGTATTTTTAAGTACAGTTCCTTCCACTGGATCAAAGTACAATTTAGAATTTTAAAAATATTTTCCTTTGCTTGCTTAGTGCCTTTGCATTGTGGAAACCTATTTTTATAATTAAAGACATTTTACCTTTTATCTACAGTCTCAAAAAGTTTAACTATTCAAGAAAACCCAAAACCACCAACCCTCGATATTGGCATATGTCTGCACTAGAGTATTTCTGATATCTCTTCCAGCTAGTATTCAATGATTTTTTGGAATTCTGTCTCAAACCCCTTCATTGAGATAATGGTCTTAATTTGGTATATTAGGTATATTAGGATATATAAATAAGCATTTACATATAAATAAAAAGCTACCGATAATGTCGGGTTCCTCATTTTAATTAATCCTCACAACAAATTTTGAAGGTTACATCATATTCCCATTTCACAGACAAGGAAATTGAGTTTCAGAGAAGTTAATTAGCTTATAGCCAATGTAATATTATAGCAAAAAGGGCAGAAATGCAATTTGAAATCAGGTTTTCTCTGCTTTCAGAGCTCATGGTTTCTATTTCATTTAGCAATTAAAGACAAGGATAAATCAAAGGAATAGTCCCATTGGCAAAAAGAAAGACCTGAGGTACTCAATTTGGGGCTAAGAATAGCAAGCTCAGCTGGTTTCCTCTCGCAGTAGAATTTTACACATATTATCAGTAGTCCGTCAGAGCACCTACTGAGAGAGGCCATGGACAAATAGAGTTCATTCAGTGACCACCACAGTTCGACCCACAAACCATATGTTTTTGCCCCAAAATATCTCACTAATCTGCTACAGCATCTAAAATTTCAACTATCACAGCTCCACCTTGGGATAGAGTGGTGGTTCAACAACTGGGTTAGGGCTGGGCTGCAGGGGGGTGGGGGTGGGGGGGCAGCACAGGGAGTGGGAGAGATTAGATGGAAGAGTCTGTTGCAATCTTAACATCAAAACAAGGTTTGCACCCGAGATGTCCAGCTCTACAGCAATGCCTGAGTCTACAGAAATCCTTTTCAAGGATCACTGGGGTGCTTTCATGTTGCCTTCCTGCTTGGCGCTTAATCTCTCCTCCCTCTGCTTTACTAGACTGCCCATGAGCCTTAAGACTTAAGAAATTAACAGAATGTGGGCAGCCCTGGTGGCGCAGTGGTTGAGCACCCGCCTTCAGCCCAGGGTGTGATCCTGGGGTCCCGGGATCGAGTCCCACGTCGGGCTCCCTGCATGGACTCTGCTTCTCCCTCTGCCTGTGTCTCTGCCTCTCTCCCTCTCTGTGCCTCTCATGAATAAATAAATAAAATCTTTAAAAAAAAAGAAATTAACAGAATGTAAAACAGAAAGAAATTATATCTAACCAAAGACAAATTAGAAGTCAAGTCGAAGGAACAGACCTTGGCTGAAATTTTCCACAGCAGAAGGAAATAAAATTCTTCAGATGAAAGGAACCTTAGACTCATCTCTTTCAATTCCCTCGTGTTATGTATGAAGAATTAGAGGCCAGGAGGCAAAGGGCTCTCAAAACCTCAAAAGAAGTTGAGAGAGCGTGGGTTTTGGGGTTGGACAGTCTTGGATTGAAAATCTGACATCATCACTGAATAGCTCTGTGACTTGAGACTATTTACTTACTTTTCTGAATATCACTTTCCTCTTCTGGTAAATAGTGAGAGCTCTCATATGGGTTACAGAATTAAATGAAACAGTGCGTATAAATGCATTATTTATATAGGTCTGGAGAAGAACCTCATACCTTTATGTTTATTATTGGCATTTCTAGCTCCTCTCTGTAAAAAAGCTCTTATTATAGTTTGGCGTCCTTGATTTTCAACTGAAATAGAAGAATTAAACCACATGCACTGAGAAGAGATGGATGGTTTCAGCATAAATCTGTCATTTGTACCAATCTGAGGCACACGTGAGTTATGAGCAGGTTTTCTCACACCAGCTGTGTATGTGCATGCCCAACAGAGTGAATGTTTAACAATTAAACTGGTTTTAAATATGTAGCATAGAAGGAATCAAACTGAACATCAGTTGTGATTATCTGCTTGAAAAGCTCATTAAGAAATGAATTATGGAATAGTGGACTAATTAAGCCCATGCAGAAATGTGTATTCCATTTCTGCATAAGACGTTATATTTTTTTAAATGACTCAAACAGAAGGGCTTGATGTATTGGTATGGCAATTTGGGGGAAAAAAATTCTATTTCCTCCAAATGAAAAACACTAACATTTACTGAGTGCCTACTCAATGCTATACATTATTTCAAATTATCTGCATGGTGAATCTTTATGATATCTGTTATTATTCTGATTTTCTTGATGAGGAAAATGAGGTTCAGGGAAGTTTAACAATGTATTTAGGTTACATAATTACTGCGTTGTAGAGCTGAGATTTCAACCTGAAAGTAATTTCACAGCTTTTTTCAACTGAGCCCTGTGATAGCCATTTCTGATGTAGATGTGCTACAAAACCTACTTCGCTATGCACATGCATATCAATCTCATATTAAAGATCTCCAAAAAATAAATAAATAAAATAAAGATCTCCATGCACACCTGTCTGATGAGCCCATAAGGTCCACAGAGGAGGGGTCACATGTGCTGTGTTCACCAACTTCTCCCCAAGACCCAGCTCGGTGCCTGCCATGTGTTACATCTTCAGTAACAAGTTTCTGTTAATGGAAGGAATGAATACTGAATTAGCTAAAAGAATAGAGTTTAGCTCCACAGTTATCCTTTCACAGGTGGCAACAGTGAGGGGGAAAAAAGGAGTGTTTTGCCTTTGTTCATATGCTTACTCGGCTCCAGAGTGAAGATGAAAAGCCCAGAGCTTCTGAAAGTGCTGAGCTCAACAAGCCAAGTCACCAGCAGGCTAAAGGACAGGTACATTATTTAGCTCGGGCTACGTCCTCCTGAAGTAGATGTCAAACACATCCTGATTACTCGAACAACAGCTGGCCCACATACGTGATAGAGGTCGCAAGTAACTCCCACAACCATCTCCAGCCAGAGGAGCCCGGACATTGGCAACCCAGCTGTTGAAGAGCAGTCCACAATAAAAATTCACAGAACCCAATTTCCCTTACTTGGTTCTTCCCAAAGAGGCCATTAGCTTCCAGCAGTACGCTTCTTTGCCTCTACATCTGAGAAGCAAGCAGAGCCACTCAGTCCTTGGGGCTAAACTGGGGAAGAAAGGTCTTTCACATCCACGTTAGGTGACATAGTCAAGAGACCTTTCCATGGCACTTGCTAGTCCCCCAAATGATACGAACATTTAGGGGGCAGATAGAGACACGGGAACCCAACAAAGAAATGGAAGGAGCAGCCAGGGGGTGAGAAAAAAGAAACGAGAGAGCGTTGTCCATACGTCAAGGTTATAAAGCGTTTTCAGAAGTAGGAAATGACCAATGATATTAGTATCAAATTCAGTAAGCCGAGAGAGTTAAATAAGATGGGAAGAGACAAGTAGCTATTAGATATGCCCACTGGGAAGTCGCGGCGCCCTTCGGAAAGAGCAGGTCTGCTAGGGCGCAAATGTTGATTCATTATCGTGACCCCCTCCTTAGACCCAGATCTGGCGTTTGGTGCCCGCAGCGCCCAGGACGCGGCTGGCACACACCAGGCACGTAACAGGCGCCATCAGATGGACGCCCAAATGAATGAAAACAAGACGTAGTAGTTTATTTTGGAAAAAAAAAAAATTCCAAAGGCATTTAAAACTGCTCTTAAGATGTACTAGTGTTTTCTAAATTAAATCACTGGGTCTAAAATTATCACAATACATTTGGCCTCTCCCTCCAAAGGCCCTGAAGCCAAAACAACTCCGTTCCTATGGAGAACATATAATTTGCCGTCTGCAAAGAGGAAGTCTCACACGTTAGAAGCATTCCTATATTTCTGTGCTTAGAGTGACCTTTTAAGTTGCTGCTGTGATGTCATTAATGTTCACAATTTTACGCAAGATTAGGTGTGTAATTATGTGTTAAATAGTTCTGGCTCCTACTTGCTGTTTAATAGAGCAGAGTGCATTAGGCGCATCCCATATGCGTAGCTCAAGGCCACGGACACCGACTGAAAACTGCATCCACTTGCTCTTTCCCTGCCTCGTACGCCCCTCGCCCTTGCAGCTGTCACCTCCAGGCCTCGGCGCTGGTACCCATGGAGAAGCCACGGCATAGAGTAGCACTCAGAACTGTTGCTCTCCAGCCGAAACTTCCAGAGACAGGAGGTGTCTGCATAAAGGATTTAACTTAAATGAAAAATCAGAACTTGAGCGTTTGTAGCAATGTTTCTCGAGCCCCACCCAAAAGGTTCTCGCTGGTCTGGCCTGAGATCCAGTATTTTTCTAGACCTTTTCCCAGATAATGGTGATGCGTGGCCAGCGTTCAGGGACCTCTCTATGCTCTTCTGGCTCAGGATGGGTATCGGAACGTAATGAGTAAGTACTTCAGATTTTATTATCTCAGTATCTCAGAAAACTATTTTTCCTCTCTTGAGTGTCTCTGCCCACAGGGGGAAAAAAAATCAATAGTCTCAATGTACAAGTACAAAGCAACTTAATTGGATTTCTTTACAAAAAGATAAAATCCATCCATTTGCTGTAAAAACTAATAACAGAGGACAAAAGAAAGACGCGAATGATCAGTATGTTCCTACTGTGTGCCTTGATCCGACGTTAGGAATCGAGCATCTGTTACTTCATGCGTCTTCCAAGCAACCCAGAAAAACAAACGCTGCCATTCCCATTTTTACAGCTGAGGAGACTAAGACACAGGGGTGTTAAGGTGACTTGTCCAAAGACCCATAGTTGGCGCACGGTGATGCCCGGGGCCCACAAATGCATAGGCTCCGTCTGCTCTCCTGGGGTCCTGCTGCCCTTCTAAAGGAGACCTTATGGATGATAATCCAGCGAGCAATGGAAACTTCCTGCCGAGTCAATGACAAAGACAGAGGGAGCAGGGCAGTCAGGAGGAGGAGCCCGAGGAGGTGGGAGTGGGAGAAGGAACAGCATCCTGACCCCGGGAAGCATCAGGAGGGAGCCACAGCAGTGGCACTGCGCTGGCGGCCGGAGTCAGTGACCATCACGATGTCAAGTGGATAGTGGAGGGCTGGGCGGTGAGTGCACCCAATGTGTCCTTGTGTGAGCTGCAGATGTGAGCTGCAGCTGTGAGCCGCAGGTGTGAGCTGCAGGTGTGAGCTGCTGGTGTGAGCCGCCGGTGTGAGCCACAGGTGTGAGCCGCAGGTGTGAGCCGCAGATGTGAGCTGCAGGTGTGAGCTGCAGGTGTAAACCACCGTCAGGGCATGTAAGACACAGCGCTGCCCTGAAGTGGCCTTGGCCCAGCCGGGAGTCGCAGCCCAGCAGCGGGGAGCTTGCTTTCTCCCACGGGTTCCACCCCAGAGCTGGGAGCGGGGCCGAGGAAGCCGCTAACATGGCCGAAGTGAGGCTCCCCAGAAGCGGTGACCCCGGAGATGGGCCCGCAGGCAAAGGCTGTCACTCACCAGGCAGGGGAGGGAGGCAGAGGGGACACGTAGACTGAGTCAAGGAGGTAGGAAGGCACAGGCTGTGTGCGGGAGGCCGAAGAGGCCCCACACCAGTTCCCGAGGCAGGTGGGCGCATCCTCGGGCCACTTGCTTTCATTCAGGTGGAGGCTGCGGCTCGGGGGTTGCTGGTTCTCAGACCACAGTCGTCCCAGACATTTAGGCATGGCTCTTCCAGGCCGCCACCGCCGCCGCCGCCGCTGCTGCTGCTTCTTCGTCTTCTTCGTCGTCGTCATCTTCTTCTTCTTCTTCTTCTTCTTGGTCTTCATCTTCTTCTTCTTCTTCTTTGTCTTCTTCTTCTTCTTCTTCTTCTTCTTCTTCTTCTTCTTCTTTGTCGTCTTCTTCTTCTTCTTCTTCATTCCGGTTCCACTTTCTTTTTATGTAAGCAATCAGAGCAGCAGCCCTAGGCCAGGGTGGGCAGTGGTGGCTGCAGGACCAGGTCCCCAAGAGCAGCCCCAGGCAGTGCCAGGCGAGCTTCTCCGGGCCAGGCCCAAGGCCTCCCCACGGGGCCCGGGGCTCAGGAGGCATCTCCGCGCTCCAGGGGCCACACTGGCCTCACCACGGCCTGAGAAGATGCCGCAGCAGGTGACCTCGTGATGGAGCGGGAACCGGGCTGCTCCCACGGCCCACAGACCGGCACACGCTCTGCTCATGCTAGGGCTCCAAATTACAAAATAGCATACAGTGCTTTTTTTTTTTTTTTGTCTCTTTATCACTTTCCTAATCACAACTCAAATGAGATGTTCCTTGTCTTATAAAGTGAGCAGAGTTGAAGTAATTATTTAGGAGCTCAGGAGGCCTGCCTTTGAGCTCAGGGAACCTCCAAACCTGCTTCCATTAACATATCCTGGGTGTTTCTTTGAAGCCTGGAAATTTTTTCAACTTCCGCAGAACCTTTATGCTGTTGTCCTTAAAGCAGCTACTCTCTTTCATTTTAATTAACAGCAAACCTCACAGGGTTTAAGTAACAGTTTGTCTGGGCTGGAGAAACTCCAAATCCACCTATTGGACTAACCCGAGGAGTCAGTGAAAGTCCTTTCCAACAAGCTTTAGACGGTTCATTAGGATGAATGTATCTTCCGTCTCCCCCTTTCCGTATCCTCTTAAAACAACAAGCAGGGGGCCACGCTAGGATCACGGCGTCTGGAAGTGTCCTACGCTCGTTAGATCACTCGCTCCTCTCACTTGGAGTGATGTCAGAGCATCTGCAATACGGAGGGTGTGTCTGTGAAATGCCGGTGGTAACCGGGAGCAGGGCAGGAGCTCAGCCATCCACTGCTTTACATTAACACAGAGGGGCCACTTTTCCGTCTACTCCACATGCCTAGACCTTCGGGAGTGACTGAGACGAGCAGAAGACTCCACCAGAGTCACGGATGAGATAACTTCCTGGGAGATTAAGCCAACCCTCATTCTTAGAGGGTAGTTCATCCAACGTAGAGTCAAGTCATTCTGATTTCCTGCGGGCTCCTTGGCTTTAACAATGGATTCAATCTCCATCCTGTTGGATATGCTTTAAAGATCTTCAAAAAGGAACACAACTAACTTGAAATATCTAGGATCCATGTTATTTATTTATTTATTTATTTATTTATTTATTTATTTATTTAGGATCCATGTAATTTAAAGAGCTAGCAGGTTCAAAGTCTAAGGCTTCCTAAAGCCATCCATTCAGGTGTCACCTTTAATTCTCACTGTTTATCCGCGGAGACCAGGGGTGGGAGGATGACTTCTTGCGTCTAGACTGGTTACCCAACCCCCGCCGCCCCCACGGCCTCGGTTCCTTGCATCTCTGCAAGACCCAGGGCTGCTGGATGAGATGTATTCCCCGGCCTAGTCCCGGAGAGGTAGTAACAAAATGTTGGAGCTGAGATCGACCATAAAGGTTCTCTGTTTCAAACTCTCTATATTACGGATGAAAAACAAACAAGTCTAACCAAAGTTAAAACCATTAACCAAAGTTAAATGACTTTTTAAAGACCACACAGCGAGGGAGTGACAAAATTGGGCCTCTCGCCGACCAGTGACTCGAAGTCCGTGCTCTGAGCCCTTGCCGCTCGCTGTTCTCTGCAGACCCTCCACACGGCATCACCTGAGAGCTGCTAGAAATGCAGAAACTCAGGCACCACCCAGGTCCCAGGGAATCAGATTCCTCATTGTTATAAGACCCCCAGGTAATTCCTATGCACATCACAGTTTGAGAATCACTGGGCTAACATCATAAAATGTCTTTCAGTGGAGAGCATGAGAATTGGATTCAAAACCAATCAGACATTGGTTTTGAAGCATGGCTTCACTTTTTCTAAATCTGAACAGATATCTCAAATGAAGCATCATTTGCAATCCGGAAATAATAGCACCATCCACCTTACATTTTTCATAATATAAGTACAACGTAAATATATGCATATACACCTCATGATATATGCATAAATAATATATACAAATAGCTAATAGATCATATAATAGTCCATATTTCCAGTCTCACGCGTTCCATTAATATAGCGTTCAACCAGAAGGAAAGCCACACGTGATTGTACGTCATGAAGAAACCACTTTCCTTATTTTGTTCTATTGACTCAATGTTATTTTAACTTTTATATGTGGTTATGATTTCTATGATATGTCATATTTCTAAATCTCTAGAAAATGACTATTACGTAGAAAATAAATAATAAGAGCTAACTTCTTTTAGTGCTTTGCTTGGAGATGAAACAACATAATCCGTAAGCCAAATCCTATCCAGGAGAACACAACGTTCCTCTAACATCCTGACTCTGGATCCTATAAATCCAGCCTCCAGGAGCCAGAGGGTGTCTGCTCTGCTTCTGCGAATTTCTCAGAGACTCGACTGCCACAGAACAAACCCACAGCTGTGGCAACAGCCGAGCATATTTAAAAGATGTTTTGTCAAAAAATAAAAATAAATAAATAAATAAATACTAATAATAATAATAAATAAATAAATAAATGACAGATAATAAATAAATAAATAAATAAATAAATAAATAGATGTTTTGTCACCGATATGTCACATCTGCCAGCATCAAGGAAAACAGTTTGAATAGGAAAAGAGAAAGAGAATTTTAGTATCTAAATCTGAACCAAAATTTTGGAAAAGTACAGTGTACTACAGAGTGTGGAAACAACCAAAATTAGATTAGTGGGGAAGGAATACGATGCTGACGTGGATTAGAAAGCCACGCTTCCCATGGCAGGGGCTCTCAGCCCTGGCAGTGCATGAGAGAAGATGAGGGGCTGTTGTAAAAGTTGAACGTGCATTTCTGCGGAAGGGACTAGGCCTGCATGGTGATGGTGTTTGAGATTCCCGGTTGATTTTAACGTGCAGCCGGGGCTGAGAACACTGCCCTGAGCCACTGGCCCTGTAGCAGCGTCAGTCCACTGGAGCGTTGACTGTTGCGGACATGGAGTTCCCAAACTTCAGGTGGTGGTAACTTCAGTGTGTTTGTTCCCCTTCTAGGTCTTTTCACCATTCCTCCAGGACTTCCACCATAAGGAAAGGAGCCCCT
This sequence comes from Nyctereutes procyonoides, assembly GCF_905146905.1. Lineage (NCBI taxonomy): Eukaryota > Metazoa > Chordata > Mammalia > Carnivora > Canidae > Nyctereutes > Nyctereutes procyonoides. The sequence continues at coordinate 73,054,251 of NW_026575142.1, forward strand.
GGACCAACATCCTCTAAGATGTTTATATGGACCAGCGGCCGGACCTCTTCATCTTACAGACATGATGAGAAAAGGTAAATCACTGGGACTCTGGGGGCTTCTCAGAATCATTTAACCCGACTGCCTGGGACCATGCCAGTAAGAGAGCATGAGGCACCTGAGCACTGTGTTCCACAAGTGCTGATGTGGGGCGGGCTCTCCATCCTCGGACCGGGCTTCCTGACCTTTCGCCTCCCCCCTTGCACTCTCTGTGCGGTTTTGCAAAGGCTGCTCCCTGTCAGAAACGCCCTCGGCCCGTGCACGCGTGTACCCCCTCATCACTTGGCTAGCTCCGGCTCTGCTTTCAGGTGTCCACTCAATCAGAGCCTCCTGCCACCCTCTTGACCAGCACAAATCTTGTGGTTTGCTCTCCATTGAACCCCCCACGGTACCTGGCACACAACGCTCCATAAATACTGATCCAAAATTATGAAAATTACATTTCAAGGACTCATGGGAGGAAAGGAAAGCAGAAACCACGAGGGGATGAGATGACGATGGTCAAGTCCATGGAGCCCTCAAGGTCCCTAGGAGAGTAGCCTGGGGTAGGAGAGGAATGGAGGAATGAGAAGGAAGATTGAAAGGCAAAGCCAATATTAATAAAAGACAAAATGGCAATTACACAGCTCAGTCCAGCACCCCCACTTGGGTTGAGGGGGTAAATCCATTCATAAAATTCTTTGGCCGTTTTTAAATATGTGTTTTCTCTCCATTTGTTTTCTTCTGCTTCTCTCTTTTCTCATTGCCCTTACACTATCTCTTAGGTTTGGTGAAGTTTAAAACCCCACTACTTAACACCAGCATACTGCAATATTGCAACTTAAGGGGGGCTCACCTGCCTGCAGAATCTGATAAAACCAGGCTTGATAAATGGGGCTGGGCACAAGGAAGGACCTGAGGGGGGTTTACCTGAATGCACTTTTGAGAACTGGTGGTTTTATTTTTCCTTTTAAAGTCTATTTTACCCTATAGAGGAAATCCTTTGAATAATTTTGAAGGCAAAATTGTTCTTCACAGTAACTATATATTGCAGTAAAAACCTTGGAAGCAACTTCAGTATTCATAATGGAAAATCTGTTAAATAAATCATAGAATGTAATATATCACTTAGCACTTAAAAATGCTTTGACAAAATATTAACTGAAAAGTCAAGTTGAAAAATTACAAACTATGATTGCAGCCACAAAAATATATATATATACATAGGAAAAGGCCTGAAAGGAAAAACATGTTTTCACTTCTCCATTTTCCAAATCCTTTGTAATATGTTATACCATCTTAATTATGGGGAAAATAACGATATGATGTTTAAGTAAAATTACAGCCCAGAAGGCAACTAGCATTTGAACAAAGTCCTAGTGCTCATCGCAGCAGAGAAAATCAACTGAAAATTCTGTATCTTTGTTCATCTCAAGATTTCCACATGCTTTTTCCAATGTTTAATCAAGTTATTTTTCATATGCTTTCAAGCCAAGTAAGTGAATAATCTTCCAGCAACATCTTTACCCTAAGACCAAAACTTGGTATGCCATTTGAAAATTCCATATTTTGCGTGTAATCTCATTTCCTAAATTAAAATAAAAATAAATAAATAAATAAATAAATAAAGCCCACTGACAGTGATGGTGAAAAATGGCAGAGATTCTGTTGCCTGACAGCAATGTCGTGATTTTCAATGGCTAGCCTGTCTGAGACTTGAAGGCTTCATCAGAGCAGGTGAAATGTGATTTATTTGACTTTCTATTTATCTTCTCTGAATAATTAAGTATATTTTGGTATATATACATATTTTTTTATTTTACATAAAGATTAACACCTAAGGAGCAATTACTGTATATGTTTTACCTAAGCTGTTCCCTGAATTTATAAGATAGAGATAACTGGGTCCATTTTGTAGATGTGGAAGCTGAAGCTTAGAGATTTCAAAGAACTTCCAAGGGTCCAACAAGTAGCCATTCAGTGATGGAATGGCTCAAGATCTGGAATCTGGACTCAAGATCATATTCTCTCGCGCGCATCCCATACGTTACACAGGCTCTTTCAGACACGAGACCCTCGAAGCAGCTGTCAACGGCCAAGCTGCCGGGGAGAGATCGTGTTAATTTACAGCTCAAAATTGCATATCAAAGGAGGTAGTAAACGTGTGGATATGATATAGTGGCAATGTTTGTGCAGCTAAAGGGAGCCAGTATTTAGCCTCATATTCCACACTATTACAGTGATAAGAAACTCTTAAATGACTGCTTTCATTTTTTAATTTTCAAATTATGATTTCAATAACTCTGAGATTTAAAATAATTAAAATATTAACTACGAGAAATGATTTTCAGGAAGCTATATTTATGGTGTAGAAATGCCAGGGTCTACGAAATCAATCTGCTTGGCTTTAACCTTGAAAGTCAAAGACAGGTGGAAAAACAGCCAACGAATGCAGCCACGGAATCTGCTACTAAGGCGGTACCCTCGGTGTGGCGTTGGTTCATTTGTCTGGACCCTCCCCTTGGCCGCACCTTTGTCTTCGCTGCTGAATTCAGACGCTTGTGCAATAGGATCAGGTTTTAAAAGTGACTTGGAACAGTGTCTGTTCCTCTGCTGAGGATGCTCTTAGTGGCAGTAATCATGGTGATAATGAAGGTGATGATGGCTGATAATGAATCTAGATAATTAAGGTCCTCAAGTTAATTATTTGGAAATAAAATAACTAGGTTGTCTGGCAGCACTGCCCGGATCTGCCGGTAGTTCCTCCACCTTCACTTTCTTATTCTGCAAACCTGGCCTCTGTGTGTCTGCTTCTCCAGCTGTGCTTCTGCAGCAGTCCCCGAGGCAGGGCAGCCGGCGTCCTCAGCTCCTCTCCAAAACACCTCGGGAGCACGGCCAAGCTGTCGGGACCCTGGCTTCCCTGGGGCTCGTCAAGAGGAGGAACATCAGGAAACAGCTACAGACAGGCAGAGCAAACAAGTGGAAGGAAAAGTCCCCCACACATTCTGAAGCCAAACATCTTCTGGCTCAAGGGAAATTGAAGTCAATTTTACATTTTTTGTATTCATTCGTGGAATTCAAAACCAGTCCTTGTTCTGACCCACTATATGCAAAACACTGATTTCTATGCTTACCCTCCATTCCACACACGAGCAGTAGGAAGAAATACTGTTTCATCTCTGAACAAACTTCTTTGTTAGGTGAGCTTAGTTTAATCCCCAAACTGCAGGTGGCAAAATAAAACAGCATCGACAGTAACTAATTCAGAATTTAAAGAGACAGTTTATCGGCTGAGGACATTACGGTTTTTATCAAATATTCTCTGGATTGTTTTTGTTAAATAGCGAGCTGATATAAAGGACTTACTATCGTGTGAACACGCAGAGGATGATGATATAATAAGCCTCTGCGTACTCTTCATTGACGCTAAAAATATAAAGGAATCAGAATTTTTTAAGCCCTTCAGATGCTGCCCTAATAGCACCCTCCTCCCTATCCCAGACCCTATCCAGAGATAACCATCTTTCTGAATTTTCTGTTTATCACTCCCTTGCCTTTTCTTCATGAGTTGATCACATTTGAATCTTTAAACTATATACTGTTTACTCCTGAATGTTTGGAGACTCTAAAGGGGAATCACGGCTTATGAATTATTCTGCAACTTTTTTTCACCAAACGCTGTGTTTCTATGACCTGTCGATGCTGATGTGAGTAGTGGAACTCCTTTTCTCTGCTGTATAGCCTATTAATCGTCTACCATTTACCCATTCAGTCTATCGCTACTAGACATTTGCATTATTTCTAGTTTTTTTTTTTTGTGCCAACGATGCTGCTAGGTCCCTCTTGTCCGTATCTCCTTGCATACTTGGTACAAATATTTCTTGGGATATGTGCCTAACTTGGGACTATTCGGTTCAAAAGTATGCACAGCTTCCACTCTATTGGGTAATGCCATTGCTTCCAAAGCCGCCATCAATGTGACTGCATTGCTCTGCAACCTTGCTGGGGTTTTCAGATTCTCAATTTCATTAATCCAGAGGGCACTGTGCTTTCAATTCTCATTTCTCAGATTACTAATAAGACTTAGCCTATTTCTCTTGTTCTTTTCTGTGAAGTGCCTGTTCAAATACATAGTCAATTTTTTGCCTTTTTCTTATCGATTCATAGGAATTCTTTGTAAAAATTTATATGAACCCTTTTTATTGTGTGCAAGTAGCTTCTCCCAGTTTGATGCTTGTTTTCGCTTTCTTTATGATATCTTTTTATAAACATACGTTCTTGTTTTAATGTGTTCTAAGTGATTTTTTTTAATATTTTGAAATCCCTTCCTATTCTTTTGCAGTCTCTTTCATATTTTGTACATTTGTCTTTCACAATTAGGTCTTAATCATCCAGAGTTGACTTTTGAGTTTTGTGAAGTAGGCATCCAGTTTTTTTTCCTCTATGGAGAACCAATTGACCCGGCACCTTTTTTTTAAAAAAAAGATTTTATTTATTTATGAGAGAGAGAGAGAGAGAGAGAGAGAGAGGGCACAGACACAGGCAGAGGGAGAAGCAGGCTCCGTGCAGGGAGCCTGACGTGGGACTCGATCCCGGGTCTCCAGGATCAAGCCCTGGACCCAAAGTGGCATTAAACCACTGAGCTACCCGGGCTGCCCGACCCAGCACCTTTTATTAGATAGGATATCCTTCCCCAAGGATCTCAAGGCACACAGGTGTCATTTATTAGGCTTCCACATATGCAGGGATATGTTTCTGGATCTCCATTTTGTTTCACCAGGCAACTTTGTCTACCTCACACAGGCACCACGCTTGAGCTTATGAACTTTATCATTGTGATAATCTTGATATCTAACAGGACAATTCACACGCCTGTTCTTTTGTCATCAGGAGTGTATTTGTTCTCCTCAGATGGTTGTACTTCCATTTAAATCTTAGAATCAGCTTGTCAAGTCATACCTTCCCTGCTTGGAATGTTTATGGAATTTCTTGAAATTTTAATGGAATTTTGGAATGAATAGTCATTAACTTGTGGAAAATTTGCATCTTTCTGTCATCAAATCTCTCTCTGAATATAATTAATCTCTACATTGATTTGTCTTCCCTAATATCTCTCAATGAACTTTTACAATTTCTCTAAAGAGAATTTGCATATAGTTTTAAATTTATTCCTATTTTGATTTTTTAATGTTAAATTGTATCCTTTTATAGGCATATGGAAAGGGAAATGGTATATCAACTTTTGTTTCAACTATGCTAATTTTCTAATTAATTTTAGCATTGTATCTATAGATTCTTTTCTATGTTCTCCATAGTCATATCATTAGTGAATAATACATTTTGCTTCTTTTTTATCAGTAAATATACCACTTATTTATTTTTCTTGCCATATTATACCATGCCATATATTAAATAAAACAGATAATAATGAATCTTTACTTTGTTCCTGTTCATAAAGAGGATCCTTTAAACATTTCACTATTAAGTATCAGGTTTACTATATGTGTTTCCTCTACATTATTCATCACATTAAGAATGTTCCCATCTATTTCTAATTCTATAAAGGTTTTCATCATTAATGGATGTTATTTTTCTCTTCATATGATGGTAACCCTTTAATATGTTTATCTAATCTGTAACATCAATAGATAGTGAAATGATGACCAACATTATTGTATTCCTGGGATAATCCCAAATTGGTCATGATGTGTTTTCACTTTTATGTACTCCTAGATTTAGTGAGCCAACTTGTTTTTTAAATTTTTGCATTTATGTTTATGAATGAAATTGGCCCATAATTCCCCTTTTTACGTTGTCTAATTTGCTTTCAGAATCAAAATTTGCTAACCTCATTGATAGGTTGGATAGCATTCTATCTTTTTCTATACTCCAGAATGATTTGTATAACATAGGTAGAACTCCCCTATAAAACATCAGAGCCTGTTATTTCCATTATAAAGATATTTTAAATTTACAAGTCTATTTTTTTAATAATTTAGAACTGTTTAGATTTTCTAGTTATTTCTGAATCAGTTTCAATAAGTCATGTGTTTATAAGAATTTGCTGTATATTTCAATAAATTACCTATTTCAAAGTTCTCAACTCTTGTTTTTAAGTTGCTTTAAGTATCCTCTATTATCTTTCTAATCCATGCTGTTTGTGTATTTATGGTTTTTTCTTAATATTTATCTGACCCTTCTCTACTTTACTCTTGATCAATCTTGTCAGAGATTTGCCTATTTCATTAGTTTTTTCAAAAAATGAATTTTGAATTCATTGATCCTTGAATATAATTTATCTTCTATCTTTTATTATTTCCCTCTTACATTTTCTTTTAATATATTCTCTTCACCTTTTTATAACTCCCTAAGTTAGATTCCTAGCATATTAATTTTCAGGCTCCTTTCTTATCTATACAAGCATCTAATATTGTACATGTCTAACTATGTATTGCTTTAGTCACATCCCATTAGTCACCCTATAGTGTTTTTATTATCATTCAGTCCTAATTATTATCATTCAGTCCTAATTTATCATGTCTTATTCTATGACCTATGAGTTCTTTGGAACTCAATTTTTATTTCCATATATATAGCCATTCTAGTTACTTTTTGTTACTTATTTTTATACCATTATCACACTAGAGCCAAATGATGTGGTCAATATAAAGATAATACTTCTCAAAGGTGCTATAGGTTATAAGGATACCCTAACTTATCTAAATGATTCACATAATTTTCTCTTCTATATTTTTCACTAAGAACTTTCTATCAATTCTAACATGCTGGTAGATCAGGCAAAAAAACAAATAAAAATTATAAATTAAGATAACCTTGGGAAACTGTATAATCTGTTAAGTTAAAGGCAGAACTAAAAAAGAACTAACTCCTACTTCTGTTTCCATAATTTTGCTCTCATCCTTTGTCTATTATTCATAAAACAATCTTACAAGACTTCCTCAGGAATCTTGTAGATTAATAAGTTTATAATAATATTAGGTTCATGCACAAAACTTCTCATATCCATGACTATATTAAATGTTACTGTCATTTGTTCTCAAATTCACATTTCACCCAATGGTATGTATACTTTAAAAGATTGGAAAAAGAATAATAATTAGATTAATCAAAATGGACTGTATAAAAATACGCCTACTAACTCATGGAGAAAAAATTAAAAAAACATGAAATCTGGAACTTTAAGAAGAAGCACATCTCAAAAACGTGGATGGCTTTGGACAAAAGGCAGAACAATGGCTACTTGAATCAGCGCCACTCCCAGCTCTGCTGTGTGAGGGAACAGGCTCGGTGTTCCTGGAGCAGAAATGTCTAGGTGCTCTGCTCATTTCAGCTCAGCTGCACTCAGCCATCCACTGCCCCACAGAGTCACCCCCAAAGGACCTCACAGAAGACTCTTTTCCTGGAAGTCTAGAAATGAGACTTCCTAGTGCCAGGAAAGCTTGAAGTTATTCTGGAAAGATTAGTAAATTTGTTAGTGGTAGAGTCCACTGGGGACTGATAGGGAAAAAATACCAGGAGCTTGTTCCCACCCTGGTTCTCTGACTTACTTGGTTTCACTTGGCCACTTAGCCTCCTTACACTGGTTACCTCACAACCTAAGCACATCGTAGCCATTTCTAGCCCACACAAAAGGAACATATTTTGTGACCCTAACAAATGCAAGAGACTGAGCTGAGCCTACAAGGATGAATGTGGTCTGGCTCTAACTCTTTTTTTTTTTAATTTTTACTTATTTATGATAGTCACACACAGAGAGAGAGAGAGAGAGAGAGAGAGAGAGAGGCAGAGACACAGGCAGAGGGAGAAGCAGGCTCCATGCACCGGGAGCCCGACGTGGGATTCGATCCCGGGTCTCCAGGATCGCGCCCTGGGCCAAAGGCAGGCGCCAAACCACTGCGCCACCCAGGGATCCCTGGCTCTAACTCTTAAGCAGCTCAGTATTCGTTAGGCCAAAATGGCATAAATACAAATATTCAATGTGTTAAGTATCATGTGAGCATCTCCTCCAAGTAACTTCAGATTTACAGAATTCTTTACTTTTATTCATATCATCCCTACTTCTCTTTCCCACATGCCCCAGGCCCTCTCACCAATCCCACAGTTCCAGGACCACTGGCCGACCTATCTTCCTGCACATTCTGTGCTCTAGCACTCTCGCTGCCTTTTGTTCCTCTGATAAGAGAGTCTCATTAAAGCCCACAGTGTTACTTGTTCCGAACACAAATGATGCTTAGATCTAAATTTTCATCTCCCCTGCCACTCCTTTTTTTTTCTACTCCTCTTTATTAAACACATGAAACACCGGGAGTTTCAGAATCTGCCTCTATCTCCAGAGGTTAACTTTTCTAAACAACCAGCCACACTAACATGAGTGATTTTTCTAAAGTACAAATGTGATTGTAGAACTTCAGTCCTTAAATTTCATGGCTCCTCTAACCTCAGAAGACACACAAGATCCTTTATCTCTGGCCCTTGTGTATCTCACCAGCTTGCTGCCTGCTACCCCCCACCCACCAGATCCTAGAATCCAACCATACTCAACTACTCCTATTCTCTCTCACATCTTGCCTAGATACTCTTCTCTTTCTCAATTGTTTGCTCATCAGAAACTCACTTCAGTCTGTTATAGGACCCTTTATCCTTGCCACTGAAATCAAGTTATGGCCTTCAGGTGGGCACACTCCTACACCACCTTCATGCTTATAAAGCATAGCCCTGGGATGGTTTACTACTGCTAATCTGCCAAATTTATTTATTTATTAAGATTTTATTTATTTATTCATGAGAGACACAGAGAGAGGCAGAGACACAGGCAGAGGGAGAAGCAGGCTCCATGCAGGGAGCCCAACGTGGGACTCAATCCCAGGCCTCCAGGATCAGGCCCTGGACTGAAGGCGGCGCTAAACCGCTGAGCCACCCAGGCTGCTCATAATCTGCTGAATTTAAATAGGGAAGACTAAGGAGGAAGATCTACACACTTCACTCCTTCACCCGAGCTCAGGACACTATGCTTGTGAGGCACCATCAGCCTCTCCCTTCTTAGCCGGAGCAGCAAAAGTCCCTTCTTGGAAACCCTGAAGAGTAAGGACATAAGAATCCCAGGTTTAACGCTTTCTACCATTTCCCCAGTGATCCAAGCCAAGTACTTGGGCATAAATCTAAACTACATCCTCTACCTTCTATCAATCACCAAACCCTAAAGTTTTATCTCCACATATTTCTCCATACATCCTTTTCTCTCCAACTATCCTACCTCAATCCTACATCCAGGCCTCATCATCCTCTGCCAACACTACAGTAACAATTTCCTAACTCTTTCTGATTTGTCTCGTCCCATTTCTAACCTAATCTCCACGCTGCAGCCCGAGTGATCATTCTGCAACTCGGTTCTGATTGTGTCACTCTCTGACAGCCTCCTGTTAACCTCAGGATAAAGGCCAAGCCCTTTACAATGACTTATAGAACCTTTCATGACCTACTTCCTTTCCAGAGTCATCTGCCCCCTTCCCCCTGCCCCACACTCAATCCAGTGATATTGAAATGTCTGTAGTTTCTGACGGTCATCATACCGTTGCAAATCTTCATCCCTTCTTTCACGTGAGTCCTTCTGTCTGAAGGACACTTGAGTCCCCATCTCATCGCTGCTTCCACCTTGAAGACTCTGCTCCAGGCGTTACCTCCGGGAAGCCTTCCCTAACCTCAATGCCCCATTGCTTCCTGTCCTGCTCTCAGGCTGGGAGGTCACTTCTCTTTTGTACTCACTCTGTGAGTCACGCCATCATTGAATTCCCTACCCCACGTCGATATTTATTTTTATGTCCATCTTGGGCAGAGGCCCTGTCCCCAGGAATCAGAGGTTACCAGCACTCAAGGTAAGTTCGTAGACTTAACCTGAGCTCTTTGTTCTTACCAATCATCCATTCCTTAATTTATCTGTGAACTCAATCCTAGTAATTTATTGATGAATTTCATGGGTATGTCCCACCCCACTCATCCACTCTTTTTGCTGAGTAATATCCTGATTTCCTAGATGCCTTCGGCCTGTGTGGAAACCAATCATTTTCCTTCTTCTCTAAAAATTCCAGAGCATGCGAAGAACATTTGTTAACTACTTCCAAATTGTGATTTGTTTTTAAATTCCTCATTTGAATCGTTTTTATATGCTTCTTGTCCTGGTGACATAACTGACTGATTACACTGCATCTTTCATGAGTGTAGACCGACATAAATGATGTGGAGCGACAGCCTAATCCTCCGGAACTGCGAGACTACTGCTCTCTCTTTGCTGGCTTCCATCTGCAGGAAATGCAAATCTCAGAGGCAGCCGTCAGAATTAAATACACTTTGATAAATAATAGCCTAGTAACATCACATTACTTTTACAACAGCTCTTTGAAGTCAGTCGGAGACCGAGCCCGGCTCTTCCTGCCTACTACTGGCTTTAGCAGCTAGGGGCACAGCTTTTTTGCTTTTTTTGTTTTTTTTTTTTTTTAATTCAAGTTAATAAAGAGTCAAGCCTAAAGAGCTTTGCTATAAATCTTACATTTTCCAAAGGAAATCTCAGGAAACGAATGGAAAAACTTAGAGGGTGGGTGGTGGCCTCTCTATGGAAGTTAAAAGCAGAGCAGAGCCCCCCGTCTGGAGAACCTGGGCTCGGGAACTAGAGAATAGTGAAAGATAGGGACTCGGGACTCAGGCTTCTGGCATTGAGGATAGTGAGCAGCAGGGAGGGAGGGGCGGGAGGAGCTAGAAAGGACGCGGCCCCAGAAGGACTCCCCTAGGCTCCTGCTTAGCTCCAGGAGGCCGTCCCGTCCCCGAGCACACGGCTCAACAGAGGCCTGGATATACACACGATTGTACACACGATTGTACAAACAGCAGGCTCTTCTTCCCTCCCCTGCAAAGTTCCATTCTGGATTCTACTCTGGTTCCTTTTTCAAGCAACAAGAATGACTAGTGATAGAAATTTTAAAGGCAAATTTTAAAGGCAAATCATGTGTATTTGGGCTTCTTGCCTAAAAGCTAAAAAACGGAGAAGAGTTTCTTCCTCCATTTTCAGCTTCTATTTGTCTTTCTCTCAGTTCCCAGGCCCCGAAGGCCAGCGACTCCCCTGCTCCTGGACCCCTACAACCCAAAGCTCCTTTCTCAAAATAGAAACCGCAGGAGGTTGTGAGCTGCTCCCTCCCTGGTCATCTGCTTTCCCAAATCCCACACTTCTCAAGTGTCTCCCCAAGCATCCAGCACCCCACCCCCACCCCAGCAAGCTCTTCTTTTCTGTCCTCTCCTCCAAATCTTCTTTCAAATCCAGTCTTCCACTCATAAGCTTTCTACATTATTCATTTCCATGCCATTCTGTCCTTTAGAAATTCTTTGGAAAACTGTAGCAATTTTAGAATATTTTAACACTCCTGTCATGGAGCTGTAGCGCCCTACCCCATTTTCTTTCTTTTTTTTTTAATTTATACATTTATTTTTTATTAGTGTTCAATTTGCCAACATATAGTGTAACACCCAGTGCTCATCCAGTCAAGTGCCCCCCTCAGTGCTCGTCACCCAGTCGCCCCCACCCCCCACCCTCCTCCCCTTCCACCACCCCTTGTTCGTTTCCCAGAGTTAGGAGTCTCTCATGTTCCGTCTCCCTTTCTGATATTTCCCACTCGTTTTTTCTCCTTTCCCCTTTATTCCCTTTCATCATTTTTTATATTCCCCAAATGAATGAGACTGTATAATGTTTGTCCTTCTCCGATTGACTTATTCCTACCCCATTTTCTAACAGGAACATTTGTTTGACACTTCATGTCAGTCATTCTGGATAATTTACTTCTGTCATCTCATTTAACCATTACAGTGCAGTTAAACATTATTCCTACTGGGCAGGAAACTGAGATTCAGAAAGGCTGAGGAATTTGCATTGATCACAAGGTATTAAGCAGGGAACTCAGGAGTCAGTTTGGTCAAGTCTCATGTTCTTTCTTACTTTATGTTTCTTCTCCAAAATAAAATTTAAAAAATACTAATAAAATTATCCAAAGTTATGGAGTCTGGCCCTGACTGACATTTTTTGAAATTCGCTCAAGTGTTTACACCTATAAGGAGAAAGCCTGGGTCACCGGCCCACATTTTCACATTGCTTATAACTCTCAAGCCAGCGGAGCCCTAAGCAACCCTGAGCTTGAGAAAAATGTCAACCAAAATAACCTCTGTCTACTGCTACTGAAGGGAAATCAGGTATCAAGTTGATAGATTTCTGATGTCTAACGCCATTTATATGAACTAATGCTCCATTAGGTATTCAGAGAGTATAAAAAGATCAATGATGACCAGCTGGAGGTTAAATGGCAAATCCAAAGCAATATTTTAAGGGTTGAAGGGAGTGCTTTCTTTCCTCAGATTTAAGAGAAGGAAAAGTACTTCCAATTAGACACGGGCCCCAAGCAAAGCAGGGCGGCTTGTCTCTGCTCAGGGGTGGTGCGTTGCGTGTGTTGGGGGGCAGCTGTCAGTCGCGGGCTAGGATCTGACCGCACCGGGGTCGGTGGGAGGGCTCGTCTAGGCACCTCTGTCTGAGGAAGGCTCGGGCAGAGCCTTGCCCGCTCTTTCGGGAGGTGCTGATTTACTGTGAACTTCATGTAAGACTGTATTATTTTCAACCTCAGAAATATTTACCAAAAAATCAGGGACCACGACCTCCTGGACAAACGGAAAACCGTCACAGCACTGAAGGCAGGAGAGGACCGGGCCATTCTCCTGGGACTGGCCATGATGGTCTGCTCCATCATGATGTACTTTCTGCTGGGAATCACTCTCCTGCGCTCGTACATGCAGAGGTAATGCCTTTGGGTGGTTGGGACGCGGCCGCTGGTCTTCTCCTTGCTCTCCTGTAGCTTATCGGCCCTAAGGTCCTCTTCCTCCACCTTCTTTCCCAATAAGGACTTTGAGCGGTGCCTGGCACATAATATTTTTAATAATGTCATCGAATACTAATGATGGAACTAGTTCTGCGTATACGCTGCCTACTGTGCGCAGGGACCTTCCATACGTGACTTGCTCAATGCTCACGGAGATACTTCACAAGAGAAGTAGGAGATGAGTATACTCATTATCAAAATGGCAACACTGAGGCTCAAGGTAGTGATGATTTGCCTAATATCACACACCTGTAGCATATGGCAGAGATAAGATTCAAACCCACACCCCATTCATTCACCCCACTCCTTCCCCACTCAGTCCCTCTTCTTGTCCCTTGTCACCTCTGTTGTCCAGCATCGTTCCTTTCCTGCCCACGGCCCTCTTCATCACCCCACATATCGGTGGTTCTCTACTGCACGTTTACAGTTCCTGAGAATCGTTAAAAAATACTGATGCCCGGGGCCCCCCACCGTCGACCCCCGAAGGTCGGGTTTGAGGGTCTGCAGTGGGACTGGGTCGCCAGCATCTTTCAAAGTCCCCGCCCCCGGGGACCTGAGTGTGTTATCAAGACCGGGAAACACTGCTGTGCATCAGCTTTCAACCACCGCAGAGTCTGAGCCCTTTCCATTTTGCTATTTGCCCTAAGATCACCGAATAGACAGGGAGGCAGTTAAATACCAGAACCGCGACGGCATCGCCCCTGAGCAAGCCGCGTGAGCCGTGTCACCGCCCCCCGAGCTGACCGCGCCCGGAGCCGGACTCCGAGCAGGGGGGGCCCGGCCCAGCCTCACTAGCGGGAACGTGGCCCGGTGGCTCGGCTTAGGGAGCGAAGCCCTTTCAAATGAGAAGTTGAGACTCTGGTCTGAAAGAGAATCGAACCGTTGTGTGGCGTTCATTTCTCCACCTAAACTAATACTTTCATTTTAGAAGCAAAATCCAGCAGAAATACAGTAATTTTCTAGAACTAAGGCCCCAGCTTTCCTATCTGTGGCCGCTGGCTGGTGGGCTGGGCCGTGGGCCGCGCTCCTCAGCAACGAAGCGCTGGTGCCTCGGGCCTGCGTGCTCACCAGCTCCGAAGCCGCGTGCAGATGCTCACGTCTGCTCAGAACCATCTAGGACTCGTCCCCTTTGTGTAAGCGACACCCGACCATCCGGGCCCCGGAGAACACTTTGCCACCCCAGAGGGTTGGGGCCGGCATCCTCCGTGGGTGCAGCTGGGCCGCAGAGGGAGGCCGACCCGCTGCCGCAGGAGGGCACGTCAGTAGCACAGAGAACACAGTGATGGGCTTGACCCGCAAGTGACACTTTGTCGTGCGTGTGTCACTTTGTAATCATTACTGTTATCCTTGATCATAAAATTACAAGTATTTTGGAACGAAAAACCGGCCAGTGGGCAGCTGGGGGTCAGTTGGGTCTTTTTCAGTCTTTCCAATCAAGGTCCCAGGGGTCGAGGTCCCAGGGCCCTGGCACAGGCCGTCGGGTGCGGGGCAGGGGGCCAGTGGCTGAGGAGCCCGCCTGAGCCACGGGGTGGTCAGCGCAGCTGTCCCCACCGGCCCAGCCCTGGCCTTTCCCGAGCTCTGACCTTCACCTTTTAGGAAAATTAACACCCGACTTGCAAAGTCCGGGAGTGTCTACGGCACAGCGACGGGGATGACAGGCGCTCGGGCCACCTCTTTTGGCCCAGGGAAGGGCGGTGGCCACTCGCTGCCCCGTGGGAGGTGTGGGGAAGTGAGTCGCCACCTGCACCTGTCGGGGCCCCTCGGCTCTGGCCCCCGGGTCCCCGGTCGTCGGTGGCCTGGATGGGAGTAGGAGGCCTGGACGGGTGTAGGAGGCCTGGACGGGTGTGGGACGCCTGGATGGGTGTGAGATGCCCAGATGGGTGTGGGATGCCCAGATGGCTGTGGGAGGCCTGGATGGGTGTGGGGAGGCCTGACGGGCGCGGGGAGGCCGGGACGGGTGTGCAGAGTCCTGGACAGGTGTGGGAGGCCCAGACCGGCATGGGGAGCTGCCCGCAGAGCAAAGGGCGGCTTGTGGGGTCACAGGTGACTTAGTGTAGCAGCCCCTGGTAGCAGGCGCAGTTCGGACCTCCGCGTGGCCCCAGGCCCGTGGCCCACCTGCCAGAGTCGCCTCTGTCCCCCCCCAAGCTGCCCCGCCCAAAGCCGCTGTGCCCGAAGGCACAACCTGGGACACATGGGTCGCTTGGCCAGTCGGGGAGCGTGGGGGTAGGGGGGGCGGCCTCAGACCCACGTGTCTCGTCTCTGCAGCGTGTGGACCGAGGAGTCGCAGTGCACCCTGCTCAATGCCACCATCACCGACACGTTCAACTGCTCCTTCAGCTGCGGGCCCGACTGCTGGAAGCTCTCGCAGTACCCCTGCCTGCAGGTGCACGTCAACCTCACGTCGTCCGGTGAAAGGCTCCTTCTCTACCACACGGAGGAGACCATGAAGGTCAACCAGAAGGTAGGCTGCCTGGCACACCTGCGCCCACCCCCACCCCCCCACCAGCACACCTGCGCCCAGCCCGCCCCACCCACGTGGGCTGCTGGCCCCGCCCCGGGAGGCCTCACTCTGTGCACATGTCGCGTGTCCTAGGCAGGTCGTCCCCCGCGGTGTGGGGCGGGCTGGCCCTGCACCTCCATCCAGAAGCGTAAACACCTGTGGTGCAGACCCAGAGGCTTCCAAGCCAGTGAGCAGCTTGTGCAGGTCATACAAGCCCCCAGGTATGCGCCGTACACCTGAGAGCACCGGGCTGAGGCTTTTGGACACCTCCCTGCTTCCTCGTCACTGTGTCTCAGCCCCGGGGCCATGGGGCCCTGACCTCTGGGCTTCGGCTTCCTCGTCTCCAAGGTGCTTGCAAGGTCCCTGCGGGCCGAGGTGGTGGGCAGGTGCAGAGCAGAGCATGGTGCTGGCCTGGGCGGCCGCAGGCCTGGTCCCCCGCACACACCTGCGTCCCCTGGACACACGCTATGCTCACGGGAGCACGGTTGTCTGGAACCGCGACGTTCACAGCCACGGGCTGGACGCTCAGCGAACACTGGCGAGAGCTGCGGGCCTTGTGGTTGGGGCCCGGCTGACCGGTGGCCCCGGCAGAGCCAGGCTGCGGCGGCGGCTGGCAGGTAAGTCTCTGGAGCTTGCGACTTGGGGTAGCGACGGAGGTGCCCCGAAAGCCCGGTGCTGCCCCCGGGGCCACCGGCCGTTGTCACGAGGCTACGACCCTCGAGAGCCCCTCTCTTCTTCGTAAGAATTTCCTCTCACCACAATCACCAGCGCCTGCACGACACAGGTTACATGCGTGGAAGAAGCGCGGCGGCTGGGCAACGAGATGCTACGACATGGCATTTGCCTTGTGACCCAGTGACGCAGAGGAGGAAACTCCCCTCGCGTGTCGGTCACAACTTGAAGGAAGCCCCCCAGGTCCGTCTGAGGATGGAGGCAATGGCCGTGCCAGGGACCTCGTGGGAAGGTGCCCTGATTTCCGCTCGTCGCCACCGCCCCGGGGGACCCCGATCCTCACCGTGTTCTGCAGACACGGAGCGTGGCTCCCCCACATCTTGCTTTCCGAGATGCCAGAGCTTCACCTCGAAGCCGACCTGGGACGCTGGGCGCCGGGGACACTCGGCAGGCGGCCAGCGCTGAGCAGGCCCGGGGTGGGCGGGTGGTCTCGGTTTCCTCGTTTGGCCATTTGTCACTGCAGCCGTGAGTGCACCGGCCGGCGACAGCGAGCGGGGCCACCGCAGGAGGCCTCGGCCAGGCTCTAGGACAGCATCTGTCTGCCGTCGGGACGGCGCCAGCTCATTGTTGGGTTCATTTGCCCCCTTACGTGGTTTTTACCTGTGAATTAAAACACACGCGTGCACAGAAGCACGCGAGCGAGGGAAGGACGTGCAGCTCAGGCGTTTATTACAGAGCCCACCGGAGGGCAAAGAACTAAAGCGTTTCCTGCAACACAAAACCCCCCTCTTGCCCCCTCCCATTACCCACAGGCTCTGCCCCATATGCCAAAGATGACAGCTGCCCTGACGGTGCAGCAATTACTGTTTTCTCCTTGGTAGTGCTGCCGCCTAAGCATATGTCCTTAAACAGTGTCTTGGAGTTTTGCTTGGTTTGTAAACATCACATAAGTGGAATCACGCAGGACGTTTCCCTTTGTGTCTGGCTCCTTCACACACCCTAAGGGGGCTTAGAGCCATCCCACTTGGTGGCAGTTCATTCATTTTCATTATTGTACGAACGTGCCAATGTGTTCATTCTCTGTTGATGGACATTTTGACTCCTGTAGGGTTTGGGGGTATTACCAGTGATCCTGCCTTGTGTCTCCGTGCACGAGCACACGCATTTCTGTTGGCTGAACACCTGGGAATGAAACAGCTAGACCCCGGGGTGCACCTACCTGGGGGTTTAGCAGATGACACCAGACGGTTCTCCAAACTCCCACACCCCGAAATGAGAGATTTTACCATTTTAAGTCCTTACCCACACTTGGTATCATCTGTGATTGTTATTTTAGCTGATGTAGTGACATTTCCTTGCGATTCTGAGGACTAATGTCACCACCTGACTCTCATTTATGTATTGGCCGTCTGGTTATTCCCTTTTGTACATTGTTCCAGTCCCTCATCCATTTTTCTGTCCGATTGTTTCTTCTTCATATTCATTGTAGGAAGTTTTTTACATAGATATGAACCTCTGCTGGGTATACGTGCTGTAAACACCTTCTCTCCTTCCATGGCCTTTCCACTCTCTTAATGATGTCTTTGAATGAAAGAACTTTCTAATTCCGATACAGCTAGATTTTGTTGATCTTTTTTTGCTATTGTGTAGGTGGTGATGGTTGTTTCAGTTTTTGGGTTTTGGGCTCTTTTTTTCTCACGTGAACAGCCATTTGCCCAAGTCCGCTTATGAAGAGATCTCCCTTTCTTCACTGGATTATTTTTATAATCCCATTCCCCCCCCCCTTTTTTTCTGGGAAGTTATCTGCTGTATTACTATTCTTTTAGGGTTTAGCCTGGAGATTACAACTTGTTTTTACACCTCAGAAACTTTCATTGTCTCCCGGTGAGCTTTAATGCTATTTAGAAATTGGCTCTCCAAAAAAAAAAAAGAAATTGGCTCTCCATGTAATTGCTGCGTCTTTGAAGGTAATCTTGGTTTATTTTAAAGATCATTTTATTTGGTTTTCCACAGTTTAACTGTTATGTGGCAGAGTGGGCATTAATTTTTATTTGCCTGCTTAGTGTTTCCAGGGCTTCTTTGGCTGTTCCTTGATGCTCTTCAACTATTTTGGAAAGTTCTCACTCAGTATTTCATCAAATATCATCTCTGCTCTGATTCACTCCTGTTTCCCCTTTTTGTACTCAAACTGGCCATACGCTAGACTTTCTCTGCATATCTCCTGTGTATCCTACTCTTGCCCTCCCTTTTGTTGTTTTCCTCTTTTTAATCTCTCTGTGCTGCATCCTGCATTCTGATTTATCTTGTAATTTGTAATTCATTCCTCAGCTCTGGCAAATCTACGGTTAAAACCATTGATTGGATTCTTGATTTCTCATCTTGTATTTTTCATTGTCAGAATATTCATTGGAATCTGTTCGACCACTTCTAGTTTTCTGAAATATCCTCATTTTTGTCTTTTAAACCTTTCAACATAAAATGCAAAATTATAGTTATTTTATCTAAAGTTTATCTCAAGGACTTCAATATCCAGAGCTGCTATATGCCTATGTTATTTTATTTTCTCCTCCTGTTTGTTTTCATGTTTGTCTTACAGTATCTGGTTATTTTTCATTAGGTATGGTATTTGCAGACTCATTTATAAAAATAATTTTAAGCCTAGGATGATGTCATCACGCCATCTTTTCCAGAAAGTACTTCCATTTGCTTTGCCAGGTTCCTGAATGTATGAGCCATACATGATCACCTCATGCTGACTTCACAGGCTGAGATACACTCGCCTGAATTGAAGCCCCTTTGAGGACCTACTTCAGGTTGCCATTATTCCTAGGATACAGTCTGTAGGGCCCCAACACAAAGTGGATAGGGGGTCGTCAGGCCCCCTGCCTGACAGGCCCTCAGTGATGGCTCCTGCCCCCAGCCCTCCAAGGCTATCCAAAATGCCATTCTAGGCTCTCAGCCCCCTTCTAGAATCAGCATATACTCCCAAGGCAAAGGCGGCACCAAAGGCGGTTCACCTTCCCGGCCCCGCAGCTCTTCATACCCTGGAAAGTCTTTAATCAGAAATATATATACTGAAAATACAGTTGCCTCCACACCTGAAGGTCATGAAGCCACAATCCTCATGCAACACGAGGCATATCCAGGATATTCCCGGGGGAAGCATAAAAATAATCTCTATGTGGATCTCTCCTTCCTGTTACCCTCCCCCCGGCTCACTAAAAATAACAGTCTTCCCAAGAATTACCAAGAAATGGGCAGAGTTTTTTTAGAGATGCATAAGGCACTACTGACCATGTTTGAGCTCTATGTTTGCAGAAAATATCCAGAAGAGTTTTTATTTTTAAATTCTCCCACTCATATATTCTTCCTTTTTCAGCTTTTAAGCCCAGTGCCCAGCCTCTTGTCAACATTACAACTGGAGCTGCTTAAGCTGATAAGCTGGCAGGCTCTCGTAGAGCGACTGGCTGACCGCTCCAGGGAGCCACCAGCGGGCTCAATGGCCTCGGCCTCTCAAGGCCACAAGGCCATCGGAGGAATCACAAATAGAGGCTGAGTATTAATTCACTGTGGCTGTTAAATTTTTCAATGCTGATCTCCTTTGGGAGGTTAAAACCTATTCTGTCTACCAGGGATTCTCAAAACATGACTATTTGGTCTGAGAGTTGATTTAAAATCAAGTTTGGAAAAAAAGATAATAAAAAAATTAAAAAATGAAGTTTGGTATAAAACAAGAAAATGAAAAAAATAAAATAAAATAAAACAAGAAAATGTACCCAATAAAAAGGGGTTCCGGACCCAATTCCAATGCATCTGGGGCAGGAAGATGGGCTGTTTCTCACACCATGAAGCAAATCTCCAAAACCAGCTTGTTATCCTACAACTCAGCCCAAATCGGATACTGTCCACCCAGAGAAAGCATCAGGTTGCGTACCTTAAGAGCGCGGTCCCTGACTACCCCCACCCGCAGTTCAGATGCCAGGCACAAGCTCTGCTTATCAGAGCTTCCAGAAGCCCCCTCCTTAAGCCCTACTAATTTGCTAGAGTAGCTCACCGCCTCAGAGACACACTTTGCTTATTAGAATCCCAGTTTATTTTAAAATGATAGAACTCAGGAGAGGCCGGATGGAAGAGCCATATAGGGCTAAGTACAGGGAAGGGCACAGATCCCTCTGCACGCAGCCAGTCTCCCCAAATCTCCCTGCATTTACGCACCTGGAAGCTCTCCTAACCCGGTCCTTTGGGTTTTTTATGGAGGCTTCATTATATTGGCTTCATTGATTAAGCCATCAGCCATTGGCAATTGATTCGATTTCCAGCCCTTCTCCCAGGAGTTCAGGGGATTAAGACTGAGAGTTCTAACCCTCTAATCACATAGATGGTTCTCCTGGCAGCCAGCCCCATCCTTAAGTGTGCTCCCAAAGTAACCTTATTAACCTAACAAAAGACACCTTTATAGCTCTTATCACTTAGAAATTCCAATGGTTTTAGGAACTCTGTTCCAGAAACAGGGACAAAGAATAAATATGTATTTCTTACTATATAAATCACAATATCACATCCATTCTCTGGTACGTGGGATGGTACCATAATAATTGTCACGGGAAAGATAGCTATTTTTGGTAAAGAATAAGTTCTATAAATTAGCCGATCATTTGCAAATCCAGACTCCCCACCATCCCTCACTTTGTCACCCATTCTGAAGCCTTCTGGGTTTCCTAAAAGCAGAGAATATACATGTCTAGACCAGCATTCCTCAGCCTGGGCACTACTGATATTTTGGGTGGGATAATTGTTGTTCTACGAGGGTGGGTTCTGTCCTGTACGGTGTAGGATATCTAGCAGCATCCCTGGCCTTTACCCACCAGATGTTTAACTTCCTCCTCTGTCCAACTGTGATAACTGAAAATGTCTCCAGACAGCGGCGGAACCACTGCCCTAGATTTTATTTAATTTTGAGTTTAGATGCTGTGAGATACCAAAATCCTAAGCAAGGCTTAGAAGCACTTAATTCCTCTGCATTGCATTGATAGAGTAAAGGGAAAAGGGAAGAAATGAAAGACAAGTTGAAAACCTAGATAAGAAATAAAAGGATCAAATATTTATCAAGTGTCTGCTATATATTGTGGCCCCAACACTACGCTAAGAACTTTATAAAAATCATCTCATTCAATCCTAAAACCACACCCGTAAAATAATAGTCAAATTTTACCAAGAGTTTTACAATGTGCCAGCCACTGTATCATATTAAATATTTTACATGAGCTCACTTATTTAATTACAACAACAATCCCACGTATTAGATACCACTATCATCTCCACTTTTGAAATGATGTAACTAATCCAGAAAATGAAATGATTTTACCAAGGCCACACATTCACCAATTAATTAGGTTTGAATAAAAATCTAAGTCTTTCCATCTCACCCTGCTATGACTTAAAGAGAAAAACATGGAGCATCCTCCTGAGAGGATAAAAAATCTAATTCCATGAAATATTTATCCTCTGATGACATATTTTAGTGAACAGGTGAGAATCCATGAGATTCCATCACATCCAAGAGCCACGTAGGATAAACGGCCGTTGCATAAGGAATATAATTATCTGGATCCATAGGAAAGGCCAGAGTTGTGTATCCAGTGCCGGTTTACCCAGAATAGAGATTAAACAGAAAGCAGCGCACCCTGGAAAGGGGTGGGAGTGGAAAAAGGCCCAGAAACGTGGCATATGAAATCCCCATAATTAGCACTTTAAATTGAAAGATGTCCATTAGACATTTGCTGAAACCACCTATGGACCAGAGATTCAGAAATGCTTAGGATTGACAAAGTTTAGTCATCATCGCTCACCAAAACTGAATTCTGGGACAGCCCAAGGCACCTTCGAGCAGAAGTGTGAGGAAGCGCGTGCCCCAAAGAAGCCTGCGCTAAGCGTCAAGAAGAAGAGCGTGGGGAGGGACTCTACTCCTTTCCCGTTGCTGAGAAGGGGACCGTGGCGAAGGGCAAGGGCAGGCGAGGTGAGGGACTTCTCTAGGCCTAACTGGATACGTCATGAACCAGGCGGGTGGCCTCCAGGTTGAGCCGTCCGGGCACTGACTACTCTCCAGGCTGCAGCTGGCTTGTATTTAGTAAGTAGGTTTCCGGGGCCCTTTTACCGTCTCTAGTCCAGATCAGGCAGAAGTGCCGTAACAGATGGGAAAGCTCCAGGAAACTCTGGAAAGGCGCGCACCCCCCTGGAGGGGCCTGTGCCTCGATACTGAGAGAAACGCCAGCGCATAGCAGACTGTGAGCTGTTTTCCTTCCCTCTCCCCAACATTTCAAACCATTCACCAAAGTCAAGCAGACACTAGAAGTGCAAACTACACAAATGTAAACCGAATTTTGTGGGGTTTGCTCTCTTTAGAGGTGAGGAGAAGGAACAAGACGTCTTAAAAGGGCAAGAGAAGAGTATCTGAATTTACTCTCTCGCCTCTCCTGTCCATTACCGACACCCCAAAACCTCAAAAGTTCAAAATGCTCCCTGTGTGCCGCAGGAGACAAGGCTTCCAGCCGGTGACCTCTGCAGCCTCGGAACCTGGGAATCCCGTCTTCTTCTCTAGCACAGAACACAAGCCTGGGCACGTCACGCACCGCACAGGCGCAATAAACGTGCTCAATATTCATTGTCTGAGGACGCTTTTAAAGAGTTCCATCGGACTTTAGAACCAAGCACGTCTATGTTGCACGGAGCAATGTCTTTGTTTTTATCTCACAGTCATGGTGGGCTTAGGATGCCCCGGCTACCAGTGAGTCCCGGGAGCAGATTTGGGGCCCAGCTCTTGAAGGGTAGATCTTCCCTCAAAGCCTTTTTAGCTTCATTCCTTGTATCACCCCATCCTTGCTCTGTAATATCTTCCGGTCTCGTATTGTTTATGTTTCTCAGCTTATGTCTACACACGACCTGGCACACTGGACACTCAACATCGATTGGATTTCATTAGATTAATCGAACTTCAACAAAAACAAAAGGAAAATTCTAGCCCCTCTCTGAAATAAAATCCTCCTCTTTTTATAAACGAACAAATGAAGCACAAACCCTTTTCTTGAGGTGATGCTGAGAACTGACAGCTCCCTTTCAAGCATCATGAGAAAAGAGGCTGACGTGGGGTTATTCAGCCAAAGCACCCCCTCCCCCTACGCCCACTTCTCCCCACATCTTTTATTTCCCGGGTGAGGGCCTGTCACTGCTGGCTTCACACATGCCTAGCAAAGCATGTCTAAGCAAAGCCCAACAGGTAGTTTCTCAAAATTCTGTCCACCGTCAGAATAAAAATAATTCTGAGGCGTAAGATTCAGGAAGTCAGGCTAAGAAAATCACACTTTCAGCCACTTTTTCAAAGAACTGTAGAAAAGATGCAATTGCCGGACCTTCCCCGTCATGGAAGGGGAACAAAAGAAGTTGCCAGAAGCCAGGTTTCCCCAGCCGGAAGAGAAAAGGTCATACTTGTGGGGGCTGCTCTATGGTTTTCAATACTAAGGAGGATTTAAGGGATTTGGGAAAGCCGTGAGGTTTATTAACAAAACTCAGGATGAAGAAGGATGTAGACTAACTCTTCCACTGAATGGCTGCCTCAGAGGCTTTCAAGGTATTTTCATATGTTAAAATACAAAAGAAAGAATGATCAAAGGCTGTGGCAAACATGCGCACACACACGTATGGTCCCGCCGGGCCCGGGGCTGCCCAACGCCCGGACTGTCACCTCGCAGTCCACAATACGTTTTCCAAGTGGGCATAGATAGTGAAGCCTCCGGCTGTTGAAATGCCCTCTGTATACTCTAAACCACTGACATGAGATTATCCGCCAAGCATGTGATAAAATCATGAGCCCGTGGAGTCTTGGCCCCAAATCCATGCGAGCCTCAAGAACACGCACGCGGCCGTCGCCTGAGCCGTGGGAGCAGCAGCCTAGAACCCCGGGTCCGGGTCCAGCACCACGTCGAGTCTCCCGGGACACAGAGCAAGGAACCCAAGGTTAGAGCCGGCTCAGCTCTGCCCGTGGGCACCACGTACCTGCACACGCGCCCTCCGGAGAGGTTCCCGAGTCTTGTACGTGGCGCTTAGGTTAACGACTTTGGAAGATCCTAGGGACGACGTGATAGTCCAAGAAGAAAATGTGGAAGTGGGAATTTGTGGGGCCTCGTGAATAGCCGTTAACCTCCACACAAACCCTGCCACGGGCATAAGGAAGCGGGTGCTGGGGAGCCCCGGAGGCCGCCCTCTGGACCCGCAGGGGGTCTCCTGAGCCCGCCTGGCCTGGCCCGACCCCGAGCGCCCACCCTGGGCCCCGAGTCAGCCCATCCTGTCGTGCAGGGCTCGGTCCCTCCCGGCCAAGTCAACGCACACACTTGACACGCTGGTGGCCTGAGACCTTAACAAGCAGCCCTGACCCGGCCCTGTGAGCTGCTACAGTCTCAGACGTACTTTCTAGCTCATTTTACTCAGCAAATGCAGAATTATTGTCATTTGACAAACATTTCTCCAAAATATATGGAAGGCAGATCCGTTCACAAGAGCGTAAGAGAAGAAAACACTCCATTTTTAATGGAACGTCCTCTTTATCGAGATCATTTCAGTAACTTAGTACTGTTTGCCACGGAAACTACTACTATAAACTGTCTTGGCCCAAAAATATACAGAAGCCCGGTGCCTTTGTGACCTAAACCGGCTCCATTGGAACTCAGCCGCAGACGGCTGGCCTGTGGTTTCTTCAGGGCTTTGCTTCAGAAAGTATTTTTAAAAAGTGAAACGAGGGATCCCTGGGTGGTGCAGTGGTTGGGCGCCCGCCTTTGGCCCAGGGCGCGATCCTGGAGACCCGGGATCGGGTCCCACGTCGGGCTCCCGGTGCATGGAGCCTGCCTGCTTCTCCCTCTGCCTGTGTCTCTGCCTCTCTCACTCTCTCTCTCTGTGTGTGACTATCATAAATAAAAGTTTTAAAAAAAAAAAAAGTGAAACGATATGAGACAGCTTTGAAAAAAGGAAAGCTTTTAACCCTTTTGATCCCAAAGATATCCAACCGGTAGAGAATTTATTTCACGGAGTCATAGGCTGATTTTATACTAAGTTGTAACTCCCTGAGAAACTCTGCTCGTTTGGAGATACTTTCAGGCCTTACTGTTGTGCCAGTGCCAGCTCTCGGCCGCGCTCGTATTTGCGAGCGTGCTCACATTCGCTCTCCGCTGATTAAACCTGAGGGTGTCAACCAGCCCTGCCATAGAACATGACTGACGCCCCGTTTATGATAAATACCAGCACGCTCAGTCTCCACTCTTAACTAAGTAAGGGTCCTCCTGCTGTTTAGAGCCCAAGAATCCAATGATTAGAGCAGGTGCCTGCGTGCCACTAATAAAGTCACAGAAAAGAGTAATCCCAAACATACTCCACTAGCAAAACTCATGTATTTTCTTCCTGTGGAATCTACAGGTCTTCCAGGATCTTACCCCCAAAGCTTCCATCAAGGTACCCAAAGTCCGACAATAGCCCACCTCATTTGTGTTTCCGCATAACAGTTGTGGGAGTTGTGCACTGCACAACTTTTGGGTGCCAGTCACATGGTAAAAGTCACAGCTGTGAATATTTATAAGCACAACTTATAAATTGGTAATAGCAGTGAAATATGTGGGTTTTCTCCTAAAACCTGTGTGATAATTTTTCAACAGAAAATAAGTGTCCTAGGGAGGGGGGCATAGTTTTCTAATTTATACTAAAATATTACATAGATCAGCAGTGATCTCGTCACAAACCAATTTGATTCAGATAAATCTGTTAAATTAACCATTTCATAATGTGTATAACGCTGGACAGGGATTTTCTTTTTCCTGCTGGGAGTCAGTTATCATAAAGAAGGGAAACAGCTGAGGACCCACACATCTCCCTGGAAAGCAACTTATATCACTTTCTCCCTAACTAACATTTTTAAAAAATCAGTTTTGCCCCTGCCCATTTACAGACCAAGGAAAAAGGGTCACAAAGATCTCGTCTCCTTAAAGACCGCGTTTTAAATTAGGGAAAAAAAATGTATTCAAAAGGATATGCAATAAGTAACAAACAAAAACTTTGATCCCATCCGTATCCAGAAAAGAGAGGGCAGGGGGAGGAGAAAGGACAGGAAGAGGGACAGGGGCGGAAATATAAAGTGAGGTGAGGGGTTGGGGCAGGGCAAGGAGGGAAAAGAGAGACAAAGAGAGAAACCCAAGGACTTAGTAGGAAGAAAGGAGACACATACGGAAGAGATACAGCAAGACGGAGAAGAGGGGAAAAGATCAAAGGAAAGATAGCGTGAATTGTCAGACGAGTGCTGGTTGAGTGGAAACTCATTTGGTTCTGTTTTATTTTCCTTGGTTTATGGAAAAAGCTACTTTGTCACGCTCACTGGGCGTGAACAGCTCATCGCAGCTCTGTACTCAGTGTCTCTACACCGCCCAGGACTCTTTCCTAGCGACTCACCAGAGGTACCGCTGTTCCCTCGACTCCAGCAGCGAGGTCACCTCAGTGACGTGGCTGAACGAGTGAAGGGAAGCCAAAAAGAGAAGAATAAACTACTTGCCCTGAGAGAACCGGTAGCTTCTGGTGTCACGTGGACAGCTGTGGGCAGACCAAAGACAGAAAGACTGACACGGTTCCACGGTAAAGTGTGTTCAGGAGGGAATGATCAAAGCTCGCCGTGCTTAGGTGTGGTGAAAAGATTCCACTTGAGTCTTCCGATTCTAATCAATAATGAAGTTGTACGCGGGTGACCTGTGTAGGTACACGTGGGGCAGATCAGCATTATTTTTATTGCCGTGTGAGGTCTTAGGGTTTCTGAAGACTCTGGTTTGAATATGGAAAGAATAAGGGACGCCCGGGTGGCCCAGTGGTTTAGTGCCTGCCTTCGGCTCAGGACGTGATCCTGGAGACCCGGGATCGAATCCCACGTCAGGTTCCCTGCATGGAGCCTGCTTCTCCCTCCGCCTGTGTCTCTGCCTCTCTCTCTCTCTCTCTCTCTCTCTCTCTCTGTGTCTCTCTCTCATGAATAAATAAATAAAATCTTAAAAAAAAAAAAAAAGAATAAGCATCCAGGTTATTTCACAGACCGTGAAGGTGACCCTGCTATCCCACCCCCTCCTAGTACCAGACACACACACACACAAACAAAAAGATCTCCTGATGGGTTTCTCTCGTTTCCCACAGTGCTCCTATATACCTAAGTGTGGAAAAAATTTTGAAGAATCCATGTCCCTGGTGAACGTCGTCATGGAAAACTTCAGGAAGTACCAGCACTTCTCTTGCTACTCTGACCCAGAGGGAAACCAGAAGAGCGTCATCCTAACCAAGCTCTACAGTTCCAACGTGCTGTTCCATTCCTTGTTCTGGCCAACGTGCATGATGGCTGGGGGCGTGGTGATCGTTGCCATGGTGAAACTCACGCAGTACCTCTCCCTGCTCTGCGAGAGGATCCAGCGGATCAATAGATAAAAGCAAGATGGATGAGATCATTTTCTTTAAAGCTCAAATACTGTTTTCTTTCATTCCTCACCAAAGAACCTTAAGTTTGTAACGTGCAGTCTGTTATGAGTTCCTTAATATATTCTTATACGTAGAGCAATAATGCAAAAGCTGTTCTATATGCAAACATGATGTCTTTATTATTCAGGAGAAGAAATAACTGTTTTGTGTCGGTTGGTTTTCACAATCTTGTTTTGATGCTGGAACTAGCACTTCCTTCTCTCGTTCCGCCAAGACAGGGCTCAGTTGTTCATTTGCCAAGCTTTGGGGAGGGACGTAGACGGTATCAGCGTGATAACGTCTGTGTTCTCAGTTGTCAGATATCTTGAAGATGTTTCTGCAATATTTTTCATCACTCATTGTTTACTAAAGCTGCAGCCAAAAATATTCTTTCTTTTCTTATTCAAAACTGAGCCCTGTAGCAGGTGAAGGGACCAGATTTCCTAACTGAAGGATGTTAAGCATTTTCCTTATATTTCTACCATATCACTGTAAAGAAGGGGGGGGGGCGACGTCCAGACAGTTATTTCTCTTTTATTATTTTCTATTCATGACTTAAGATTTTTTAACTGATTTCCAAGAATAAGCTGTTTTCATTAACCAGTTCTATAATCTCTTCCTGTGATTTAAATAGAAAATGAACAGAGCCCTTTTCCATTTAAGACCCTGCTACTGTGTGAGGAGACAACACTTACAAAGAGTTTCATTACCTGTGAATTGACTGAATGTTGAGTAGATGCACCGTGGCCACCCAGGAACGTCTATGTCACCAAGATATTTATGTGAAAATCTTTATTCAACTGAACTGTTAGAGGGTAAAATTAAGATCCTACTTGCCAGTAAAGACAAGTGGACTTTTTCAATGGGTAAATCGATTGTGGCAAATTAACGTATTGGAATGTTACTCTTTGGGAATTTATGTTTAAATTAATGAGTGTGTAGTCTCTCCTTCTGACAAGTGTTCCCATTGGGATTTTAAAGCTACATGCCCAGAATATTTGTCTCCTCTACATGTTTTATTTTTCTATTTACAATTCTCTTTTTTGCTGCTAGATTTTATACACAGAGCAGACCTTTTTCCTAACACTCACTCGAAATGAATAACAGATCTAAAGGAAGACTTTGTCACATTGCCCTTTGCTTCTCCTGTGGGGGGAGGGGGAAGAATGAGGCACTGGTTTTAAACAAAACATTCCATCCTTTACTTAACATCAATATCAAAAGGAGAAGGCAAACATCTATCTTTCTCATCTATATTTAAGTATCCTTTTATAACATAGTATCGCAATTTTCTAGATATTGGGAAATTTTATAAAACATATTTGTGGAATGCATGGTGAAACTTATCTGATGAAGTGGAGAGTTTCCTGAAATACTGTAATTCATAGTTTCACTCTCCATAAGATGTAAATTCTTAGGGTGTAATTGGGACTTCAAATGTGTAATTAAAACTTTAAAAAACAAAATCCATTACATCGGCAAGATTTATATACTTCTTGCGTTCTAAGCTAACAAGTCCATGGTCATCCAAAAACCTAGGATTCGCTATCTTTAAAGGTATTTAAATAGATTATAAAGAAAGTTCCTTTAACACCCAAACATGTATAACTTTCAAACAATATTGTTTGAAAATATGATGGAAAGCT
The DNA here is from genome assembly GCF_905146905.1 of Nyctereutes procyonoides. Taxonomy (NCBI): domain Eukaryota; kingdom Metazoa; phylum Chordata; class Mammalia; order Carnivora; family Canidae; genus Nyctereutes; species Nyctereutes procyonoides. Next base: position 73,083,533 of record NW_026575142.1, read on the forward strand.
TGATTCCTACCCTACTTTAAAAACCTAATTCTGAAGATGATAGAAAACTCTTTGTGACTAGGGAGCTGAGAATCTGCGATCTTTAATGTTCCTTGAGCTTCCCTTCAAGCAATCTGAAGATGAGTTACTTATTATTTTTTTTCAGATTTGTCTTTAAAAATTCCCAACTGTTGTTTCAAATAAGATTTAAGAAATCTCAAAAAAAAGAATTAAGAAATCTCAAAATAATAACCCCCAAAAAAACTTAACTAGTGACTTTCTGAATTCCAGTAAAGCAACAGCCCCTTCAAGCAATTTAAATGTATAGACAATTAAATGCTCATTATTAAAGGAAATGAATTGGGATTGATAATGTTTTAAATACATTGCACATGCTAACTAACTTAATTTTTATTAGAGCCCTATTGCAGAGAGCACTATTATTTTCCCATTCTATACAAGAGAATGTTGAGGCTTAGAGGTGTTAACTTCCCCAAGACTACACAGAAACCAAGATGGCAGAGGGGTGAGAAAATACCCAGCCTGTGGCTTCTCCACTGTAGTGACCATCTCTGTGGCTTTGGGGTATTTAAGATAACACTGAGGAATGCTACGGTTTAGGAAGGATTATGGAGGTAAAGGGTAAAGAGGAAAGACCGCTGAACTAGAAGTCAAGGACGTCATTCAAGACATGGTGACTAGGGCCCTTCAGGCCTCTCGATTAGTCTCTTGACCTCTTTGATTGTAAGATTAGAATATGAGGGGAGTTGACCACTAAGCTCCTTTTTAACGTTAACTTTTCATCCTAGAGATATGGAAGGAGGAATGAATACCACTCCCCAACCTTCACAGCACAGGTCTGATCCTCGAACAGAACCTACACCTACTAGTCCATGGATCACAAAGTGGCTTCCCTGTTAATACTCCCCATAGGCCACGTGCCCTTCTCCGGGACGCAGACCTTTATCTACACCCACCAGAAGCAAAGCTCTGAACCTCCACATGACTCCACAAAGACGGTCTCTGTCTCAGGGTGTCTGTGCTTCCAAATCACTTTCAGTAGCCAATTGGCATATTCCATCTAAAACCTTATTGATTTCAAATTCCCTGAGTTACAATTATATTAAAACCCCGACAACAGTAAACACACCAATGATTGCTTGCAAATAGCCATAATAACAAATTCATTCTGTAGAAAGCCACTGGTGCAATGCTGACCGGTCGTAATAACGGAGCGGGCAACCATAAAGTACCTCTCATGTCCGCCACATGACGTTAGCGATCCAGCACGCTACTCTTTTTCTCATTGCTGCAAATATTATTTTCAATATGTCAAACCATAAACACATTTCAGTGGGCAAAGCATCCTGACACTATAATCACTCCATTGACGTTACAGAGAGACGTGTAGGACAGCAAGATAACATGAGCGACAGATCCAAGAGGGGTAAAGCAATAATTTTAAAGCAATGACCTGCTGTTCACAGACATAATTAAATTTTCCTCCCCTACTCGGCCAAAATACGGCAGTAAACGACGTTCAAGCAAGTAAGGGAATGTTTTTCCCCGATGGGAAAGAGGAGGTGGTTAAAGTTTGGACATGCTTCCTTCTCTTCCCCACTTCTGCTTTTTTCCCTTTCCCTTCGTAAAACGTTCAGTAAGAACAACCCCACGGTTCCGCAGTGACCCCCCCCCCACGTCTGTACCACATTCGGAGTCTGACCCAAGGGACGCAGTGTCAGGACTCTTGTGAAAAACCTGTCAGGGTGACACGTCCGACAGAACCGAGCAGGCCTCCGTGAGGTTGACTCCGTCCCTCGCTTCCGTACAGCAACCGCCAGGACAGTGCAAAGTGCGGGACCCCGCCCGGTCTCCCAACCATGAGTGTGTAGCGCACTGCAGGGGTCAAGACGACACACGTGAAGAAAACAATGGAGCACGCAGAGCTCTCGGAGAGCCCGAGCCGGGAGCACAACGGCCTCGGAGGGGCGATGTCCGACGTGTGGGGCGCCCGGCACCGTAGACAGCAGGTAACGGCTGCTTATGGGGGGTACTTATTAGTATCAGTAGAAAGTGGAGAAGGAGTAGTAACAGTCTTAGGACAACCACTAGTAGTACCTGGCCTCCTGGAGCCAGAATAGCTCTAAAACGCCTTTTTGCCCAGAATCCACAGCAAAGCCTGAGTCCTTCCTGCAGCGTCGTTAGTCGGTGACGGGGACGGCTGCTGCTGGCGTCCTGCCGGTGGTGGGGTAGGCCGCCGGTAACAAGGCAGCGTGAGAAGCCCTGCTGATACCGGTTTGAAATCTGCCTCCCATAGGATCCACACACTAAATCCACACCAAATCGCATCAGTACTCCTGGGTCACCAACTTATCCTAGTAGCGCTATTTTTACTTAAAAACAGAGGAGGGAATGGGAAAAGACCCACTTTCATTTGTTTAAAGTGTAAAACCACAGGGAGGTCAGACGTTCAGCCAGGATTGACATAAAGGAGAACTTCTGACTGACATCAGCTTTAAAAGGGGGTGACTGGGTGACAGGCACTGAGGGGGGGCACTTGACGGCCCGAAGCCTCTACAACCTGTAGTGTACTTGCTACGTGGTGTGACATGGAGTGACATCAGGACACGGAGGAGGTTCAGGATGCTCTACACGGCCTCATCCCCTGTTAGCACTGTGAGCCGTAGTGCTAGAAATTGCTTTTGGTAGAATTCACAATTTCTCTTTATAAAAATCTCCTGTCTCCCTCCGTCTCTTTGCCTGTCTGTCTGTCTCTCTCGCAGTCCCGCTCTCTCTCAGCTGTTTCTCCTGTTGGTCGTGTCCTTCATCTTCATGTACCAGCGGAGATGGCCCCGTGTTCCCCACACCCCTTGTGTCTATACTTGCAGGAGGAGAACAACCCAGCACTTCTCAGCCTCAGAAATGCCAACTGTCTGTGTATCACTTGTCCCCGACCGGGCCACCCCTGTCACGAGCGATGCAGGGCACGTGCTTTGCAGCCCCACGAGGTGGGGGTCAAGTGATTCCCCGGAGGAAACTGGGTGTGAGTGAAAGAAGAGGAGAAAGGGTGCTGGGCGACAGGAGCAGCAGGTGCCCCCCACCCCGGCTTCCAGCACCGGGATTTGGGCCCGAGGACAAGTGCTGCGGAGACAAGGAGACTCGTGGGCTCAGAGGGCGGAGAGGGGACTAGTGCTCGGAAGTCACTCTGCGACTTTTCTATGGTTCCCCATTATTAATAAAATTTGAAAGAAAAAGAAGTCTCTGATTTTGATTCAGTGAGAGGGCGGGATAGTCTGGTTTCAGCGAAGCACAAGGGGGGAGGTGGGGAAACGTGCTACTTTGTTGTCTTCAAGCTGTTATGTGGTCACTGACGGGACACGGAGGGAGGGACACGGGCACAGGGGGTGGGGAGGGGGGGCACGGGGACGCGGGCCCAGGACGGGCAGCTGCGCACCCGAGCGCCCCGCAGACCCGGCTGGCGACCCCCGCCACCCCGCCCCGGCCCCCGAGCCTGAAGGAGCAATGAGGAAATGACCCCACAAGTGGCCAAAGCGTCACACCAGCGGCTCCACGGTCCCGTGGGGAAGGGCGGCCGTCGGCGGGGGGTGCCCTGCGTCAGACACACAGCTACAGGGCCCCTGGGACCCACAGGCTCCAGCGTGCATGGAGACATGGACACACGTGCACACATGCACACACGCACATGCACGGAGACACGTGCATGGAGACATGCGCACACAGACGTGCCCACGCACACGGAGACACACGCACACACATGAAGAAACGCGCACGGAGACACGCAAACACACAGACATACGTGTGTGCACACAGACACATACACACAGACACAAACTGGACACATGTATACACATATGCACATACACGGGGACACGCACACACAGAAATGTGCACACACACGTATACACAGGAAGACACATACACTCATGCATGCTCAGGCACACACACGCAGGCATGCACACACACATGCATACACATACACACATGGAGACACGTACACATGCACACACATGCACAGACACATGCACACACATGCACACACATGCACAGACACGCTTACACATTCACACACAGACATGCATGCACACACATGCACACAGAGACACACGTACACATACGGATACACACAGACATGCACGTGCACACAAGACACACACATGCACGCACAGACAGACACACTGACACACACATACACACACATACACATGCATGCATGGAGACATGCACATACACAGACACACACATGCACACAGGCACAAATGTGCACACAACATACACATTCATACATGGAGACACACAGACACAAAGACACACATGCACACACACAGAGATACACACGTGTACTGACACATACGCACACACACATGCACACACAGAGACACACGGAGATATGCACATATACATACATGCACAGAGACACACAGACACATGTGCACATATGTGCACTTGTATGCACACAGAAACACACAGGCACACACAGACACGTATGCACACAGGCACACACAGACATGCACACACATGTGCACACAGATGCACAGGGGCACACACGCACACACAGATACACACATATGCACACAGGCACACATGCACACAGAGACACACTCTGGGGGAAAAAGCAGCCTCCTGTTCTCCGCACACACCCGCAACCGTACCTGGCACCACCAGAGCCACGTGGCGCGGGCCCCCTGCCCTAAGCGTCTGCTCGTCACCTCCTTTTCTGCCCACGGTCACCCTCCTAGGACCTACAGCTCAGAGCCATCTTCTCTCCAGTCCCTGCACTGCCTCTCACCCTCGACTCACTCTTTGTACCAAAAGGAACTTTGACCAGCGATGTGTGCTGCTGTCACGGCCTGCACAGAACTGGACAGCGGCTTCCCCCGTCCTCGGGAGAGAGCTCAAGCGCCTTAACTGGCCCGTGGCCGCACCGGGCTGCACTCCCAGCCTCCCCGCCCCCCACTTCCTGGCCCCCCCACACCTGCTGTTCGGGCCGCGCTGGACTAGTCCTTCAGACCCGCCCGACTTTCTCAAGCCTCTGTCTTTCCCCTGCTCTTACCCGACCTGCCTCCTCGTGCCAGTGGAGGAGCTGATAACACCATGGGCTCGGGGGTTAAATGCCCGGGTTCCAATCCTGTCCCTACCCTGGTGTGTTACTTGCCTTGGTTTGGGTTCACACAGAAGCAGACCCTGAGAAAAGGATTCAAGTGCCAGCAGTTTACCTGGAGGTTCAGAAAATCCCAGCAGGGGAGTCGGGAAGTGAAAAAGGGAAGAGAGAACCCAATAAAGAGAACGTCACCAAGCAGCCACCTCTGGGGGTGGCAGACGTGTCATCCCGCAGGGAAACTCCGGGAAATACTGAGCAGCTGTTGCGTCAAGTCATCCCATCCGAGAGGTAAGGTTCCCGGGCTACTAACACCCAGTTCTCTTCTAGCTTTGTTAGATACAACGGGCATATAACAGGGTGTAGGTGCAAGGAGTTCACCCTGTGCGCAATGAGAAATGTTACCGCAATAGTTACCGGCCTCATCACCTCACGTAATTACCATTTGTGTGTATGTAGCGAGAGTATTTAAGATCTACTCTCCTGGAAATTGTCAACGATATGATACACTCCTGGTAGCTGTAGTTGCCTTGCTGTACATCAGATCCCCAGAAGCTGTTTATCTTTTAACTGGAAGTTTGTGCCCTTTGACCAGTGTCTCTCTATTCCCCTCACCCCCTGAAAACCTCCATTCCATGCTCTGTTTCGGTAAGTTCAAGATGCATCAGTAATAGGGACTCAGTTAATGTTTGCTGAATAAAGTAATAAGTGATTATGAAACGAGTATCTGCTATGCATCAGGCATTATGCAAAGCACTTGAAATTCAGCAATGATTACAACAAAGCCCCTGAGCACAAAAAGATTGCAGAGGGGATACACAAACTCATGAATAAAAGGAATAGACATTATTAAGTTAAAGAACTTTGGAAGAGACAATAGCCAAGAATAGTCACTAGTTTAGGTTAATGCTCTTTAGCCATTACGCAAAGCTAAGCAGTCATGCCCAAAACTTGTCTCCACGGAAGCTCTGAGAACTTCTCTGGCATCTTGCAGGCCTGGCTTCCTGCTGAACTTTTAGTTCTGTGAGGTCAACTCAGCACGTCAGATATACGACACAATTTGGGTCTAGAAAGGAGTTTGCTCCTCATCGTTCACTTCCACTAAATCACATCGCTGTAAATCCAGTCTGGCCACAGAAAACAAAAGAAAAAAAAACACACACAATCTCTTAGAAAGATGCATATTCTTAAGACTCTTCGTGCGTTGATAAGGAATATCTGTTAGGGACTTACTTAATGAAAGGAAGGAAGGGGGAGGCCGGTGGGGAGGGTGTGCTTCAAGCAGACAAGAAGAGCTCTTCTGTGGATGCCGGTCGCGCGTCTCCCAGCCACCCCATCATCACCCAGTGGGCTCACGGACAAAGTGGCTGTGGCGGCAAGGATGGCAGCCCCGCACGGGCTCGGCAACACAGCCTCCCACTCCCCAAGGCTGACCTGGCTCTAACCACGGCTGGATACCCAGTCTGCCAGCAGCCGCAGCCAGCAACGAACCCTGACCAGGCACCATTCCCCAGAAAGATCAACCAACTAGGGGCCTGTTGAGTACGTCGGGCCCCGTCCGTAATGGAGGGGGCAGCACTTGTTCTTACCGAAACAGATGCTTACCCTAGATATGGACTTGCCATCCCCACATGCGATGCTTCTGCCCAACTTCCACCCTTGCACTTCTAGAATGCTGTATCCACCACCACGGTCTTCCACACCACTTGCTTCTCATGAAGGAACTCACTTCACAGCAAAAGAGGTTGAGCAATGGGCTCATGATCATGGAGTTCACTGGTCTCACCAAGTTGCCACCATCCTAAAGCATCTGATTTGATAGAGCAATGGAATTGCCTTTGGAAGACGCAGTTACGTGACACAGTGCCTTGCAGGGCTGGGGCAAGGTTCACCAGGAGGCTATCTGTGCTCTACTTTAGCACCCAGGATATGGTTCTCTTCCCCCAGAGCCAGCACTGACGGGTCCAGGAACTGAGAAGGGAGGTGGGAGTGGCATCACTCACTGTTAGCCCTAGTTTTCCACTAGCAAAATTTTTGCTTCTTATTCCCATTACCTCCCATCCCCAGCAGACCTCTGCTCTGCTAGTCACAAGGTCTGAGTTTCACAAGGAGCAATACTCTCACCGGGAAACACAACAATGATTCCTTTGAACTGGAAGTTAAGACTGACACTCGGCTACTTGCTCCTTCTGGCTCTGAATCAATAGGTAAAGAGAGAGTTACTCTCCTGGCTGGGGAGACTGAGCCTAAGTACCAGGGAGAAACCGAATTGTTGCTACACCATGAGGGTAAGGAACAGTATGTCTGGAATATAGGAGATCTCTTAGGGTGTCTCTTAGGACTACCATGCCCCTCTGACTAGAGTCAATGGAAAGGTACCCTAACCCAGTTCAGGCAGGAATGCTAATGGCACAGACCCCTCAGCAATGAAATTTGGGTCAGCAAAGAAATAAAATAAGCTAAAGTTCTTGCTGAGGGCAAAGAGAATATGAAATGGGTAGTGGAAGAAGGTAGCTATAAATACCAGCTACGATTGCTTGACCAGTTGCAAAAATGAGGACTACAGGGCAGCCCGGGTGGCTCAGTGGTCTAGCACCTGCCTTCGGCCCAGGGCCTGATCCTGGAGACCCAGGACTGAGTCCCATGTCGGGCTCCCTGCATGGAGCCTGCTTCTCCCTCTGCCTGCGTCTCTGCCTCTCTCTCTCTCTCTGTCACTCATGAATAAATAAATAAAATCCTTAAAAAAAATGAGGACTATAATAATTATTGGTACTTCTTCCTTATTTTGTTAGGAATGTTTATATATATTTTAAACAAATATATCTGTTTTCTCCCCTTTCTTATCCCTTTATCATCTAACATAAGATATACCAGTAATAGGTAACTGGACATCACAACAGTTAAGTCACAAAACATTGAGAATACGAGTGAACATCACCCAAGGGCTTTGTATCCTCATTAGTATGTTTCCGCTGTGTGCAGGAGAGTTATGTCATGTCAGGTGGAAGGATGACTTGGCTATCACTGTAATTTAGATTTAGGTATGGCTTAGGGAGATGAGCATGATGGCCAAGATGACAAGCCATGGATTGTAAGGGTCACTTTTACGTACTGGCCTGGCTGGGACACAGTCCATAGGACAGACTTATCCAAACAAATGGAGATGTTATAGTTCAAGTATTTTGTAGGTGTGATTAGGGTCTATAATCAATTGACTCCAAATAAGGGATATTTTCCTAGATAATCTGAGTGGGCCTGATTCTATAATAGGATGACCTTTGTAGCAGAACCAAGGTTTCCCTGAAGAAGAAACGCTGCCATGGCCTGCACCTATAGCCCGTGTCTGAGGGGGACCCTCCTTCAGCTGGACCCTCCCCACAGCCTGCTCTACATAGATTTCTCTTGCTTACACGTGACCATCTTTGCAAAATGCACAAGCAACCAGTATGGTTATATGCCTTCTGGGAAGAAATTTTGTGGCTGGAAGATAGGAAAGCAAAAGACATTTTTAACTCTATACCATTTAGCACCTGAGTTTTGAACCACTTGAATTTATCACCTATTCAAAAGCTTTTTTTTTTTACTTTAAAGAGATATAATTTTTTAAAAGAGTGCAATTCTAATTCTCACTGACTTTCTCTCCCCTTTCCCACATATTCAGGTCTTAACTATGTCCTCTTAGGTAGATTGACCTGAAACACAGTCAACTTCTTAACACATAAGTTTCAAAGTGTGACTCAGAAACTAACTACACCTTGAAAGCTTCAATGGACAACATGGTTTTAAGAGAGTTTGAAGTTGTTCAAGAGAGTCTATTTGCCAAACTTTGGGGCCATGAGCAGGATAAGGGAATTAATGGAAATAAACATCTATAGAGAGCATTTTTAGTTAACTTGGTGTTGTACGTAAAATATTTTTGGAGCACGTAGGTGGCTCAGTGGTTGAGCGTCTGCCTTCAGCTCAGGTCATGATCCTGGCGTCTTGGGATCGAGTCCTGCATCAGGCTCCCCTGCAGGGGGCCTGCTTCTCCCTCTGCCTGTGTCCCTCATAAATAAATAAATAAAATCTTTTAAAAAATACACAATATTCATATAAGACACCACTTCCAGTTCAGATCCTTACTATGATAGACTGAACTAATTCTCCATCAATACAAAGGCAAGGAATAAAAACACCAATGGCAAGAAATAAAAAGCTAATATACAAATAATACACAAGGAAACTAAGAAACAGCCCCATCACTAGCATGACACTGAGGTATCAGACTGTGAGTTTATCCACTGACTTCTTGCTTTCTTTGCCATTGATTTTATTGTAAGAAAAATGCTATATCTGTGAATTACAAGGTGTGAAATAAAGAAATGAATAAACTAGCTTCTGGTGCTTTCAGAAATTGAAATTAATTAAAATAACAGCTAGTTAATAAACATGAAAAAGTTATTTTAAAAAAGGATATCTAGAACTCAGGTGCGTCAAACATCCTGAAGAATATACAGTCCATTGAAAATCATGACAACTGTAGCCGACTTTCAGGCCACTGTACGGTTATCTGGGTTTGCTAGGCAGTCAAATATAAAGTCTGCCAAAAATATAAAATCAGTAAGTTTTCTACTCATAGCTAATCGAAAATTGGTAAGATTTTCCTAAGCAACAAACAAAATGTTAGGAGCCAGAGGAAAATATCAAATTCAAAGACATCCATAAAACAAAACAAAAAGGAAGTTCACAAGCAAGTGAAAAGATACAGGTAAAATATTTATAATTCATTCAAATGATATGTCTAATAAACAAAAGCCTCCTAAAAATCAATAAGAAAAAGATATGGCAACAGATGATGAGCAAAGATAGGCTTAAGCAAGTCATAGAAAAGGAAATAAAAGTGGTCAGTAAATGCTTGAAAAGATGTTTAGTCAAGAAAAAGTAAACTAAAACCTTCTTGTGTCACTTTCCTCTCAGATTGCAAAATATTAAAACTGTATGATTCCCCGTATCAGCGTTGTGTAAAGATAAGTCCTCTTTCTGTTTGTGTGAGTACAAATTATGATAGCCCTTATAGAGAACAATTAAGAGTATTATCAAATGCTAAAATGTGAATCGCATCTGATAAAGCTATTCCACATCTAAGAATACCTCTTACAGATGTAATTGCACTTGGATATATGGTCAAGGATCGTGTACTGCGATACTCCTGTTCATAGTAACCAAAAACAAAAATTAAAAAATTAAAAAAAGAAAGAAAAGAAAGATGCATCACCAGGGGAGGTAGTTAAACATGTCACACATCCATACCTTGGCCATCTATATAGTAGTTTACGAAAATTGAAGTAGCCCTGTAAGTACAGATGCAGAAAGACTTGCAAGACAAGTATTCGAAAAGTCCAATGATATATATCAACGATTTATATAAAGTCCATATGATATATATGAAACCACAGATAGGTATATTATACAACTCTACAGATCTGAAATGGTAAACACCCAACAGCTAACGGTGGTTTCCTCTGGGGAGAAGACTTGGATAAAGGACAAAAATTGAGGGAGGGCCTTTCACTTTTACTCTCTGTTCTTCTCTGTCACGTAAACCTTAATTTCTAGAACATGGTATACTGCGCTAGGGAGCGCCCTCCAAGATGGGTGCCTTTTGAAGGTGTTAGGTGTCGGGGTGGCTAGACTGTAGTACTCAGATATTTAGTTCTATGCTAATCTAGTTGTTGCTGTGAAGATATTTTCTAGATGAAGTTGACATCTGGATGGTTGACTTTGTTATTTTTTAAAGATATTTTCATTCATTCATTGGGGGAGCAGTAGGCAGAGGCGGAGGGAGAAGCAGGGTCCCCGCTGGGCGGACCCCTAACTGACTGAGCCACCAGGCGCCCCCGGATGGTTGACTGCAAAGGGGGTTGCCCTCGGGGTTGCCCTCAGGGCTGCAAGTGGGCCTCTTTAATCACTTAGAGGACTTAATAGTGAGAATTGAGGTTTCCTGGAGAAGAGCATCTGCTTGAGTTTCCAGCCTGCTCCCCTGACTTACAGATTTCTGATTAGCCAGCCCGCCCCTGAGCCAGTTTCTTGAGGGGGGGGGTGTCCTATTGGTTCTGTTTCTCTGCAGAACCCTCACTGATGCTTATTCTACTGTCTGAACCTATAAATATTACCCTATTTGGAAAAGGGGTCTTTTGCAGATGTGATTAAGGATCTGAGAGAAGAAGCTCGCCCTGAATTATCCAGCTGGGCCCCACACGCCATCACAAGTGTCCTCACAGGAGAGGCAGAGGGAACCTTGACAGTGTCCACAGAGAAGGCGGCCACGTCCCACAGACAGAGACTGGAGTTGTGTGGCCACGAATCCAAGACTACCAGCAGCCACAGGGGGCTGAAAGAGGCAAGAAACAGGTGACCCCCGAAGTCTCCAGTGGGAACATGACCCTGCAACACTTTTATTTTGTCCCAGTGACACTGCTGTTGAGCCTTTGGCCTCCAGAACTGTGAGAAAAACGTGTGTCGGTTGTTTTAAGCCATCAGGTTTCTGGTCACGTGTTACAATGGCTCCTGGGAGACAAAAACATGCACGTATTCCTGTAGCACTTGTATTAAAAATCATAAAAATCCAAAGTTCCTTTTATGAGCAGAGAAGTAGCCACGGTGTCATGGAAAGAATGGGGTCTTCAAGTGCAAAGGCTTGAGCCCTAATTCATGCTGCATCACTAACTACATGGCTTTGGGAAAACCTCTTAAATGCGGAGTCTGTTTCCTTATCCCTGAAATCAGGTAACAACACCCACTGTGGTGGGCAAAGCGATGGCCCCAAAGATGTCCACGTCCTAATCCCTAGAACCTGTGCATGTGCTACCATAGGTGGCAAGGGGGACTTTGCAGGGGAGTAAACGGAGGGTCTTGAAATGGGATGACTATTCTAGATTTTCCTGGTTGGCCCAGTAATCACAAGCTTCCTTAGAAGAGGAAGACAGAAGAGTCAGGGTGAGAGCTAAGTGGCCACGGAAACAGAGGGCAGGGGGAGGGACTCGGATTTGAAGATGCTGTATTACTGCCTCTAAAGACGGAAGAGCGGGCGCCAGCCAGGAAGGCGGGCAGCCCCGAGCCTCGGAGCCCGGGAGGCCAGGGACGTGGCTTCTCCCCCACGGTGTCCACAAGGAGGGGAGCCCCCCACCCAACACCTTGGTTTCAGCCCAGTTAAACCCATTTCATTCTTCTGACGTCCAGCGTGGTAAGATATTTATGCTGTTCGGGCCGCTGAAGGTAATAATTTGTTACAGCAACAGTAGGAAGCGAATAAACCAACCCATCCGAGCTGTTGGGAGGGTTAAAAGTGTTCTCTCAATTGTGATGATACTTATTATTAGAAGCAGCTAGTTTTTTAAATATTCTGAAATGTGACTCATCTATACATAAACTGTCTCTGTAAGCCAAAAATATTTTCTTCGACTGTTTAGATTTTCAAAAAGTCTGAACTACAGAGTTCATTTCTCGCATTCAGTTCCCTACACGTGGAGTGGGATGCGTCCCATGTGTCCCCATAGGATTAGACGTGTTCGAGAGAAGTCTTCAATTTCCTGGCTTCCTGACCTTGAAGTCCTCATGTAAGGACGGCATGTGGCCAAGAAGCTGAATGACCTCTATGCAGTTCTTAGTTTTTATCAAGAGGAGACAGACCCAAAGCTTGTTTTTCTGGTGAAGGTTTGCCAAGTCTTCCCTGATTGTAAAAATTACCTTAGTTTTGTCCAAGAAGTCAGTGTCCCTCAAACTGCATGCAAGGCATCGTGAACCCTAGGAAGGTGCGGGGATACACCGTCGGCTCGCAGCCTGTGCCTCTGCTGCCCTCCCATCTCCTCGGCCGCCGGCTCAGTTCACGCATCGCTTGGCCTCTTTCCACCTGGACCTCTGGTGGCTCAGCAGCTGCCCCCAGCTGCTCCGGAAGCCCTGTCTCCTGGCGCCTGTCCCGGGCCCTATTACCTGTCCCAGCCCCGGCCGCAGCCTGCCCAGCTGGTCTGCGACTGGCCCCTCTGACGCCCGGTCCACCACAAGGTTGCAGGGTCAGCGGCCAGGCCCGAGGCCCCCGTTTTTGTTACAGTTTTTGCCAGCCCGGGCGTGGCGGTGCCCCAACACTCGGCCCCCACTGCTGGGCACGCTCCACAGCTCACGCCCTCAGCCCTGCACCTACCCACAGCCCCACTCCAGCATCCTTCCCCTCTGCCAGCCTGGCCGTGCCCCGGCCTTCGGCCCCGACCCCTGACCCCTACACCTGCCTTATCCACCCTCTATTCCAGCACCAAGTATCCTCGAGCTCTCCTGTTCTCTTCCTTCCAGCTTCCTCAAAAATACCCGAATGTCCTGCCTCTGCCTCTTCTGACAACCAATGCTTAGGAAAGGCCTCTGCGGGCCCCGTGCCTTCGTGTGCACTTTCCCGCTTATTGCCCTGGGGTGGGCCCTGCCCTCACCTCCCCTGCGCCCCGGGGAGCCTGTCCTGGGGAGCTGAGAAGCCCGAGCTAGACCGTCGGGAAGGCACACGTGGCCGCCCTGGCCAGTTGCAGACCCTGTGCCCGGCCCTCCGGCCTCCCGTAGCCTGAGCCCGCCCTGCCTGCCCCCCTACGGCCACTCCTTCCTGAGTCCAAAGTCCGGTGGCCCTTTCCCACGTGCCCCCACAAGGGCCCTGTCACTCTCTCTTGCTGTCGGGGACGCCGCACGTCGTGTTTCCTTCTTCTCTGACTCCCCTTCCTCTGCCCCTGCTGGGTTCCGGGCGCTCAGGGCTCCGCGGATTCTCCTCTTGAGTCTGTAGATGCTTACCTTTGGCTGGCAGCCGATCCCGAAGATTAATGAATCAGCCCTATTTACAGGGCTCCTTTTAGGAATTCAATGATTTTTTTTGAGGCTTTCCCTCTTCTAGTCCTGAAATGTTTATCCTGAGAGACATGGAAGCTATTTCAGGAGATGGCTACGGGTGCCAACCACCACCTGGTGGAGGTCCGCTAGCTAAATGCACTGTGACAGGCTTGATGGGCCTGAAAAGAAGATTCATGAAGCAAGGCTCCGGGAAGGCGACTCACTTTTACACTTGCAATTGAGGAAGACACACTCTGAAACCTCTTTATTTGTAAAGTGGAAACAAGACCATCAACCCATCTCGGCAGCATGTGGGAAGACCAGAGCCCGGTTTATAAATAGCAACCATGTAAATCATAAAGGGAACAAAGGACCAATAAGTTCAAACAGCAACTAAAGGCACCCTTTCGGGATCCCCGAGTGGCTTAGCGGTTCGGCGCCTGCCTTTGGCCCAGGGCACCATCCTGGAGATCCGGGATCGAGTCCCGCATTGGGCTCCCTGCATGGAGCCTGCTTCTCCCTCCTCCTCTGCCTCTCTCTGTCTCTCTCTGTCTATAATTAATTAATTAATTAATTAATTTTAAAAAAGGGCACCTTTTCAAGCCAATTAGGTCTTCGTTGGTCATAAGCTTCCTTGGGCACCAAGTGTTGTTATCTATCCCGCTCCTCTTTCATTTTGTATTTCTGCTGAGTGTGTGGACACTCTGCGTGCTTTTTCATCTAAAGCAGGCCTAGCGGAAACTTTTTCTGGCAAATGTTACAGACAACACCCAGTGACTGACCCCAAAAACCTGTATTAAGCCAAACTATAATGAGGTGATGATTATTAAGTTGGTGAGCAGTTTTATCTGTCCGTTTTGTTGTTGTTTTGCTTTTGTGTTGTGTTGTGTTTTGTTTTGTTTTACCAAGAGGCTTAATTCTCCTTCTTCTGGTTCAAGAGAAAACAAATTCTTCTGAGGCACAGACAGGAAGCGAAGCTTTGCCCATTATCCAACAACATTCTCAAAAGTATCCAGGCTTTTTCCGCTAGGGCCTACCTCAACTGTCGGTGGGATGCCCGCAGCTGCGGAGCTGGTGCTGGCCAGGGGAGGGAGCCGGGGCAGGTCACGGGTTCGCACATTCAACCTTTGTCCGCCCCATCCTTCCTCATGCTTGGCAACGTCCCCTCTGTCATCAATTGTTGTTGTTGTTTTTTTTTTTTTGTTTGTTTGTTTGTTTGTTTTTTAGCTTTACCTTTGTGTATTAGTGTTACAGGATGGCAGGGTTCTTGTCTCATGAAGTCGAAGAATGAAACTCGCTGACATAAAGGGATGAAGGGGAGTAAAGTCTATTAAGTGAAGGCGAGAACAGAAAGGAGTGAGGGGTCCTGAGTGGGTCGCCCCTGAGGGCCTTCAGTGTCAGTCTCTATCAAGCACTGACTGGCAAGCTGTGGCCTTGAGATTCTTGTGCCATCTTGGTTTGAGCAAGGACTATCGATCACCCCCTTAATGACTTAACTCTTTGAGGTTTAGGTCATTTCCCGTGATTACACTGTAGCCACCAAAGAAAACTGCTCCCTGATATCAGGGCCAGGTGGTCTGGTCCATTCCCTTCCCTCTTGTTGCCTTCAGCCTAGTGCTTTGGCCTGCCAGGAAGTATCAGAGCCTAGTCAGGGGCCCCTGGCTCCCCTGCCTAGACCTTAACCCTTTCCTCACTCAGTAGTAACCTTAATTTGCACAAAAGAATTACAGAAACCAACATGGCCACAAAACTTTCAGTTTTTTCACTATGGCTATGGGAACCATGGGGTGGAGGGCCTCTTAGGCAATTTCCCCACACTCTCTCTAAATTGGAGATCAGAAAATTAAGGCCACCTTTTGAAAGCTAATCCAATTAAATTGACAGACACATAATGGTAAGAGACAGAAAGTGTCTTTGATCCCATAGAAAGTCTCACTTTTCTAAAAACAGCAACTTTCTGGGCCACCTGGGTGACTCATTCAGTTAAGCATCAGTCTCTGGGTTTACGTTCTGGTCGTGAGATCGAGCCCCACATTGGGCTCCCTGCTCAGGGTGGAGTCTGCTTGAGACTCTCCCTGTCCCTCTGCCCCTCCCCCCACTCACACTCGCACTCTGTCTCACACACTCACTCACTCTCAAATAAATAAGTAAAAATTAAAAAAGATAAAAACAGCAACTTCTTTGGTCGTAAGAGCACATCCAAACAAAGAGTGTACTAACAGCAGTCAGTGGCCGAGACAAAGATGCGGGGTCCAGAAGGCAACCCCTGGGAGCACGCACCCAGAACTAGCCAGGAGAGCAAGGACGGCTTTGGGAGAATCCTGTATTCTAGACCTTGAAGAAATACTCACCATCTGCTTAGGATTTGAGAAAATTCAATTCCAGTAGGACCCACTGAAATGAACTCCAAGACCGTTGATCAGCCTGTTCCCCAAGCAAGCTTTGCGTTGTCTAGTATATTCTCCAGCCTCATAATGAGAAATGACAGTGCCTTGGATTGAAGCATAATATCACTGCCGTTCCTACAACGTACCCCGTTCCATGTGTACAACCAACTTGCCATCCTGGTTTACCCATCTAGTCCCCTCCTAGTGTGTTTTTTCCCCACCTATGGGGTATATTGGTGAAAGTCCAGTTTCTCTAACTTCAAGCCTGAAATTCACAATCTGTGGGGCCCGTAAAGTGGCCCGTTACCTGTCCCTCCCTGGATCCAAGGCCACTTGTTTTCCTCTTAAAAATACCAGCAATGGGATCCCTGGGTGGCGCATCGGTTTGGCGCCTGCCTTTGGCCCCGGGCGCGATCCTGGAGACCCAGGATCGAATCCCACATCAGGCTCCCTGCTTGGAGCCTGCTTCTCCCTCTGCCTCTCTCTCTGTGATGACTATCATAAATAAATAAAAATTAAAAAAATAAATAAATAAAGGTCATTTGACACCGACCAAACCTGACCATTTAAAAAAAAAAAAATACCAGCAATGATCTCACCTATAAGAAACAATAAGCAAGTTTAGTAAGTGGCCATTACCTAATAAATGTAACAAAAAGATATGGCTTATTTTATACCAGCAACATCTAGTTATAAAATGTAATGGGGAAAATACCTTCCTCAGTAGTAAAAAAGAAAAGCATACCATGTCTATGAAGAAAATGACAAAATTTAACCAAAGGACACAAAAGATTTTGTTAGACAGCACATCCCTGAATGAAAAGGCTTAATATTGTAAAGAAGTCCCAGTAAAATAATCTATATATTTAATATAATTCCCAACAACCTATTAAAAAATCTTTTGGAGAATCTGACAATATAATCCTGAGCTTCCTCTGAAAGAATAAACTAAAATTCTATTCAAGAGAAATTTGAAAAGAAATAATAGAGGACGGCTGGCCCTACCAGATAATAAAGATAAAGCAATTAACCAGCATAGCACCAGGGCAGAAATAGAAAAATAAAAAACTGAAGCAATACAAAGTTGAGACATGTCAAATCTTTGACAAAGAGAGGGTTTCAAATTAACAGAAAAATAATGGGTGTAACATATGGCACTGGGATAACTAGCTATCAATTTCTGGAAGGGTAATATAGTTAAATCACTATTTCAAAACTTAAATCTAAATAAATTTTAAATTAATCAATGATTTAAATGGAACCACAAGGGATCCCTGGGTGGTGCAGCGGTTTGGAGCCTGCCTTTGGCCCAGGGCGCGATCCTGGAGACCCGGGATCGAATCCCACATCGGGCTCCCAGTGCATGGAGCCTGCTTCTCCCTCTGCCTGTCTCTGCCTCTCTCTCTCTCTGTGTGTGTGTGACTATCATAAATAAATTAAAAAAAAAATAAAAATTTAAAAAATAAATAAAAATAAATAAAAATAAAAAATAAATGGAACCACAAAAATATCTGAAGAAAATCAGTTTTCTTGTTTTATTTTATTGATGTAAAAACACTTAATATAGTACATTTTTAACAAAATTTTAAGGGTATAATTCGTTATTTAGACCATATGTACAATAGACCTCTAGAGTTTATTCATTTTGCTTAACAGAAACTTCATGCCAGTTGATTAGTGACTCTTTTTTCCCTTTCCCCGTAGTTCCTGGCAGCCACATGCTCGGATTCCATGAATTTGGTCACCTTGTATAAGTAGGATCGTGCTGTTTGACTTTCTGTGAGTGGCTCATTTCACTCATCAAAACGTCCTCAAGGCTCATCCACGTCGTTGGGAATATGGAACGTCCTTTAAGGTTGAATAGTATTCTGTGGGACCGTTGGCTTGTTTTCACATCTTGGCTCTGTGAGTCACACTGAAGTGACCTTGTAGTGCTGTCTCCAAGATCCTGATTGCAGTTCTGTTGGATAAATACCCAGAAAGGAGATTGCTGGATCACATAGTAGTGACATTTTCAATTTCTTCATGAACCTCCATTTTGTTTCCCATAGTGCTGCACCATTTTGCATTTCCACCAACAGTTTGCACGATTTCCAATTTTTTCACATCATCTCCAACATTTGTTTGTTTGTTTGTTTGTTTTTTGATAATACCTGTCTTGACAGATGTGAAGTGATATCTCATTGTGGCTTTGATCTGCATTTCTCTGAAATGCTTAGTGACATTGAGCAGATTTCATAGAGCCGTTAGTCATTTCTATGTCTTCTCTGGTGAAATGTGTCTATTTAAGTCTTTACCCTATTTCTTTAATTGGGTTTTTAAGTTTTTTGCTGTTGAATTGTAAGATTTCCTTACATATTTTGGATAATAACCCCTTATTAGATATATGGTTTGTAAATAATTTCACCCATTCCACTGGTTGCCTTTTCACTTTGTTGGTTTCCTCCTTTCCTGTGCAGAAGTTTTTGGTTCGATGTAGTCCCACTTGTTTATCTGTGTTATTTTTCCCTGGGTTGTCAGTGTCCTGTCCATTAAATCCTTGCCACAACCAACATCATAAACTTTTTCTCCTGTTTTCATATCAGCGTTTTACAGTTTCAGGTCTCAAATCCTTTAACCATTTTGAGTATGGTGTAACATAAGGCCCCAATTTCATTCTTTTCATAGAGATGCCCAGTTTGTATAGCATCTTTTGTTGAATAGACTATCCTTGCCCCACTGTGTATTCTTAGCCACTTGTCAAAGTTAAATTGACCACATATATGTGGATTTATTCCTGGGCTCTCAATTCTGCTGCACTGTTCTGTATGTCTCTCTTCCTACCAGTACCATACAATTTTGGCTAGTGCCCTATATTATAACATATATTGTAAGGTACATCACAATGTACTTTGAAACCAGGAAGTGTGATGCCACCAGCTTTATTCTTCTTTCTCAGGATTTGTTTGACTACCCGTGATTTTCTGTGGTTCCAGATGGATTATGAAGTTCTTTTTTCCATTTCATAAAGAATGTCATTGGGACTTTGATAGGGATTGCATCAAGTCTATAGATCACTTTAGGTAGCATGGACACTTTGACAATAATAAGTCTTCCAATCCCTAAATACAGAGGTCTTTCCGTTTGTTTGTGCCTTCCTTAATTCTTTAATCGATGTTGTGTAGTTTTCAGTATACAGGCCTATCATCCTTGTTCAGGAATTGATTCCTAAATATTTTTTGGTTTTATTACAAATGGGATTGTTTTCTAATTTCTTTTTCAGATAGTTCATTGTTAGTATACAGAAATGCAACTGATTTTCACAGCTGGTTTTGAATCTTGCAACTTTACTGAGTTAGTTCTGGCAGTTTGTTGGTAGAATCTTTAGAGTTTTCTACATATAAGATCATGTATCTGCAAACAGATAATTTTACTTCTTCCTTTCTGATTCAGGTACCTTTTATTTCCTGTCTAATTGTTCTAGGTAGGACTATGGACTATCAGTATTAAGTTGAATAGAAGTTGGGACACCTGGGTGGCTCAGTGGTTGAGCATCTACCTCTGAGCATCTCAGAGTCCCAGGATTGCGTCCCACGTCGGGCTCCCTGCATGGATCCTGCTTCTCCTCCCTCTGCCTATGTCTCTGCCTCACTCTCTCTGTCATTAATTAATTAATTAATTAAGTAAGTAAGTAAGTAATTCTTTTTTAAAAGTTGAATAGAAGTGATGAGAATGGGCAACTTTGTCTTGTTCCTCATCCCAGAAGAAAAACTTTTGGTTTTCACCTTTGAGTGTGATGTCAGCTGTAGGTTTTTCATACATGGCCCTTATTTTGAAAGGTAAATTCCTTCTATTCCTAGTTTGTTAAAAGTTTATATCATGAAATGTGCTGAATTTTGACAAATGCTTTTCTGTGTCTATTGAGATAGTCATATGATTTTTTTAAACGATTTTACTTATTTACAGATTTATCTGAGAGTGAGCAAGAGAGCACAAGTGAGGGGAGGGGCAAAGGGAGAGGGAGGAGAGACTCCCCACTGAACAGGGACCCTCCCCACCCCACACAAGGCTCAATCCCAGGACCCTGGGATCATGACCTGAGCCAAAGGCAGACAGTTAACTGACTAAGCCACTCAGATGCCCAAGATGGTCATGTGATTTTTATCCTTTATTCTGTTAATGAGGTATATTACATTGATTGATTTTCATAAGTTGAAGCATCTTTGCATCCCAGAGATAAAATCCCACTTGGTCATGGTGAATTATCTTTTTAATGTAGTACTGGATTCAGTTTTCTAGAATTTTCTTAAGGATTTTGCATCTATCTATTCAAGAATATTGGCCTCTGGGGTGTTTTTTGTTTTGTTTTGTTTTGTTTTGTTTTGTTTTGTTTTGTTTCGTGGTGTCCTTGTCTGGTTTGGGGATCATAGTAATGCTAGCCTTATAAAATGAGTTTAGGAGTATTCGCTCCTCTTCAATTTTTTGGGAAACATTTGAGAAGGATTGTTGTTAATTCTTTCTTGAATCTTTAGGAAAAATCATCTGGTCCAAATTTTCTGTTTTGAGAGATTTTTGATTATTGATTTAATCTCCATACCAACTATAGGGCTGCTCAGACTATATATTTTTTCATGATTTAGTTTTGGTAGGTTGTATATTTCTAGAAGTTTTTATCCATTTCTTCTAGGTTATCCTTTTATTGGCATGTAATTGTTCATTTGGATTCAAAATCCTTTTTATTTGTGTAGCAAAATTTGTAACATCTTTCATTTCTTATTTTATTTACTTGAGCCTTTGTTCTTAGTCTAAGTGTTTGGCAATTTTGTGTCTTTAAAAAAATCTTTTTAAAATATCAACTCTTAAGTTCCATTGATTTTTCTTGATTGTTTTTCTATTTTCTATTTATTTCTGCTCTAACTTTTGTTATGTTCTTCTTTGTACTAACTTTGGTCTCAGTTTGTTCTTCTCTTTCTAGCTCTTTGAAGGGTAAAGTTAGGTTGTATATCTGAGATCTTTCTCCTTTTTTAGTAGCGTTAATTGAACTGCTTTTTTCATTTCATAAATTTTGGTATATTGTGGTTTAATTTTCATTTGTCTTAAGGTATTTTCTAATTTCATTGTTATTTCTTCTTGGATCCAATAGTTATTCAAGAGTGTGTTTTTAATTTCCACATGTTTGCAAATGTTCCAGTTTTCCTTCTGCTCTGCTATTGATTTCTAGTTCCGTTGCAGTCAGAAAAGATAGTTGGTAAAATGTCAATCTTCTTAAACTTATTAAGACTTCCTTTTTGGACTTCTGAGGAAGATGGCAGAGAATCAGGAGGATCCTAAACTCACCTCCTTTCATGGATACAACTAGATAACATCCACATCAGTGTAAATAACCTAGAAAGTTACCAAAATACTGGCAGAACAGACTCCACAGATAAATGTAGAGAAGAGGTCACATCAGAGAAGAAGGGCAGAGATGCATCAAAGCTAAACAGACCTCCCCTATGGTCAGGAACATGACAATGATGTCCATTCTCACCACTGTTGTTCAACATAGTACTAGAAGTTCTAGTCTCAGCAATCAGACAATAAAAATAAATAAAAGGCATCAAAATTGGCAAAGAAGAAGAAAAACTTCCATTCTTTGCAGATAACATGATATTTATGTAGAAAACCCAAAGACTCCACCGCAAAATTTCTAGAACTCGTACAGGAATTAAGCAACATGTCAGGATACAAAATCAATGCACAGAAATCAGTTGCATTTCTATACACTAAGACAGAAGAAAGAGAAATTAAGAAATTGATCCCATTTCCAATTGCACCAAAACCCATAAGATAGCTAGGAATAAACCTAACCAAAGAGGTAAAGGATCTATACCCTAAAAACTACAGAACACTTATGAAAGAATGATGAAGATACAAGGAGATGAAAAAAACATTCCATGCTTATGGATTGGAAGAATAAATATTGTTGAAATTACTATGCTACCTAGGGCAATCTACACATTCAATATAACCCCTATCAAAATACTACTGACATTTTTTACAGAACTGGAACAAATAATTCCAGAATTTGTATGGAACCAGAAAAGACCCTGAATAACCAGCGGAATGTTGAAAAAGAAAACCAAAGCTAGTGGCATCACAATGCCTGACTTTAAGCTATACTGCAAAGCTGTGATCATCAAAACAGTGTGGTCCTGGCTCAAAAACAGACACACAGATCAATGGAACAGAATAGAGAACCCATAAATAGACCCTCAACTCTATGATCAACTAATACTCAACAAAGCAAAGGACAGTTTCTTTAAAAAATGGTACTGTGAAAATTGGACAGCCACATGCAAAAGAATGAAACTGGATCATTTTCTTACCCCTTACATATAGATAAACTCAAAAGGGATGAAAGACCTAAATGTGAGACAGGAATCTATCAAAACTCTAGAGGAGAACACAGGCAGCAACCTTTTTGAACTTGGCCACAGCAACTTCTTGTTAGAAACATCTCAAAAGACAAGAGAAATAAAGGCAAAAATGAATCACTGTGACTTCATCAAGATAAAAAAAGACAGGAAAAAAAAAAACCCTCCTGCACAGCAAAGGAAACAGTCAACAAAACTATATATATATAATGGAATATTGCTCAGCCATCAGAAAAGATGAATACTTACTATTTACATCAACATGGATGGAACTGAGGGTATTATGCTGACTGAAATAAGTCAATTGGAGAAAGGCAACTACCACATGGTTTCACTCATATGTGGAATATAAGAAACAGTGCAGAGGATTATAGGGGAAGGGAGGGGAAATTGAGTGGGAAGAAATCAGAGAGGAGAAAAACCATGACAGACTCTTAACTCTGGGAAACAAACTGAGGCTTCCTGGAGGGGAGGTATGTGGGGGGATGGGGTAATTAGATGACAGGCATTAAGGAGGGTACTTGATGGGATGAACACTGGGTGTTATACACAACTGATAAATTATTGAACACTACATCTGAAACTAATGATGTACTATATGTAGGCTAATTGAATTTAAATTTTAAAAAGTACACTATAAAAGTACTATAAAAATAAATATTTAATATAATGATTAATTCTGACATATGAGTAATAAAGTAAAAATAATCATTGACTCTGAAAAAAAAAAAAAACCTAAACAGACTTCTGAAATTGTCCATGGGAGGGAGGGACACTGTGAGTGTGGAGAAAGCAAAGAAACTAACTCTCACACCAGACACCCTGGGCACAAGGGAACTCTCACAATGAAGAGAAATCCCCATAACATTTGGTTTTGTAAACCAGAAGGGCCTGAATTCACAAGGTCTTATAATCCATGAGGCTTAGCAACTGGAGCTTTAAAAATCAGCAGGCTGGGGTCAGAGTCAGGAAGGCAATAGGAAACTGAGTTCTCACCCTTAGAGAAAGCACAACAAACAGCCCCAGTGAGATACAGCATAAAAGTAGCACTTTGGAAAATGCCCAGGGTGCAGGGAAGATTTATTTATTAATCTCAGAGCATGTGCTGGAGGGGAAGGGATCATTGGGAGACTTCCCCAAGAACAAGAGAACTGGCAAGCATGATTTCCCTCTCTGATCCCCTAGCCTAGATACACAGTCACTTGTGGGAACCAGTGCAGCACCAAAACTTCCCATCTAGTTTGATCGTGCACCCTGCCTCTGCACATTTCTGCAGATCTGTTCCCTCCAACCTGGCCAGCCTCAGCAGGATTTTGGGTAGCTGCAGGTCCCCTTCCACAGCAGCCTGGCATGGATCTTGTTGGCACTGGGCACAAGACCCCCACATTCTGTGGACCTGCCCCTCCAAGACACCTTGATCAGAGCCCATCCCAAATGGTTCCACAAACAGAAAAATGTGCAAGCAGCATCAACAGGGACCACCGCCACTAGAAAATAACTCATGTCCCAGGGATAGGGGAAGATAACAATGCACACCAGTCCAACTACACCCTGGGCAATGGGTTGGGGGCACATATCTGGTCTGACTGCAGGCCCTAATCACCAACAAAAGCTTCTCAAAACACTGGGAAAGCACCCTACAGTTCAGTGCTACTGTATCACTGACAAATGCCTTCTCTGACTCAACTCAAGCCAAGGCAGCCCCAGACTAGCCCACTAACAACACAGAGACCAACACAGACCAATTCTGCCCATGACAGGCAAAGAAAGCCATTGTAGATGTTTGGACTGACAAGGCAAACACATCTCAGCCACTAAAGTAGGATGCACGCAACACGCACAGGAGACAAATTTGAAGCACCAGGTTCTGGCAAACAGGAGACTTTATATTGTAGGGCACTGCAGGACCTCTTCTTTGTAACACTACTACTTTCAAGAGCAGGAGACATAGCTAACTTTCCAAACACACAGAAACAGACACAGAGAGTTAGATGAAATGAGGAATTAGATGAATATGTCCCAAATGAAAGAACAGGCCTAATCACAATGAGAGATAAATGAAATGGAGATAGTTAATATATCTGATAGAGAATTTAAAGTAATGGTCATCAAAGTACTCCTTGGACTTGAGAAAAGAGTGGAAGGACAAAATGAGACCCTTAAGAAAAAGATAGAAAACATAAAAAGGGACCAATCAGAGATGAAGAGCTCAATAACTAAAATTTAAAAATACTAGATGGAATAAATATTAGAAGAATGGGTCAGTGACCCGGAGGACAGAGTAATGGAAAGCAATCAAGTTAAACATAAGAAAGAAAAAAATGAAAATGAAAATAGACTGAGAGAAATCAGCAGCACCATCAAGCATAACATTTGAATTATGCTTGAACATTTGAATTATGATTTGAATCATAATTATTTGAATTATAGGGATTCTAGAAGTAGAAGAGAAAAAAGGGGTTGAAAATTTATTTGAAGCAATAGTAGCTGAAACCTTCCCCAACCTGGGGAATAAATCAGAAATCCAGATCCAGGAGGCACAGAGTGACCCCAACACAACCCAGAAAGGTTTAAACCAAGACACATAATAATTAAAATGGCAAAAAGTAGTGATTAAGAGAGAATCTTAAAAGCAGCAAGAGACAAGAAAACAGGTACGGGAAAGAGAAACTCCATAAGGCTAGCAACTGATTTTTCAGCAGCTACTTAGCAGACCGGAAGGGAGTTGAATGATATATACAAAATGCTAGGGGATGTGGGGAAAAGGCTATCATTCAAATACATGAGAGATAAAGAATTCCCCAGACAAACAAAAGTTAAAGGAATCATGACCACTAAACCAGCCCTTTGAATGGGAAGAAAAGACCATAAGTAGGAGTAAGAAAAGCACAGAAGTAGTAAAATTAAATATATCTGTAAAAATCAGTCAAAGGATAAACAAAAGGATGTAAAATAGGACACCATATACCTAAAACATGGGGAAGAAAGAAGTAAAGAATCGGTTCAAACTTAAGCAACCATCAACTTAATATAGACTAGTATATACATAAGATGTTATATGCAAACCCAATAGGAACCACAAATCAAAAACTAGCCATTAATATGCAAAAAAACAAAGAGAAAGGAACCCAAGTATATCACTAAAGAAAGCCAGCAAACTATGAGAAAAAAGAGCAAGAGAAGAAAGGAATAGAAAAGAACTACAAAAACAACCACAAAACAAGTACCAAAATGGCAATAAGTACATACTTATTTTAATTACTTTGAATGTAAATGGACTACAGAGTACAATCAAAAGACATAGAGTGGGATCTCTGGGTGGCTCAGTGGTTTAGCACCTGCCTTTGGCCCAGGGCATGATCCTGGAGTCCCGGGATCGAGTCCCGCATTGGGCTCCCTGCAGGGAGCCTGCTTCTCCCGCTAACTGTGTCTCTGCCTCTCTCTGTGGGTGTCTCTCATGAATAAATAAATAAAATGTTAAAAAAAAAAGATATAGAGTGATGGAATGGATAAAGAACAAAATCCATCTATATACTGCATACAAGAGGCTCATTTCAGACCTAATGACACATGCAGATTGAAAGTGAAGGTTTGGAAAAACACTTGTCATGCAAGTGGGAGTGAAAAAAACAGGGGTAGCAATACGTCTATCAGACAAAATAGACTTAAAAAAATAAAAAAGAAAGAAAGAAAGAGGGCAGCCCTGGTGGCTCAGCGGTTTAGCGCCACCTTCAGCCCAGGGCGTGATCCTGGAGACCCGGGATTCGAGTCCCACGTCAGGCTCCCTGCATGGAGCCTGCTTAAGAGGAAATAAAAAAATATATGAAGACAAATGAAAATGAACACTATGATCCAAAATCTTGGGATGCAGCAAAAGCTGTTGTAAGAGGGAAGTTGAGAACAATAGAAGCCTACTCCAAAAGGCAAGAAAAATCTCAAACAACCTAATCTTACACCTAAGGGTGATGGAAAAGAAGAACAAACAAAACCTAAAACCAGCAGAAGGAAGGAAATGATAAAGATTAGAGAAGAAGTAAATGAAATACAAACAAATAAACAAAAATAGAACAAAACAATGAAACCAGGTACTCTTTGAAAAGATCAACAGAATTGATAAACCTCTAGCCAGACCCATCAAGAAAAAAAGAGGACTCAAACAAACAAAATCAGAGATGAAAGAGGGGAAATAATAACCAACACCACAGAAATACAGAAGATTATAAGAGAGTATTATGAAAAATTATATGACAAGAAATTGGACAACCTAGATGAAATGGATACATCCCTAGAAACATAACCTCACTAAAGTGAATCAGGGAGAAATAGAAAATTTGAAGAGGCTGATTATCAGCAATTAAATTGAATTAGTAAACAAAAAGCTCCAAAGAAATAAAAATCCAGGACCAGATGCCTTCACAGATGAATTCTATCAAACATTTAAAGAAGAGTTAATACCTATTCTTCTCAGGTAGCCCCAGTGGTGCAGCAGTTTAGCACCACCTGCAGCCTGGGGTGTGATCCTGGAGACCTAGGATCGAGTCCCACGTCGGGCTCCCTGCATGGAGCCTGCTTCTCCCTCTGCCTGTGTCTCTGCCTCTCTCTCTGTGTGTCTCTCATGAATAAATAACTAAGATGTTTTTTTAAAAAATACTTATTCTTCTCAAACTATTCCAAAAAATAGAAGAGGAAGGAAAGCTTCCAAATTCACTCTATGAGACCAGTATTACTTTGATACCAAAGCTAGCTAAAGATACTACCAGAAAGAGAACTAGATCCAATATCTCTGAAGAACACACATGCAAAAATCCTCAACAAAATATTAATAAATAAAATCTAACAATAGATTAAAAAATCATTCACCATGATCAAGTGGGATTTATTTTCAGTATACAAGGGTGGTTCAATATTCACAAATGAATGTTATACATAATGTTAATAAGAGAAAGGGTAAAAACCATATGATCATTTCAATAGATGCAGAAAAACCAATAAAATACAACATCCATTCATTATAAAAGCCCTCAATAATGTAGGTTTAGAGGGAACACAGCTCAACATAATATAGACCATCTATGAAAAACCCACAACTAATATCATCCTCAATGGGGAAACCGTGAGAGCTTTTCCATTAATCAGGAACAAGAGAAGGCTGTCCACTCTCACCACTTTTATTCAACATAGTACTAGAAATCCTAGCCGCTAGCAATCAGACAATGGGGGAAAAAAGGCATCCAAATTGTTAAGGAAGAAGTAAAACTTCCACTATTTTCAGATGACATGATACTATATACCAAAAAAAAAAAAAAAAAAAACTAAAGATTACACCAAAAGACTACTAGAACAGATAAACGAATTCAGTAAGTTCACAGGATACAAAATCAGTATACAGAAATCTGCATTTCTATACACTAATAATGAGGTAGCAAAAAGAGAATTGTAAAGGGAAACAATTCCATTTACAATTGCACCAAAAATAATAAAATATCTAGGAATAAATTTTAACAAGGAGGTATAAGACCTATACTCTGAATCCCACAAAACACTGAGAAAAGGGCAGCCCCAGTGGCGCAGCAGTTTAGTGCCGCCTGCAGCCTGGGGTGTGACCCTGGAGCCTCGGGATCGAGTCCCACGTCGGGCTTCCTGCATGGGGCCTGCTTCTCCCTCTGCCTATGTCTCTGCCTCTCTCTTGCTCTCTCTGAATGAATAAATAAATAAATCTTTAAAAAAAAAAAAACACTGATAAAAGCAATTGAAGATGACACAAACAAATGGGAAGAGATTCCATGCTCATGGATTGGAAGAACAAATAGTGTTAAAATTTCTATACTACCCAAAGCAATCTACATATTTGATGCAATCATTACCAAAATACCAACAGCATTTTTCACATAACTGGAACAAATAATGCTAAAATTTGTATGGAATTACAAAAGACCCCAAAAGCCAAAGCAGACTTTAAAAGAAGAACAAAACTGGAGGTATCACAATCTCAGATTTCAAGATTTACTACAAAGCTGCAGTAATTGAAACAGCACAGTATTAGCCCAAAAATAGATGGTTGAATCAATGGAACAGAATAGAAAGCGTATAAATAAACCCATGCTTTTATACGCAATCAATCCAGAAGAAAGGAGGGAAAAATATACAACGGAAAAAAGTCTCTTCAACAAATGGTGTTGAGAAAACTGGCAGCCACATGCAAAAGAATGAAACTTGACCACTTTCTTACAACATACACAAAAATAGACTCAAAATGGATTAAGAATCTAAATGAGACCTGAAACCATGAAAATTCCAGAAAAGAACACAGGCAGTAATTTCACTGGCATCCCCAGAGCAACATTTTTCTAAATGTGTCTCCTGAGGCAAGGGAAACAAAAGCAAAAATGAACTATTGGGACCACATCAAAATAAAAATTCTGCCCAGTAAAGGAAACAACAAAACTAAAAGACAATCTACTGAGTGAAAGAAGATAATTGTAAATGACTGTATTTGCAATAAAGCATTAGTACCCAAAATATATAATGAACTTAAGTACCTCAACACCAAAATCCAAATAATCCAATTTAGATTAGGCAAAAGACATGAACAGACATTTCTCCAAAGAAGACGTCCAGATGGCCAACAGACACATGCAAAGACGCTCATCATCACTTATCATCAGGGAAATGCAACTCAAAACCCCAATGAAATATCACCTCACACCTGTCAGAATGGCCAAAACCAACAACACAAGAAAAGGATGAGGAGGGAAGGAACCCTCACGCACTGCTAGTGGGAATGCAAACTGGAGCAGCCAGTCTGGAAAATAGTGTGGAAGTTCCTCAAAAAATCAAAAAGAGAATTACCATTTGATCCAGTAATTCTACTGGGTATTTACCAAAGAATATGAAAGCACTAATTCAAAGGGACATATGCACCCCCGTGTTTATTGCAGCGTTATTTACAAGAGCCAAGTAACGGGGGCAGCCCAGGTCTCCATCAATCCACGAATGGACAAAGAAGAGGTGATTTATATTACTCAGCCATATAAATATTACTCAGCCATATAAATAGAATGAAATCTTCCCATTTGTAGCAACATGGATGGATCTAGAGAGTATAAGGAAATAAGTCAGAGAAAGGGAAATACCAAATAATTTCACCCATATGTGGAATTTAAGAAACAAAACAAACAGGAAAAAAGAGACAAACCGAAAAACAAATGTTTAACTGTAGAGAACAAAATGATGGTTACCAGAGGGGTGAGGGGATGGGTGAAATAGGTGAAGAGTGCACTTATCATGATGAGCACCGAGTAACGTACAGAATTGTTGAGTCACTATACTGTACACCTAAACTAATGTAAGACTGTATATTAATGATACTGGAACTAAAAACTTCTTTAAAAGACTTGCTTTTTGACCTAGCACGTGGTCTATCCTAGAGAAAGATTCATGTGTGTTTAAATAGAATGCGTACTATGCTGTTGTTGGGTGGAATGTTCCGTGTACTGTCTGTTAGGGCCATTTAGTCCACAGTGTTGTTCAAGTCCTCTGTTTCATTACTGATCTTCTGCCTGGATGTTTTATCCTTTATTGAAAGTGAGGTCTTGAAGTCTTCTACTATTTTTATGTTATTTCTCCCTTCATTTCTGCCAATATTTACCTTATATATTTAGCTGTTCTGATGTTGGGTGCATGTATATTTATAATTCCTATGTCTTCCTGTAGATTGACCCTTTCATCATTATATATGGACCTTTTGTCTCTGGTGACAAAAGTGGACAATTATTAATTATTTTGTTTAAGGTTTCTCAGGAAAGAATACACCGCAAGCCCCTCAAGGAGCTCACGCCATCTTTTCATCACACCAGGAGCCAATTCCTTCACTTGCTTTATCTCATGTATCTCTTTTAATTTAAGCCCTTCTTCCTGCTTCTGTCTTCTGGTGACATGAACTTCAACTGATCAGCATCTTCCTAAATACCCTTATTGAAGCCAGAGACCAAATCACTTCCTTGGACCCACTTAATATACGCCTCAAAAATAAAGCTTCAAGGTCAAATAAAAGGGGAACAATGAAAGGAGTTCCTTATTAACAATACGTAGAGATTAAATCTATTTAACATTTACAATGCACCCGCTGTCATGAGCAGGACACTATGCTCCTAATTTTAGAGTTCCAAGCCAGAGTTTATGAAATACATTCATGAAAACACTATGCAAAGTACACAACAAAAATAGGCACTAAATGGTATCTACTGATATTATTAACAACATAATATTATTTCTACTAATTCTTACTCCCATGAATATTGCCCTAAAACCTATCTTTATACAAACTAATATTTCATTAAATATTTGAAGATAAAATTTTGAGAAAGGGGAGAAAGGAGGGAAGAGGGAGCAAGGGTTTTTCTTGCCTTAGATATAAACTTTCCAGGAAAGAAGTACTACCAGACACCACTTTGAGACCTCAATCTTTAAAACAAAGGGAATATGACTAAGTCCAGAGTCCCTACACTACCTCCAAAAATATAAGTCCCACTGAAGGAGAAGTCAAACTTTAAAATGGTTGTACTTAGGAAATATCATTTAAATTAGAGTATCAGAAATCAAGTTTATGTAACTTAAAGGATAATTTGTCTCACTTTTTTAGGGAAAGGGAAAATTGAGTACGAAAAATGAAAATGGCTTTCCACACAAATTGGCCCCTCTCCTGATACCATTTGAGTGTGTTCTTAGCTAAGTTTATTCACAGCTTGCATTGCCAGGTGTAGTTCAGCAGGCTACGGTAGAGAGTGATGTAGTGGAGAAAATTCGAAAAGAACAATTCACTTCAGCTGAATTGTTTTAAACTTGCCGGGCTTTTCTCATTCATAAAATGCTAGATTATGTAAAATGGATCTCACTGAGAGCTCTCTCTTTTGCTTGTATTTTGAATCCCGCTACCTAATTTGTTAACATATGGTCTGAGAGTTGGAGAGTTCGTGCTTAGGAATTCAAATATATGTTAAGCATAAGGCTGTGATCCTGATGCAGAACATGTTGCCATCTATTGTTTGTCAGAGTAAAAGGGATGCAAATTTCAGAAACTAAATGAATAAGATGAATTCATATCTGGGTGGCATTTGTCTTGTAAAAGTTCCAGTAGAAAAAAATATATATAAAAGAAAATGTTCCGGTAGAAATAGGGAAAGAGGACAACCCATCAAGGTTAATTTAAAAAACAAAAGAGAAAAAGTAAAAATAACAATATTCATTTTTAATAAATGACTTATAACCATTGAATATTCCAGATGGGTTTCATTTAAGTGGGAGGTTTAAGGATAGAGATATTGAAGGTATTTGACCATAATAGCAACCTTAAGGTCAAGTATCCCAAATTTTAGGTAATGGGCCATCTAGAATTCATTTAATAGGTGGAAATGGCTTTTTAATGTTTGCTGAAAACCAGAGAAACTGAATTCTCCTTTACACTTTATAACAAATCCTCCAAAATATTTCCAGAGGACCCCCAAACAGATCTGGAAATTATTTCGAGTATGTAAGCTCCATGAAGACAGAGATTTATATACCTTTTTCATCCACTGTACCCCTAATGTCTAGAACTATGCCTAGAACAGAGGAGTATTTAGTAAATACTGTTAAAGTGATTCCATAGGTTTCATATTACATACAAGTAATAAAACTAGAGACTCCTTGCACTCATCAGGAAAAAGGAGGAAGAAAGGCAAGAGGGGGGAAAAGGAAGGAGGAAGGGAAGGAAAGAAAAGCAGTGGAAGGAAGGCTCATTTCTCTTAGGGAATACAAGAAATAAGTTAAATACTGTGCAATCTGTAAAAATACTGTCACATTACTGTACCAACTCCGTCAACTCTTCAGGACCTGATTCTACCCCAGACACCATGGCTACTCACAAGGTCAGAAAGCTCAGATCTAAAATGTCTTTAATTATAGATGAAGTTGCTACACAGAAAAATAAACAAGACAGTGGCATGTAAATCTCTTTCAATAGTAACACTCTCATACGTTTTTCAAACTTGAAATACAACATGGAAAAGAAACACAGCTAAAGTAATTTAACCATTTTAAGCAATTTTGGTAGAACCAATTACATTTAGTTCAGTGTGGGAGAAAGTTGGAGAAGATTTGTCATTAAAGGAAGAACTTCTGTTTTCAGCAGAAAAAGATAAACCTCTTTATCTTATAACTTCTAAGAACTCCATTCTTTTTAGCAGTGATGACCTTCAACAACAGGTGACCCTTCTAAAAAACAAATTTTGTTCTTATAAAAGAGGAATATTCTCCTCAAAAGTTAAGCATTCCTTTAAATGCTAAAATCCAGAATGCTGGAATTAGAAGTCTGCATTCCAACTATTTTCTTTCTGGAGTTGCTTTCTAGTAATTGAGAATTATAAAAATCCATCAAAAACATACTTTAAGGGGATCCCTGGGTGGCTCAGTGGTTTGGCACCTGCCTTCAACCCAGGGCGTGATCCTGGAGACCTGGGATCGAGTCCCATGTCGGGCTCCCTGCGTGGAGCCTGTGTCTCCCTCTGCCTGTGTGTGTGTCTCTCTCTGTGTCTCTCATGAAGACAAATAAAACCTCATGAAGTAAATAAAATCTTACAAACAAACAAACAAACAAACATAATTCAGAAAATAAACTTGTCTCACCAGTACCGTGCTCTTCACTGAACAGCAGTAGGCAGTTGTCACCTCGCCCTGTTATCCCGTGACCCTGCAGCATGGTCAGTGAGCAGACGTTGAGGTAACTGGGCCAGGCCAGTAGGGCTTTCTCCCAGAGGCAAAGGTGCGGAGCCCATCCAGTGGGTGCAATCTGCTGCCGGGCGGAAACCACCACTTGTTCTCACGGGAAATAATGAACTGCCACACTGAACCTTTTCCCTGAACTTCCAGAAATCACTTTTTAAAGGATGTGAGGCTTCAGTCCATGATGAAGAACCCTACAGTACTGTAAGAGGAATTAGATCAAAAGCCGTACCACCTGCGGAAAAAAGAAATCCAGGAGGCCAAACAATGCTTCACCTTTTATGACCCCTCCCAGGCTCAAAGGAATCTTTAGGCAAAATAGAGGGCTGGTCCTGGGAATACTCATCAGGAGCTTTGTGAGAGTTATGTCTCCCCCAACATACCACCACACCCCAAAAAAGCTTCTTCTTGCCAATAACAAAAAATTTTGAGAGAGAAAAAGTATGAAAGAAGGCTAGTGTTCAGTATGCGAATACTGCGGAAGGTAGCATACACCCTCCTATAGCAATCCTCACAACAGTGGGGAGCAGGTACATTGTCCTCAGTGTACAGCACAGGAAATGGAAGCTCCAAAGGGACAGGAGGCTTTCCCAGGCTCACAGAGCTGGTAGGGATAGAATCAATGATCTTAATCCCAGATTTATTGTGCAACTTTCTCCTACACTGTAGGGCAAGGTGATGTGATCAATCCATGCTAAGGAAGAAATGACTAATACTGTATATCATTTTTCCCTAAGATTACATCTTAATAGGATAAAAGAGGAAATAATATTTGGCGGCTATAAGTGTAGACTGTAGTTTAGTCTCAAGATATAAAAGAAAAAAAAAGATATAAAAGAAACTTGGAGGACCCAGGATAGCCTTCACTTTTATCCCAAGTTTGCTCTGAACATATCTATAGTTTTAGATATAGATATAAATAGAATTATGTTCAAAAAATATATTTTGCTGCCAAGTAGCACCAGGGTGTGAAGATCAACCGTGAGTCATACACAAGGACCATAGTAAAACCAGTAAATTCTGGGGTCGAGATTTTATTTGCTTCAGGAGAGCCAAAAAATTTCACTTCAGTACACCTGGGATTGCCCTCAGCCCAGATAAATGGGTCAGAGTAGAGGGAGAAGGAACAAACACAGACCAAGCTGGCCTTTTGGGGTCTCGCAGATATGCCCAATAGACCTTTCTGCAATAATGGAAATGAACATCTGTGCTACAGTACAGTAGCCACTAGCCACATGTGGCTACCAGGCACTTGAAATGTAACTAATACAATTGAGGAACTGAATTTTTCATTTTACTTACTTTTAAATTATTTAAATTTAACCATATATAGCTAATTGCTACCATATTAAGCAGATTAGTTTTTATGACTCCATGGACCCTCACGTCCTCATGGCATCCTTTCTAATATGTTGACCCAGATAGGTGGCCTTCATTGGGCCAGGATTGGCAAGTGTCATTAAGAGGAGAGATGTGGAAATGGGGGAGGGGACAGATAAAAGTATCAATAACATTTCCACTTTATTTCCTTTTTTAAGGTCCTATAATTGTCAATTCAGGTTGATGTTTGTTGAGCATGATTTTAATCAATGCAGGGATGAGTGAGACATAGTGTCAGCCGTCTAGATCACAGCCCAGCAGTGAAAAAGGTGATGCTTGAGCCACATAGGCACTGGCCAGGCAAGGACATATGGAAAGGGCCCAATTCTGTGCAGTCAAGTTAGAGCAAGCAAGGCCTAGAAGTTTAGTGTGATTGTCATGAGCTGAATTATGTCCCCCCAAAATTCATAAGTTGACATTCTAACCCCTAGTACCTCAGAATGGGATTGTATTTAGAGATAAGGGCGTTAAAGAGATAATTAAGGCAAAATGAGGTCATTAAGGTGGGCCTCAATCCAATACAACTTTCCTCATGAGAAGAGGAAATTTAAATACACAGAGTGAAGACCAGGTGAAGACACAGCCATCTGCAGGCCAAGGAGAGGGGCCTCAGAAGAAACCAACCTTGCTGATACTTCATTCTTGAACTCCTGGCCTCCAGAATTGTGAGAAAATAAAATTTCTCTTGTTTAAACCACCCAGCCTGTGGTGCTTTGTTATGGCAGCCCAGCAAACTAACACAGGTGTGGACACACAAGAAGTGAGCCTAGAGAATCAGGCCGGAACTAGTTTGTGAAGGATCTTGATGTCATGCTGCGGAATTGAAGATTTATCCTTAAACCATTGAAGGGTTTTAAGCAGGAAAGTGGCATGATCGGTTTGTGTTTTTTAACTTTATTTTGTGTGTTAGTTTTAAATCTGCCTTGACTCTGTTACTTGTTTATACCTGACTTGTTCATCGCCAGCCTTGGTTCTGATGTGACTTTAAATATTCCATGATGGCAAGCACAGCTGTGATAAAACACACAGTTATTCTGTAACTCTCTGATATTTGTCACAGGTCAGTAGACAACCCTGTCTTACCATGTTTTAAAAGCTTATACTTGCTGCACCTGGGTCAGACATGATTATTTCACATTCACTGAATAAAATCCCCTAAGTGCCTAAGTGATTCTAAGGTAGAAGTTCAGCAAAAGGGGAGGTGCATTAACTCTTTCAGGTCATCAGGCTACCGTTTAATGCATTATTGCAAATGCACTTTTGAATAAATAACAGGTTGTAAGAGACATTGAGACAATTAGCCTCCTTAAGCTGACTAAAATAAAAGCATGACAGGCAGCCCTGAGCCATATGCCTGATGACTATGATGTAAGGAGGCTTTAAAATAAAAATAGATCTGAAAATTTACATGCAAATGAGTGCTGTCATCTTAGGAGTCAATTTGCTTATTCTAAAAATCCTTCTAGTTACTTAGAACATTTTAGAAACACTCCTTCTGGACATGCTTTCAGAACAGGATAAGGAGATTCTAGTCTTCAGGCCTCACAAGGGATCCAGACTATAGTAAATATAAGGAGGAATTTGCTCTACCTGGGGAGCAAAGGGCTCACCGCTGGGCTTCCTGGAGGCACAGCCTCCCTGGGCTAGAAGAGCCATGGTTTTGAGGGGATAAAAGACCTCTTCCTAAGTGTGCTCTTTATCACCCACACCTACAGACTGGGCAGAGGTCTCTTGAAGAATAGGGAACCCCAGTATTTGTTTGGCAACTTCCACCACACAGCTAAATATTAATTATAAGCAGACTGTGAAAAGGTAAGCCTGTCTATTGTAATCACTGAAGAAAGCACTAAAAAAAAAATTAAAAAAAAAATTCAAATAATCCAAACGAAGTCAGGAAAAGAAAAATAGAAAACAGGGGACAGACAGTAAACAAATTAAAAATTGGTACACCTATATACAGCCATATAAATAACTGCATTGAAAGCAAATGAGAAAATGGTGTAAATATCCTAATTAAAATATAGAGATGGTCAGAGAAGAAAAACCATAAAATTGATGGGCTAAAAGTAAAACAATAGAGAAAGATCTACCAATGAAACACTATCCAAAAAAAAGCCAGAGAGGCTATGTTAATATCAGACAAAATAAAGATTTTAGAGCACAGAAAGGAACCAGGGATAAAGAAGGACATTACACAATGATAAAAGTCAATTCATACCAAGAAGATACAGCAGTCCTAAATTTGTATACACCTGAATATAAACCTTAAGGATAACCAAAACAGAAACTGACAGAACTAAGAGAAAAAAGAGAAAATCCACAATCACATTGGGAGCCTTCAACATTTCTCTCTCAAGAGTCAATAGAACAGGAATAAAATAAATAACAATTTTTTATAATAAAAGATATGGAAGACTTGAACAGCACCCTTGATAAATTGAACAACACCATCAAACAACTGGACCCAGCTGATGTTTATCAAGCATCCACCCAGCAACAGCAAAATACGCGTTCTTTAAAAACGTACATGAAACATTCATCAACACAGACCATGCTCTACCTTATACCATGGACTTTAACAAATACTTAAGACATGACGCTAAGTGGAAAAAGAGAAGGATAAATACTGAATGATCTCACTTATATGTGGGATCACATATAACAAAAATCAAACCAAAACAAAGAAAACCCCACCAAATTCATTGAAAAAAGAGATCAGGTGTGTGGGCACAAAGGCAGGGAGTGATAGAGTTGAGAGGGGGAAATTGGAAATTGCAAAAGGGATAAGCTTGCAGTTAGAAGGTAAGTACTAGGAATGAAGCATACAGCGTGGTGACTACAGGTGACACTGCCGTATAATGCTTAGGAAAGCTGTAAAGGGAGTAGACCCTAGGAATTCTCATCAAAAGGAGAATTTTTTTCTCTTCCTTTTATTGTATCTATGTGAGATGATGGATATTAACTAATCCGATGGTGGTAGTTACTTCACAATATATGTAATTCAAACACGTTAAACACATACAATGGTGGGTGTCAATCATTTCTCAAAAAGCTGGAAAAAAATTGAAGTCATACAAAATATGTTCTCCTCCCAAAAGGAAATAGACTAGAAATCAGTAACAGAGATATCTAAAAAAAAAAAAAAAAAAAAAAAATTTCCCAATATCTAGAAATCAAACTACAGCCTTCTAAATAATCAGAGTCAAATAAAACATTTCAAGGGAAATTAGAAAATATTTTGAATTAAATAAAAATACAACACTTCATTTATAGGTTAAAGTGATTGGAGGGGAAATTTGTGCTAATACTACAAAAGGAGAAATATCTCAAATAAATAAGGTATATTTCAATTTAGGAAATTAGAAATTAAGAACAAACTAAACCCCAAGCAAGAAGAAAAGAAATGATAATTATAAAATCAGAAATCAGTAAAATTTTTTAAAAATGAGAATATTAGTGAAACCAAAAGTTTGTTCTATAAGGAAGCCAATAGAGTTGATATATAGCCAGATAAAAAATAGAAAAAAAACATACAAATTAATACCACGAATAAAAGAGGACATATCAACATATGCCTCAGACATTAAGGAGAGAGTAAGGGAACACTAAAAAACAGCTCCGTATGAATTCAACGACATGAATAAAATAGAGCGATTCCTTGAAAGTCTAATGACCCAAAACTTATTCAAAACGAAATAAATAACCTGAACATCCTTATATCTATTACAGAAATTGAATTTGTGATCAAAATCCTCCTGACAAAGGAAATGCCTGATCCAAATGCTCTCACTAGTAAATTCTACCAATTGATTTTTTGACAGTGAGGCAAAAGAAAATGCAGTGGGGAAGGAACAGTCTTCACAACAAATGGTAGTGGGTCAACCAGACATATTTATTTAAAATTAAGACAACCTATATCTCACACCTTATGGGAAAATTTGTTTTTTAAGATTTTGTTTATTTATTCATGAAAGGCACACAGAGAGGCAGAGACCCAGGCAGAGGGAGAAGCAGGCTCCCTGCAGGGACCCCGATGAGGAACTTGATCCCAGGACCCTGGGGTCATGCCCTGAGCCAAAGACAGACAGACACTCAACCTCTGAGCCACCCGGACATCCCACCTTATGGGAAAATTAACTCAAAATGCATCATAAACCTAACTGTAAACATAAAACCTATAAAGCTTTTAAAGGAAATGTAGAAAACATCTTCATGACCTTGGGCAATGTAAAGTGTTTTTAGATACAACCCCAAAAGCATGAGCTATTAAAAAAAAAAAAAGGCTGATAAAACAGTCTTCATCAAAACTTAAAACTTTAGTTTGGTGGAAGTCACTATCAGGAGAATAAAAAAACAAGGTACACACTGGGAGAAAAGACTTACATACCAATATCTAACAATGATAGACTTGTATTGGGAATGTAAAAGAAATACTGGAAACTCAACAAGAAAACAAAAAATGGGCAAAAGATTTGAATAGATATTTCACAAAAGAAGAGGGCCAAATGACAAAAACAGCAAATGAAAAGATAACACCATCAGACATTAGGGAAATGCAAACAGTAAGATAACTACGTTTCCAAGAGAATGATTTTTTTTTTTTCTTCAGAAACTGGACTTCTCCTACGTTGCTGGTGAGAATGGAAAATAGTACAGCCATTTCGGAAAGCAATTTGGCAGTTTCTCATACAGTTAAACATACACTTACCATACGACTCAAAGTCAGGAATCCCACCCCTGGTATTTACACAAGAGAAATGAAAACTCATGAACATAAGAACACACACAGAAAACAAAAAAGCAATGTTGACACAAATGTTCAGAGCAGCATGTTCTTGTAGGCACCACCGGCTGGAAACCACCCAAATGCCTTTAGACAGACGAATGGATAAACTATGGGATATCCATACAATGGAATGAAATAAAAATAAAAATGAACTATTTATACATAAGACAACGTAGATGAATCTTAAATGTGTTATCTCAAGTGGAAAAAAAAGCTAGACTGAAAAGATTACATGCTGTGCGATTC
The DNA here is from genome assembly GCF_905146905.1 of Nyctereutes procyonoides. Classification (NCBI taxonomy): domain Eukaryota; kingdom Metazoa; phylum Chordata; class Mammalia; order Carnivora; family Canidae; genus Nyctereutes; species Nyctereutes procyonoides. The sequence goes on from NW_026575142.1 coordinate 73,123,415, forward strand.
CATTTATTCCACTGATAAATAAATATGATTCTATTTATTTATCTGACAGTCTGGGGAAGTCAGGTCTAAAGGGACAGAGGACAGATCAGGAGATTTCCGTGGGGAGGTTTTAGCCCACCGTGCAGCAGAAGCGGCTTGGGCAGGACAAGGGAACTTTCCTGTATCCTGCTTTTCACCGTGGGTACATGATTTTTGCATTTGTCTAAATGTTTCAATTAAAAAACATGAGTTAAAACTAAAGGGAAATAAACTGCATCTGGAACAGACCCTCTACTTGCCCGCTCCCCCCTTATTTTTGCGTCAATTTCCAGAAACAGATGCGAGTCCCATTTTGGCGGGAGAGACAGAGCAGGGGTGGACGCGGCTAGTCCTTCTGGACTCTACATCCCCATATTTTTATAATAAAAGTTCTTTCCAGCTCATTTACTCTTTTTTCTCAGTAGTTTTTAAGACAGGAACCAGCGGGCAATTATCCCTAAAACAGAATGAAGAGAAACAGCTGACTTTGCTCACGTGGCAAGCCCTTCCTAAACTGGCTGATCTTTTTTTATTGAGGCCTAAACATCAGTGTCACATCAGTGCCAGGTGCAAACGGCGACGGGCGAGCCGTACCTTCCGCTCAGCTCCCGCAGGCGAGGCTCCCGTCTGTCCCCACGGCCACCCCAGTGCCATCGCTGTGCTGCCTTTGCTGGCCTGCTCACCCCGTGCCCTACCCCTGCCCTGGAAGCCGGGACCTCTCCGCCTCTCCCGTCCCCACTCCTGCCCGTGAGCGGTTTGTTCTCTGTATCTATGGCTCCGCTCCTACTTGTGTGTGCGCGTGTTTGTTCATTTCTTCTGCTTTTTGTACGTCAGATGTAAGTAAAATCATAGGGTTCTACGTCTTTGACTTATTTCACTTGCGCTACGGCTTCTAGGCCCCTCTGTGTCGTGGCAGAGGACAAGATCCCTTCTTTCCGCGGCCCAGCACCAGTCCGTGTGTGCGCGGATGCCGGCCTTGCCTCCACATCTTGGCTGTTGTAGATGATGCAGCGACAAACATGGGGGCGATGGATCTCTTTGAGTTCCTGCTTTCATTTTCTTTGAGTGAATACCTGGCAGTGGAATTACAGGCCGTATGGTATTTCTGTTCTTACTGATTTGTCGATTCTTACATCGGGCTCCTCCTAGATTTCTTCCACTGCACCTGGAAAAGCCTGACATCATCTCAGTAAAAATTTGGTTTTGCTACTTAAAAATGAAAAATCTGTTGCTACTCAAACTAATTTACAAAAATAAAGCCTCCTCTCATGTTGGTTCCAAATTGAATAGGAACTCTCCTGTTTATTTTTTATCCTCTCGTATTTGTGTATTTCTGTGAGTTGCCTAATGTTGTCTTTGAATGAGTAGGGTAATTGTTTTTTTAGCTTTAATTACTTGCGTTTTGTGGTGACCGTCATTTGAGTGTCTGCATGTCCTCTTATATATTTGACTACCTCAGTCTTACTTGTTTGGAACCATAATTTCCAATTATACGAAAAAAGGAACTGTTTCTGTTGTCTTTTCATGATCTTAAGTTTTGGCGCAGTAAAATCAGATTTCCTTGGTTAAAGATATTTTGCTGTATTGTTTTGATGCTACACTTGCTGTGCAAGCTGAGAGCTCTAACAACCGACGTTGCTAATCTCTCTCTGGTGTGAACTTCAGTCTCCACGTCAGGCGGCCCACCGGAAGCCAGCCCGGGTCAGACTACATCATCTCTGGCCAAGATCTTGCAAGAGCCGCAGCACAAACACCCTAAGGAGCGGGCCGGGAAGGAAGGCCGCAGAAGCTCCCGCAGGCCCGACGGAGCCCAGGCCCGGAGGGAGGGCGAGGCCCCCCGACGGCCCGGACAGGAGAGCCAGCGCCTGGCGATGAGACACGGTGGTACCCGGCCCAGCGACAGACCCACAGACCGAGACAGGGACGTGGACAGCTGCAGCCGGCCTGAAAAACAAGCGGCAGAGTGAGAAGCCCTCTCCGTCCTGGGGTGCCGGGATCCCAGTGACCATACAGGGCCTTCGGGAGGAAGCACCTGTTTCCTTTGAATGGAGGCCACGGGCTCAAAGGCTGCTCTTCCTGAAGCGCTGAGAAGCGAGGCAGGTGGGCCAGGGCCACCTGCTGCTCCACCCCCCTCTGCTGCCCCTGTCTCCCTGGGGGCAGGGCCGCCTCGGCCGCCACCTCGAGCCCAGTGCCAGCTTCCTCTGTCCCCCGCTGCCCACCCAGGGCCTTCCATCCAGTTGCCCAAAACAGCGAGTGTGGCCCAAGAGCTCGCACCCCTTGTCGCACTGGAGGAGGCTGGCCTCAACTGCCCTCAGGTTGTGGCCTCTGCCAAGAGCCAGTTGATGATGAACAACACGGAGGTCCCTGTCCACGTGAACCGTGAAGTCTGGGCACAGAAGAGAGACACGACAAAATAACTGACAAATGGTGATGCGCTGCGATCCACACTCTGGATGAAAGGTGCGGAGCGTCGAGCATTTGTCACAGGGACTCCTTGGCCTGGGAGCACTGAGAACTCCCAAAGAAGTAGCGCTCCACTGGGTGTTATGTGTTGGCGAATTGAATGTAAATAAAATATTTTTTTAAGAAAGAACATATGCAAACCTAAAAAAAAAAAATTTCAACGAACGTACTAACTATTCCACCCAAAGTTGGCCTGAAATGGAGACAGGGACACAGAGCATTGGAGGGAGGAGCGGGAGGGGGAGCGAAGTACCAAGACGCCGACCCATGTTCTCTTACTGAATTTGCGAAATGAGAACTTGACTGACGCCGTCGGAGCAGAGGCCTCTGACCCGCCCTCACCACTTGGCTACCACGTGTGCGTGGCAACTCCCTTCACCTTTCTTACTCCAGTCTGTCCACCGGGAACGTGGATGACGGGTGTCCTGAACCCCACCGCGCTGCAAATACCTCCACTTAGTGCAGCAAGCAGCCAGAAAATACCTTCCACAATTTTTAGTGTTTTCTGCCAAGTTTCGTATGGGCAGGAGGGCAAAGGGCACTAGGAGCCAGGCCTGTAGTTCCTGCTTCCCGAGCCAGGATCCCCAGCTGGGAGCTAGCTCAGCCCCAAACCCATCTCTCCATCCTTCTCAGGAGGCAGTGGACAGGCTCAAGATGCAAACAGAACCAGGGGTGCCACACAATGCAGACATTTAGAGGAAGAGACTTTCTTCCCAGGGAAACTCCAAGTGTGACTTTATGCTGCCCCACGACCGATAAGCCTACGGCATTGAAGCTACTCCGGATCTGGAATATTTGAAGCTACTTGCAAAGAGAAGAGGCATATCCTATATACTTCATCATCTTTTCAAGAGTTACGCTGATGGTGCCAATCAAGGGAGGCCAGGTAGGTGCTAGACATGGCAGGGATGGTGATAAGCCTTAAGAAATTTAACTGAGGCTTTGATACGAAAAGAAAATCTTGGTGGCTCGCTATCCCCCCATCCAAATAGTGATTGAAAAAAATCACAATAATAATGCCAGGACTAAACAGCATAAGGACCTGCCCAGGGACCAAGCTTCCAAAGAACCACAGAACCTCGCCAGCAACTCGGGGAAACCTCCATTCCAAGAAGTGGCAGTGAACAAGCGAGTCCCTGATAAGGCAGGTGTCTCCCCTTTATGTCACCTCGCTGACCGTGTTGAGCCTTCTGCTTTGTGCAAAAGATTCAAAACTGCTTTCTGTGTGACGGGCTCTTCCACAAGGATCCCAGGGAGAGAAAGCCTTTCACCCCCGGCTGTGCAGCCTGAACCAGCAGTGCCTGAAATCGACTTCCAGGTCAGAGCCAAGTGTTGACCTACGTGGAGTGAAGGGTTATGGATACGATGCCACACAGGCAGGTTTCCACAGCTCAGGGTGACACTCGCTCGAGTCAATGATGCAAATGGAGCTGCTAGGGAGGATGCAAAGGGTTAAATTACTCTGGCTGGGTATTTATTTTTAAAATTAGTACCAAAAGGAAATTTGGCAGGCCGTAATTACGAAGTAGATGAACAAAATAGGATTATTGGATGTTTCAGAGATCACATGGCTCACTGTCCGGGCACCAGCTGCGCCTACACTCTCTAAAATGTTTAATGCATGAGGTGCCCTGGGCACACACAAATGTGAGTGCTCTCTCTGTCTCTCTCTCTCACACACACACAGACACACACGAATAGCTGGTTACTGTTTTCCTTTTTCTTAAGATCCTCTATCACTTGTGACATTGACTTTTCTGAACTCCAAGGGTGACCTTTCAGCTATTATTAAGAAGAATGAATCAGGAATAAAAGAACACTAACTGCCCACTGGGTCCTTTCATCATCTTCTCGAAAGGGGGTTCCTGCATCCCCATTGTTCCTCTGCATCAAAGGACCCCGTTGCTTCTCCCAGTAGGTGGTGGTGCTAGAAAGACCAGGTGGAAACTCGGCGGATGGGAAGGCATTGAACCAGCAGGGTAGTCAGACTCACCCCTGTTCCACTGAAAGAGCTTTTTGAACTAAAACAATAACTTTGAATGTCATTTAAAGGATCACATGCTGTTTTTTTAATAGGCCTCTGAAGGCTAAATAAAGCTTTAAAGAGGAATAATTTACTTACTCTGAGGACAGAAGCATCTTCAGGCACATATGCCGGTTGCGATCCTTGCCTCAACAGAGATTTAGATCAGATAGATGGCAGACACGGGCTGGATGATGGATGACAGAGAGAGAAGGAGGGGGAAGGGAGGGAGGGAGAGGCATCTCCAGTATCCCTGCTGGCCGACGGCCTTCCCTGTTTGAGAAACGGAATTCATCAAATGGAATTGATGAGCAACGCCCCAGACGTACGTGCTGTGCAAGCCCAGACCCTACTACAGTACCAGGTCTCCCTAACCATTGCAATCGACAAGTCAGGGTAAGGCATCTCTAGAATCCCAGTCCACTCCCCTACCCTTTCCACAAAATCTACTCAGGAGGAAAACTTCCATCGTACGGTGACGCTCGCAAACATTAAACTCTGTCACCCTCAGCACCCAATGGCTACAGGTCCCAAGGTGGTGGAGTAAAAAGACAACTGGCTCTGAGCACCTAAGAAACTAAGCAAGAACTCCCCGTGCAGTAGAAGTCAACCTAATTCCCACGTAGACCCTGTAAGGAAAGGCTGTCACATGGAAGACACCCAGCTTTTTCTGAGACAACAACCCAAATCCAGAGTGACTCAAAATAGTGTTAAGGGAAAGAACAAACAGTTACTGCCCCTCTCTCACACCCTCAGCTTAGGGCACCAGAGTCTGCACGGCCCGTATCCAGTACAGTGGGCACAAATCTTGGAAGAGACATGCTCTGTAATGAAGTTTCCCCCCAAGTCAGAACATCTGATGAGGTCCAGAACACCTATTTTGTCTCGTCGGCCCATACCCACTAGCCAATGAAGAAAGGTCACCTGGAAATAAAAGCAATTGCCGAGCCTGTGTCTAAGAAACCCTATAAGCTTCACAACCCTCACTAGAAGACGCCCCTTTGGATGACATCCTTGGGCCTGGGTCACAGAATTTATACTAATTTGTCATATAGTCTCTGGTGGAGGCCAGTGAGTTTATCTCCTAGCCTCTTCCCCACCCCTATGTTCTAGGACCTCTGAAACCGCCACATTCCTCAGTGCTTGGGCAGCTCTAAGACCCTGGCCTTGGGGATCCAGCACTGCCCACTATAATTCAACCTTTCCAATTTCCATTTATTGCACAACTTTCATACTCAAAAAAGTCCAAAGGTCATGCTTTATTTTTACTAGATCAAGCTTAATTTTACTGACTTTCAGGCCTTTCATACATGGCATCGTCTCACCCAGTTTGGTCTATCACAATTTGGAAGGCTCCGGTCAGCTACCTGCATCCCTAAAGTTCTCTAAATGTGTATCCCAGAGCAATGTTGAAAATTTTTCTCCTGGATTAGTATACCCCAGTTGGAAAACTTGTAGTGGTTTTTCAGTGGTGAAGGTAACAATTACAATTAAATCGTTTTAAAGTAATTGTTTGAATTATGAATTAAGACTAGTTTGTTTAAACATAAATGTATTTAGATGTAAATAGTTCAGTTATAAGAGGATGTTTCTTTTACAGGATAATAGCCACCAAAATGAGCTTGGTATTTAAAATGTGTGCTGGTGGGAATTAACTTCAAAAACACAAGTGATCTTTAACATAGTGGTTGTCAAACTTTAGTCCACATCAGAATCTTTGGAAGACTTAAAACAGAAATTGCTGCCTCACTACCAGCCCCCAGAGTTTCTGAATCAGCAAGTGTGGTGGGCACAAGTCCCCAGATGACACCAGGCTCCTGGCCTAGGGATGATACTTGGAGACCACTGACCTCGTGTTAACTACGTCCCAGGCCACCCTCGACATTGTTTACCTACGTTATCTCATACTTACCATAAAAACCTAAGAGGTAGGCATTACTGATATATCCGTTCTACAGGTAAGGAGGTTAAGTAACTAGCCCCGAGGCGCAATGCTGGTAAGAGGTGGCCAAGGTGGTCCCAACAAGGCAGGGAACTCCAGGTCTTACTGCTTTACAAGCATTTCATACGCATTATGAAGTGTCATTTGACCTAAGTTAATAGATCATTTCTTTCTGTGGACACAGTATCTGTCCCCGAGGAATAAGGCAAAGGTTACGCTAAAGTCTGTTAAAGTGGCCACATTATTCAAACTAAAATAGAACAGTTCCCTACGACAGAACACTACTCAACAGTATCTTTTTCTTTTCTTTTAAAGATTTTATTTATTTATTCATGAGAGACACCGAGAGAGGCAGAGACCCAGGCAGAGGGAGAAGCAGGGAGCTCGATGTGGGACTCAATCCCAGGACCCCGGGATCATGCCCTGAACCAAAGGCAGAAGCCTAGCCGCTGAGCCACCCTGGCTTCCCTCACCAGTATCTTTCTAAAGAAAAAAAAAAATCCCAGCTTCCTTCCAGTCCTAAGCCCTATGGAAGGCAACCCCACATCAGCCAAAGGCTAGTAATGGGATAGACAGTTATGCTGCAGGGGGAAAGAAAGCCCTTGACCCCTCCCCAAATCTGTATCACACTGACTTTGCCGCGCTTCCCCAGGCTTCAGTAGTTTCTGAAGCTTCCCAGATGATTCCAATATGCAGCCAAATTTGATAACCAGCCCTCCAAGCATCTGCTAGATCTCCCTACCAGAGTAGTAGATGACTGCTCTGGCGATAGGGCTTCAACCAGGTGCATCCTGTCAACCCTCTTTAGACCACTTCTGCTGCGGTACCCATTGAGCCAGCCCCACACGGTCAGACACCAGCCTCCCACGTGCCCCCCTCCAACATCTCCAGTCCTGTCTTGGATGTAGTAGGTTCCTGAATTTAAAGATCCAGTACAATTATATAATTATTTCTGCTTATCATGGGAGATGGGGAGGTTGGCAAAAAGAATCAAAGTATTTATTTTGGAAAAACTCTTCCAGCAGTGGAAAGTACTTAATATGAAAACACTAAGCAGATGGCACCCATTCTTATCTCAAGCCATATTTAATATTTTCATACAAGATGTTTCCTTATGATAGAGGCTGATTTTCTGGTGTGAAATGCAAACTTAAGACATTCAAAGCTAAAAAAAAAAAAAAGACATTCAAAGCTACTAGTGAAATGCAAACAGTTTCATCTATTAATAGTACTTTTCCTGCCTGCATTTGTTAATGTATGTATCACATAGATTCTACCCATTTCCAAAAATAATTGGAAGGAATACAAAATATAAAGATGTATATGAAATGAAATAGCTGAAATAGACCTACAGTCATGATCACTAAAAAGATGAGAGAACAGTCAACTAGGAATTATGAATGAGTGACTTTCCATAAGTGAACAGTAAATTGAGTCCTGAACTTTGTGACAGACATGAAAACATGAAGAAAAATTGTATGATGCCAATTTTATTATAGAGAGGAAGAGAAGGAGGAAGGGGGAGAAGAAGAAAAGAAAATATATTTGGAAAAACAATATTATCTTGGAATTAAATTCTGAATAAATTCATAAATTAAATTATCACACTAATCCTGCCCAGAAGACACTTGATACCCTAACAGTTGACATGTTTGTCAACTTGAGCTCTAACCTCTTTGGAGTGTCACTCACGACCTATGATGAATATGCAAACCGTGCTTATCTAAAGCATAAAGAGAGAATGATTAATTAGCTTCCATACTGCCAAACATTAACAAATATTATACTTTCCAACCATAATATTTACTATATATGACTATAAATTCATGCAGCCAGTTCAATAAGAATTAGTCTTATCTTAATGCTCCCAACTAGGAACTAGATACTTATTTTCCTGGCCTCGTTCCTTCACACAATAGAAACATCACTAAAGTACATCAGGGCACTGTGAAATTCCTCAGCTTCGGGAACAAAATCCTTAGCTTTAGAATGATCAGTGAGTAGAAATCTTTGGTATATTGGACTGAAAGTCAATTCCAATGAAATAATGAGTGAAAATTGTTCTCTAACTGTGAAACTTGGCCAACTTCAGTGTAGTTCCTAACTGGCACAAAATAGATGTTTAATATGTACTTGCTTGAAAAACAACATGAAGGTCCCATTGAGTTATTCCAGGTTATGATATCTTGAGAAAATATGCAGAAGACATAAGAATACCTGGACATATGGCTGGATGGCAGAGCAGTCCTGTAATTGGCACTTCCAGACCCTGGCTTATATACTTCAAAAGGTTTAAACACACCTTACTTCAAGCTTACCCATGGCTATGGGTTGGTGGGTAGTTATAAAGTGGGCAAATGGATCTCTAGTAAAATCCACAGCACAGTTATACCATCCCCAAGAGTGTGCTCATATATCATGCCTCAATAGTGATTTTTTCTTTATTTTTCCCCAGTATTATTTCTAAGTTGCTCCAAAATATAGCAAAATTGTGCTGCCATTCTCCTTGATTGCTATGCATTTATAAGGGGTAAGTGGTGTGTCTAGCTATATTGTATATAGAAGCAATACCCTGAGATTGTTTCTATCCTTCTTAAATCATCATAGCTTTCAACAAATCGTTTTAGAACAACTGGATATGCACATGCAAACAAAAATGAATTTAGACACATACCTTAGATGCTTTACAAAAATTAACTCAAAAACTGTCATAAATCTAAATGCAAAACACAATACCATAAAACTTTTAGAAGATAGTATGAAAAAACCTGGCTGACCTTGGGTATGATAAAAACTACAACACCAAAGACATGATCCATGAAAGAAATAATTAATAAATTAGACTTCATTAAAATTGAAAGCTTGTGCTCTGCAAGAGACAGTATCTATAGAATGAAAAGATAAGCCACAGATTGGAAGAAAATATTTGAAAAAGACACATCTGATTAAGGACTGTTTCCAAAATACACAAAGAACTCTTAAAACTTTACAATAAGAAAGCAAACAATCTGGTTTTTAAATAGGCCAAAGATCATAACCAAAGAAAATATATAGATATCAAAAAATAGAGATATCAAATAAGCACATGAAAATGCTCCACATCATATATCATCAGAGAAATGCAAATTAAAATAATAATGAGATATGACTACATACTTATAAGAATGGCCAAAATCCAGACCGCTGACACCACCAAATGTGTTCAGTCAAATGTGGAACAACAGGAACTCTCATCCATTGCTGGAGGGAATGTAGTATAGTACAGTCACTTTGGAAGACAACTTGAAGGTTTCTTACAAAACTAAATATACTCTTATACAATTGCACAACTTGATATTTACCCAAAGGAGTTGAAGGCTATGTTCACCCAAAAACCTGCATGTGGACATTTATAGAAGCTTTATTCATAATTATGGAAATTTAAAAGCAGCCAAGAAGTTCTTCTGTAGGTGAATGGGTAGATGAACTGTAGCGTATCCAGACAACGCAGCACCATTCAGCACTAAAAGAAATGGTATATGGGTGTGATTCTGGCTGCAACATCTGTCACCCCATTGATCATTAGGGTTGATTTGGATGATGCAGCTGGATAGGCAGGTGTCTCCCTTCCTCCCTCCCTGCTCAGAGGACATCCCTCCCAAAGTCGCATGCTCATTCAAAGAGGACAAGCTTCCTTTTTCTTTTTTAAGATTTGTTTATTTATAAGAGAAAGAGAGACAGCAAGAGAGCACAAGCAGGGGGAGGGGCAAATGGAGAGGGAGATGCAGATTCCCTGCTGAGCAGGGAGCTCGATGTGGGGCTTGATCCCACGACCCCGGGATTGTGACCTGAGCCAAAGACTGAGCCACCCAGGTGCGCCCTACCATTCCAAATTTTTTATTCTTCAATGAGAACATATGAGCTGGGGAATATTTACAATTAGCAATCTTGTGGAAAATCTGAGACATGTATATGGGCCCCTAAAAAGCAAAGCAAATTATATTTTGTAAGAAAATTATATTTCTATAAATTGAATCATGTTTCAAAGCCTTAGCAAATCCGTTCTTTAAAGAGAAATCCTTTATAATGCAGATATCCTAACGGTTTGATTCTCTATGACCATCAGCCCGTGATATCTCTGGATCCATTTCTTACCCATAAAAATAAGATGATTTTACCTGCTGGTGTTTTGAGTTCCTTCCAGTTTGAAAAGTTTATGATTCTCTACATCTGGATTTGGGGGTCTTACAAAGTAGAGCATACCTGCAGGAGAAAATATCTATCTTCTCAGTTGAGTCTAATCTTCCACGAGTGTAGTTTTTATGGCCACAATGGTGGGCCCGGTTCCTATTAGACACATAGGTATGGATCTAAAGGAAGTACTGCTGAGGCTGTTTGGTGACACCTGAAGTCTGGGGTCAGGCTCTCTGCTTCTGCTTGGCCGTCCAAGCACTGCGATCAGGATGTAGACTTAGGAATGGTAGCCTAGGCCTGAGACTGCAGGGGCTGCTTTCAGGGGGGTCCAGGAGCATGTGCTGGACTGCAGCAGGTGCATTGGAGGTGAACTCCTCAAATGTAGGGTCTGAAAGTGCTGTTGGACGTCAGAGCGTCAAAAATGTAAGACGAAAATGGATAGAACCACAAGGAGAACTTGACAAGTCCACTATCACAGTTGGATATTTCATCACCCCTCTATCAGAAATTGGCAGATCCAGTTGGCAGAAAATCAGTGAGGAGATAGTCGATCCAAATAGCACCATCAATCAACTGGATCTAACTGATGTTTATAGAATATTTTATCCAGGAACAGCAGAATACACATTCTTCTCTTCACGCATCCAGTCTCTAAGACCACAAGAACATGAAGAAGGACAGTGAGGTTCTTGTCTCAGGATCGAAGGATGACAGTCCGAGACACGGCGGGCTCGTGACGCCAGGCCGGGATGTGAGAGCTAAGAAGTATTTGGAGGCCAAGTCATGGATCCACCAGAGCATAAAGAAAAATCCAAAGTTAAAGAACCTGTCAGCAGAGTTGAGAAGGCCAAGCAGAAATCAGCCCAGCAGGAGCTGAAGCAGAGGCAAAGAGCAGAGATCCATCCTTCGACAAGCTTCCTCAATAGAGGAGGAGCATCCTTCAGTCAAGGGTATATGAGGAGCTGCGCTCCCCTCCTAGAACCTTCAAACAAGCTCTCAAGAAATGAGCTATCAAGCCATGAAGAGAAACTTAAAAGCATATTACTAAATTAAAGAAGCTAATCTGAAGGGCTATATACTGTATGATTCCAACTCTAAGACATTCTGAAAAAAATGGGAAAAATAAAAAGATCAGGAGCAGACAGGTCATGGGGGGAGATGCAACAGGCAGATACAGAGACTGTTTAGGACGGTGAAAACACTTTGCATGAGTTATTATGGTGGATATGTGTCATGCATTCAAGTTCCTGGAACCTATAATAGAAGAACCTATAATAGAAGAGTAAATTATAATGTGAACGATGGACTGTGGGTGATTATGATTTGTCAATATAGGTTCATTGTTGGTTAAAAAAAAAAAAATATATATATATATATACACACACACCACTCTGGGACGCCTGGGTGGCACAGCTGACTGAACGTCCAACTCTTGATTTTCATATTTCAGTTCAGGCCATGATCTCAGGGTCATGGGATCAAACCCTGCATCAGGCTCCATGCCCACCTTAAGATTCTCTCTCTCCTTCTCCCTCTGCCTCTCCTCATCCTCTCTCTCCCTCCCTAAAAATAAATTAATTAAAATTAAAATTATGATAATAAAATAAAACTACTCTTTTAAAAAACAACAATAATAGCCAAGAGAGGGTCTAAAGTGCTCAGTGTCAGGTTGAACACAATCATCAGCTCTCTGTCGCATGTATCAGATAATCTAAGAGCATGTTCATTTTACTTATAGACAGACACAGGACATTTCCAGTACTTGTTGCCAATTAAAATGATCTCCCCAGCAGTTATTGGGGCAGAGTTAAGAAGCACTTTGTGTTATGCTTACTGCCAAGAAGAGATAAGATGACTTTGTTGCAAAATATCAACTTCCTATATTCTTTCCCCCATCCTTTTTTTTAATATTTTATTTATTTATTCATGAGAGATACAGAGAGAGAGGCAGAGACACAGGCAGAGGGAGAAGCAGGCTCCATGCAGGGATCCTGACGTGGGACTCAATCCCGGGACTCCAGGATCACGCCCTGGGCTGAAGGCGGCACTAAACCACTAGGCCACTGGGGCTGCCCTCTTTCCCTCATTCTAAATGTCCCTTATCCATGGCTGGAAATAACTTAGTTTTAAATATACCCTGATAGTTACTTTCAAATCCTATGGATGTTAATAATACAAGCTCTTCTAGTCTTTTTTTTTTTTTTTCCTCTTCTGGTCTTTTAAATTCCAAACTGAATCACCATCTATAATAATATCATAATAGCATCACCATATTCTAGTAAGATAATATATATCTTTGAACCAATCTTTAATCACTTAATAAATAAAGTAAACCCCAGATGTATAAAAGTGATTATCATTAACTTCATTTTTCAGTTACCATACAGCAACGTTGGCGATGCTGTGCACAACTTCAGAAGAGACACAACTGAAAGATAACTTGTGATAAGGCTCTGGAAGTTGTATGCTGGTAAGTGTGTTTAACGACTAGCATGAAGGCCCTGCGCCACATGCCCGTCTGGGGGGCCCAATTCAGACGTGAGCACCTCGACAGATAGGAGGCCAGTGGGTCCCAGTGCCACGCGTAGTGATTTGGAGCCAGGGGGGACCTCCGCAATATTCAGTACTACTTCCTGTTTTACCACCTGAACCCCAAGGTGTTTATATTGTTCAGGGTCCCACAGCATTTGACTGCATCTATGACTCACATCAAAGGCTTCTAACGTATAATAGTAAAATTTGTCCTCATGTTAGGCAGCAAAGCAACTTTCTCGGTGCTTAACTAAGGAGTGCCTATCCTTAACCTGCTCCATGAAACATTCCATGATCAAACAGCAGGTATCATGTGCTCCTTTGAGATACTTCCGACAGCCGTTGGCTTTGATAAAGAAATCGTTTAACCACTTGAATGCAGTATTTTCCAATTTATTTAACCCTGAAACCCTCCACACTCCAACCCAGCACCCGTTAGCATCCCGCAGATCACACATTGGGGAAAACGTCTGCCTCCTGACATTTTCACCTACATTTCCTGGTACTATCACTCAGAGCTGTATGTCAAAATGTTAAATTCCCCTTCACTTGACGGACTTTCATATTTCTGAGGACAGCTGTCATATTCCTCCAGAGGCTGGCTGCACATAAACTGAGGGATGGTTTTTAAAGGAAGATGGCATTGTGGGTGCAAAGAAAAGAAAAATTAAGTGGGACCTCTACTGGCTTTGGAAGCACAGGTGATCTGTAATTCCTTGGATCTTTCTAGCACATCCAGTCAGTCACAAAAGATGCTAATAACAAAGAACAGTCTTCAGGGACAGCTGGGGGTCTCCCCCAAAAATCCCACTGAAAAGCTCAAAATCCTCCTCGGGATGGGGGGTTGCTTCCAGCAGTGATTTCACCACATTAATCAATTGCCTCTGCAGGCACCACTGTTGGAGACAGCACCAGTTCCCTCCTCCTACTCTGAAGACCCAAGCAAAAAGAAAAAGGGAAGAGGAACCTGATTACTATTCAGGTTAGGCCAAACATTGGTAAGGGTTGTTTAATGAGGAGGGATGTTTCAAAAAGTGTCAAACTGGCCAACTCTAAAAACCTTTCATTCAATATTAATGAAAAGGAACACAACACTGCATTGAATAGCATGTGTATAGTCTTTCCGAGCTAAGCAGAAACATGTTTGAAAAAAGATCTCTGCCAGAGTTTTCTTCTATCGGTAGGTTTTTGCTCTAGCTGCCTTGAGAAAAGGTATTTCTAAATCCACGGGTAGCTTTGCTACTTTTTCAGGAGGTGCAAAGCAAGAGTTGAGGAGGGGGGCATGAGCTTTATAAATGAAGGGAAGGTCTGGACAGGAAATACGGCTTAGAATTCCAATTGGACCTACTCTCCAAAACTGTGTAGGGCTTTTACAAAGCTCTTGATGGATTAGTTCTATAGGAAACATAATTCAAAACACTTGAGGTAATGCATATGCTAGTAAAATTCCTGAAATAACTGCATCTTGAAAGCAAGATGCTTTCATTTACGAGTAACAAGAAGGGCAGGTGAACTGTAAAAACAAAAGACCATTTGGAGTTCTTTTAGACTTTGCCCTGCAGCAACCAAATAAAATTAAATATTTAATGAAATCTCAGTCTAAGCTCAACCAATGCAAGCAGAAAAATGCTAAGGTGGTTTTTAAACTTAATCCTTAACCCTAGGTCACTCACCCAGGGATATTGCTAATGGTGTGACAAGTGAAGCAGAGGAAGGGCTAAAGGCTGGGCCACTGAAGCTCATACATACTTAGAGCTACAGGACTGCGTCAAATACATTTTAACCCATCATGGGCTGCACTGGCCATAGGAAGGTTTTCAAGCTGACTGATGTAATGGGTGAGTGGAAAGAAAGGAGTGTGTTGGATTTATACTGTGAATTTTTACTATAAGGACTGACTTTATTCATACAATGTTTTGGGGGCAAAACATAAATATAAAATAGCAGAAAAATAAAACAAGCAAAAAACCCTCATGCACCATCCAAAAACCCAATAGGAAGAAGGTAGGGGGAGAGTGGTCATCACTCAGGGCCCGTTACATGAAGCCCTCACAAGATTTCTCCACCTGGATTAACGAAGCAGCCTCCTCAGCTGGACTTCCTGCTAACACTCCAGGTCGCTGCGCTCCACCCTTCACACCACGGCCAGGGCGGGCGATCTTCCAAGGCTGACCATAGTCACTTCCTGGCCTGAAGAGCTTCACTGGCTTCTCGCTGCCTAGGAGTAAAGTGCCAACCCGCTGCTCTAGCATTAAAGTCCTAATTTCCCCTCACACTACTCTCCAGCCTTGACCCTTGTCATGCCTCTCCCTCCTGGACCCCCTCCATTCATCCAATGCTCCATGAGTTGGATGAACTTCTATTTTATGTCTCATACCTGAGCTTTCTGCATTTGTCTTTCTCCCTTCAGCCTTCATTCTAAGTCCTCCTCTGTGAAATCACTCATCGATCCCAGCCCTGTCCAAGTATCACCATTTCTATGGAGCTTTTCCAGCTTCTCCTGGACCACATTAATGGCTTCCTTCCTTGTGCTCCCAGGGACCCTTGTTTTAAGTAACACTAGATAAAAAATCATTAGGTACTTACTATAGGCCAGACACTCAATTTAATCCTCATTTAATCTTCACAACAACCCATGAAGCCAGTCCTATTACTATTATCCATATTTTCCAAGTGAGAAAATTGAGGCACAAAGAGGCTGAGTGTCTTGACTAAGGTCATTTGGCAGTAAGTGGCAGACACGGGACTCTAGACACAGGTGGCCTGACTCCATGGCTTGCACTCTTGACACCACCAGCGCAAAAGCAACAAACTGGGCCTTCTGGGATCACGCTGGTAGAGAGTCCTGGCTCGGCCAAGCCAAAGGCGCATTCTGAGGCATGGGCCAACTAAGGTTGATTTTAAAACCAAGTCAACCAAGGTTGGAATCAAAAGTTGTGGGGAAGCCTCAAAATTAGGCAAATAAGCAAAACCAAGAATTGAGGGGCAAGAGAAGTCAAGCAAGCCAGAGAGGAGAAATTTTACAAGTCTTCCAAGTCAAGAGAGAAATGCAAAGTTCACAAGCTGAGCTCTGAAATCAAAGATCAAAAAGAAAAAAAAAAAAAACAAAAAACAAAAAAACAAAGATCAGAAAGCCAGGGACCAGGCTGGTTCCAGAAGCAAGGAAATATCTTATCAGCCTTTTTAAAAAATTACTTTTTAATTGAAGTAGAGCTGACATACAATGTTATATTAGTTTTGGGTAGACAATATAGTGATTTGACAGTTCTATACATTACACAACGTTCACCAAAATCAGTGTAGTTACCACGTCACTGTCCAGTCGCCACAGTATTGGTGCTGTATTCTCTATGCTAGACTTTCCATCCCCATGACTTAGTCATTCCATGTCTGTGCCTCCCACTCTCCTTTACTCATTTTGCCTATTTCCCCCTTCGTGCAATCATCAGTTTGTTCTCTGTATTTATGGATCTGCTTCTGCCTTTGTTCATTTGGTTTTTTAGAATCCACGTATAAGGGAATTCAAACGGTATTTATCTTTCCCTGACATTTCACTGAGCATAGCACCCTCTAGGGTTGGTAGAAATATCTTTTGAGCCTTATTCACCCTTTATCCCCATAATTGAGCTCAGGAAATTTCTTTTGTTTCAAAAGAAAATTTTTTTTAAAGATTTTTATTTTATTTATTCATGATAGTCACACAGAGAGAGAGAGAGGCAGAGACATAGGCAGAGGGAGAAGCAGGCTCCATGCAGGGAGCCTGACGTAGAACTCGATCCTGGGTCTCCAGGATCACACCCTGGGCCCAAGGCAGGAACTAAACCACTGAGCCACCCAGGGATCCCAGAAATTTTGTTTAAAAATCCAGCTATCAATGCGCTTCAAACTTCTTGTGGGAGAACCAGGCTCCTCCTTATGTGGTCGTTTCATCCCCCAACTCAGAATTTTAGAGATCAGGTCTTGTGGTTGCCCTGACCCAGAGGGACATGATTTCCATCCAGCCTCATAGCAGACCCCAAAATAAGGTAACCAGGATGAAAGTCTGTTGTTCATAAAGCACAGACTGGACTACTGACTCATAACTAATACCGGCTTACTTGTCATTTACTCATAATTTGTTTTTAATTTCAGATCAAAACACACTGAAATCTTCTCAGCACTCATTTTCTTCCCCCTAAGGCGCTAGTCTCTGCAACACTGCATTTTCCTCCAGGGACTTAAAGGAGGAGGAGCAAAGTTTCAGGAGCCAACTCAAAGGCCTTCTCGGTTCCGAGGCTTCCCTTTGCCAGCCCTACTTGGAGCGGACTCACGTCCCTCCGGCCTCCGAGCATGCAGTCTCTGTGCCAGTTCGAGCCCCGCTCGCTGTGGTTATGCTCACTCCCAGGGCGGCTCTTGCTAGCGCTAGGAGCTATTATGTCCCTTCCTGAGAGCTTACCATATGTCTTCACACATCTATCTCACTCGACGCCATGTAAAGAGCTCGGGGTCTGCCTCCTGCTTTACAAATGGGGAAACCAAGGCACAGAAGGGCCAACAGACTTGCCCACGCTCACAGACCAGCAAGAGGCGGAACCTGAGGTCATCCCAGGTCTGCGAGCCCGGCTCGTGGCCCAGTCCCGCAGCCCATTCTCGCTGCCCAGTCCTACGGCTCAGTCCCATGGCCCACTCTCGCCACCCACTCTCATGGCCCAGTCCTGTGGCTCAGTCCCTTAGCCCACTCTTGCGGCCCACTGTCACTGCCCAGTCTTGCTGCCCAGTCCTGCGGCTCCATCCTGCAGCCCAGTCTCACAGCCCACTCTTGCCACCCAGTCCCACGGCCCAGTCCCATGGTCCAGTCTCCCTGTCCAGTCTCGCCGCCCACTCCTGCGGCCCTGCCTTCCCAGGCTCAGGCTCTGGGGGCGCTGCATGGGGCATGGCCCGCAGGGAGGGGGGGAGGGCAGACAGCAGGGGTGCACAGCCTTCTGACCCGCTGTGTCCGAGTGGCGACCCCACAGCTGTGAGTTGGGGTGAGGCGGCGGGACCTAACCCGGAGAACCAGCCTGGATCCAGGTGACACTACGTGGAGCAGAGTCGCTGTGAGAACCCACAGGTGCTCCAGCCTCTCTGGAAGTGGGAAGCAGACTGCGCTGCGCTCACCCCTTAAGGCTTTGGGTTTGTGGGTTCGTTGTCGTTCCCGCAGCCTTGACCAGCACAGACTCAGTGCTGCAGTCTTGACCCTAAACGCCAGCCTCATCAGCCTTTGCAGGGAACTTATCTAAGGTGAGGCAGTGGAAAGACATGAGGAAGTGGAGCACAGACGCCTCCCCAGCAGGGGTGTGGGGACAAAGACCCAGACGAAGCCCTGAATCATGGACGACTTCCCCCCACCGTGACCCCGCATCCCGGGGAAGCTGAAAGGCAGGAGGGGAGCGGAGTAGACGTGGGTAAGCCTTGAGTGGGCCATGGGGTTCCTCTGCTACTACAAAATCCCTCTCCTTCTCACCACCCATACAAAACTCGCAAATTCACATCCTGGCTTCAGCTTTGATAAACCACCTGATACACCAACATCTATTGCACATTGAGATACATGTCTCCATAACAAAGAAGGATTGCAAGGACCACAGAAGGATGGTGTGGAGAAGCAGCCCAGGCACTCGTGTAGCTCAGGTGGTTTTGACTCCCCCCATAGGCTGGAAGTGAATCGCCTTCTCTTAGGCCCTGGAAATGTAGTCATCCTTCTTCTCTCCACTATCCTACCCATGCATTAGCCAAAATGGCAAATATGCTCTCCATTCTGCAATATTAAACTTGGGCGTATCCAATCCTCTCAGCACATAGTTTACACAATTCACACAAATGCAAGAATATATATACACACAAGTTCAGGGCACTATTCCTTAAATTTTTTATACCATGCAGTAGTGAAAAGCTGAAAACAACCTGAATATCCACAACGGAAGACTGGATATATTATGATTATTTTCCTACAAGGGAATTTAGAGTTCTTAAGATGATTTTGTACCTCTAGATTTGTTGATAGGCAAATATATCCATGTCAGATTTGTGAATAAACATTAAAATTAAAAATATCTTTAGTGCAATTCTATTTATGTAAAACCATCTGCCTTTGAGTGTATGTGTGTTTCTGTTTGTGACTAAAGAAGGCTGAAGGCCTATACTCCCAACTATTACTAGACTTGTCTCTTCTTAATAGGTCTTGAGATATTCTTCTCTTTGTTCTTATGCTCTCTATACTGCTCAATTTCTAAATGTTCGTGTAGGATATTTATAAGCATTAAAATAATACAACTGCATTAAGATTCATTTATTTATTTTAGAGAGTGAGAGCATGATGTGCAAGCAGAGGGATGGGCAGAGGGAAAGAGAATCCCAAGCAGACTCCCCAATGAGCATGGAGCTCCATCCCAAGACCTGTGAAATCACGGCTTGACCCGAAACCACTAGTTGGCTCAGCTGACAGCCATCCAGGCACCCCAGTACAACTGCTTTTGAGAAAAATGTTGAAACTATATATTAGCTATCACCTTCCAACCCACCTAGAACTTCATTTCAGCAGAAGTATGAAGTGACGCTAATTAAGAGCAGCATTCTGTTTTCCAGAGATTAGGTCTGCCTACAATTTCCATACTAAGAGTGCTATCTGGTTATTACTTAGACTCTGTTCAATGAAAGTAATGATGAGGATTTAAAAATACATGGGAAGCTAATTTATTCTTAGATGGGCGTTCGTATCAGACTCCTACATTCAAATGTGAAGTTGGATCTGACAGAAAAAAAGACCATTTCAATAAAAACTTCACACTTTTTATTTCCTGCAGAAGAACTGGAATCCCCAAGGTGATCAAGGTTTTTAATCTCTACTCAGATCTCCAGTTCATGTGGGCAGATGTTTTGGCACCATTAAGTTAACAAGTGTCAGAATAAGGAAAAAATAAAAGAAACTCTACGCTATATCTGTCAACACCCCCAAAACTGTCTTAGGCAAGATATTGTAAGATGAGCTTTCCTTGTTTTAAGGCTCTTTCATCTGTTTAGTAGAAATTTTGTCAAAAAGGAATTTAATGAAAGGCAGAGTTAAAATACATTGTCAATTCCCCTGTTTTAAAAAACTGGTATGTGTTAGAATTTAATAACTAAGATCAAAAGAATGAGAGCATGAAAGTAAACAGGAGGTGCATAACTTCAAAATTTTAATGAATTTCTAGATTGTAAAAACCTGTTGGAACAGGGCTCTCATGGGAATATCCCATGAGGAGATATTATGAATAAAGTTTGACTTTAGGTGAGCCCATTCCTTGGGCATATTAGATGCTCGATAAAAGTTTGCTGAATGACTGAATAAGTATTAAGTGTAATTCAGGAAGGGATTAGCTATGCTGCCAAAATTAATGCACCCTAAAATCTCAGAGGTTAAAACAATAAAGATTCATTTCTCTCTCAAGTCAAAGTTCAATGTGGTTAGGTGACAATTTTGGAAAACTGTCATCCAACTGATGACTCAGGATCCCGGCTTCCTCCCACTGGCAGCTCATCACTTGGGACAGGTAACTTCCAAGATTGCCACAGGAGAAGAAGAAGAGGCCGAGAAACCAAACACAGCTTGACAGGTAGAACGCAAGTGGTATGCGCCGTCTGCGTACACATTCCCTTGGCTAGAACTCAGCCACATGTTTTTTCACCTTGCTGCAAGGAAGGCTAAAAATGTAGTTTTTCTGTGTGCCCAGAAAGATGAAATAAATAGATTTGTGAGCGTGGCATATGGTGACATTTTTGTATGTTAACTAGCGTGGCAGTAATCTTTCTAGAATATAGTCCAAGGACAGTAATAAACATTACACTCTTCTTTCGTAACCCAAGTTCATACTTGGAAGCATTTCTTACTGTTTGGAGCTCCACATATAGGCCCTGAAGTCACGTCCTTCCTTCCTCTCTGGGTTCACACAGTCAGTCAGGCACATTCATACTTTTTTTTAATTTTTTTTAATTTTTATTCATTTATGATAGTCACAGAGAGAGAGAGAGAGAGAAAGAGGCAGAGACACAGGCAGAGGGAGAAGCAGGCTCCATGCACCAGGAGCCCGACGTGGGATTCGATCCCGGGTCTCCAGGATCGCGCCCTGGGCCAAAGGCAGGCACCAAACCACTGCGCCACCCAGGGATCCCGGCACATTCATACTTAATGACACCTCAGCCATCCAGCTCTGATCCCCTCTGCCACCAATCACCCCATCCAGGTGCTCACCCAGTCTCCTAGAAGGACTCTCTGGCTCCACTCTGACCTCTCCAATGACCAATCCAGTCCATATACTACCACTGGGTGAATCTTCCCAGAACATTCTTCAACCAGCACTGAAACAACAAACCTTCCTTACCCTGAGGTCTAACAGGATACTTCTTTACCTTTTCAGTTGCCACCTCAGCAACAAAATCAGGTCTAGACCTTTTAGCCCCTGTGAGCTGAGGTAGCTACCCGACCCTGGACCTCTTCCTTTAGTATTCCATCCCAGCCAGTCATGTTTACCCCCTTCCCCACGAGACTGCTCAGTCCACCTTTCCAGTCTGAGATGCCTCCATGTCTTCTGCCATCCTCTACATCCTACATATCTTTTAATGTTCCTCAACATTTTGTTCCAGTCTCCCCTTCCATATTAGTTAGATAACATCAACTGCTATAATGGAAAAACACCAAAATATCAATGGTTTAACACAATGGAAGTTCATCCCTTGCTCTTCTAAGGTCTAAAGTGGGTATGCCTGGTTGTTGCTGGCCTCCAAGCAATGACACAGGAACCAAGGAACCCAGGCTCCTTCCGTCTGATGGTTCTGACATCTTTAACACTTGGCTTCCAGGATCGCTGCTGCAGACAGAGGACGTGTGGAGAACCATGTATAGGAGGACTTTATAAAGTAGGCCTAACAATGGCCCACATCTTGACTATTAATATTCCAGTGGCTAGAACTCCTCTCCATGGCCACAGTTAAAATTGCAAAGGAGACTGTGGGCTCAGGAATAAGAGAAAACAGGTTTGATAAATAGCTATAAGTGTCTGTTGTACTTGCTCGTGACTCCTTTCCTGACAAATCCAACTCCCCATAATTCTTCCTTCCTCCAAACTTTTCTATTACTTTCTGCTATTGGGTAGGCTACGGTGCCTTGGGTGGAGTCTTTTTTATCCTATAGTATAGCTCCTTTCCACACCAACTAAACTTTAGGGCAAGATCTGTGCTAAATATTCTTCAGCATCCCCTGCTTTTAGAGCAGTGCCCCGCACACTGTAAGAGTTCACTAAGTGTTCAATGGTGAGAATGACATTAATGCCCTTACAAGCTGCTGAGGTTTGTAGTCTCTTCCCTGTACACTAAATGGCTCCAGAATGCTAGGAATAGAGAGATCTTGCCCACTTTGGGTGTTCTTTCTCTTGCTCTAGAGTCAGACTTTCAGCTACAGCTTTTCATTCCTCCAGCATGTTTGCTTCTTCCAGTCAGCACTCCCTACTCACAATTTCCTGTTTTTAAAATCTTAGCTGTGGGAAACTTTGTACAAATAAAATCATCTATTGAGCTAAATTAAAGGGGAAAAATAGTAGCAGAACTGCTCATGTTGTGGCTGGGGGGGGGCACACCACTCTTTTTTGCTCTTTTACTGGCTGCTTGAGCCCAAGGGAATTCAGTAAACCTAGGTCCTTCTTGCTCCCCATCCCTTGACTCAACATTACTATTTACTCATTGGAAAGCACTTCAATAGACATGTTCACCTAAGATCTCTTTTTTTTTTTAAAGATTTATTTGAGAGAGAGAGAGAGAGAGAAAACACGTGAGCATGTGAGTGGGGGGAGGAGCAGAGGGAGAGAATCTCAAGCAGACTCCAAGCTGAGCACAGAGCCCATCCAGGGCTCCACCTCACAACCCTGAGATCATGACCTGAGCCAAAACCAAGAGTCGGGGCTTACCTGCTGAGCCACCCGGGTGCCCCTTGTTCACCTAAGATTTCTTACTGATGGCACAAAACCTACTAACTTTATCAGTAATTCACCCTTACCCTAACCCAGCAAAGAAAGAAAGAAAAGGATGAGGAAACAGGAGAGCAAAAGAATTTTGAAAGCTCTGGTAAATAATTAAACTGATAGCCGTCTGTGAGATTTACCAAAATTGTCAATAGCATCGCTTGCTTCCCCCACAGAAATTCTCTATCCCAAGTAGCTCACAATGCCTCTTCTGCATTAAACGCCACGTGAACACAAAAACATAACTGCTTCACAAGGTCGTCATAGAGAAATAGTGTGACTAATCATAAGTGTCCACTCAAACAGCCTTCAATAGAAGTGCAAACATCTCTTTCTAAAAGGAATTTAAAATGATTGAGTCATACATTTTTGAAGCAAAAATGGTCATGTTTTACACATTAAAAGTTATGGGAATTAACTCAATCATCTACAAATATATTAAGATCTACCTGTTTGTTGAAGTTCCACGTGTCAAAAATCAGTATTATATATATTAATATTTATAGGACTTGTTATTTTGAATTAATATGTTTCCCTGGGCCACTGTTTTATAGTCACCTTTGATTAAAGTCCCTTAAATTAAATATTAATTGAATATAGTTTGAAACAAAGTTTCTCTGAGCCACACTGACCTCTAGAGAAATAGAGGGATTACAAAGACACTCGGTAAAACCAAAATCTGCCTTCACAAAATCAGTGTGAATATAATAAAAGGATTTATTTTGGGGCATAATGATGGCCTATCCTCTGAGCTTCATGCTATACTCCATTGATTAGGCACACTGCATTGCATGTTATTAAATTTTCACTGCAAAGATAAAAAGAAGGAGGCAAAGAGAAAGACTTTAGAGCTAAAAGGAGCTTGAAAATAATTGAAATTGTTCAAATGTATACAATGGAAAAGGCAATGAACTACATATTCTGAGATCTGAGTTCTAGTTCTGTTTTGTCTGCATAATACCTGTGTGACCTTGGGCAGATTATTTTTCTCCTGGAAGCTTCCTTTTTCCCCATCAACTCAAAGAGGGCTTGAGCTACTCTGTGCTAAGTGCAAACTAAGAAATGTTAACAATTTCTTTTCTAATCTTAAAAACATCCACCTTTTTTAAAAAACATCTTCTATTGACTCCGTAATTCAATATTTAGACTGGTCAGGGCAGTACCTTATTGCTGAAGATGATTATAGGAGTTTCCCAAGGTAATGTATTTTCTCACATTTCTGGAAGCCGGAAGTCCACAGTCAAGGTGTCAGCAGGGCCACGGCTCCCTCGGAGGCTCTGGATTGAATCCTCCCCTTGCCTCAGTTTCCGGAGGAGCCATGAGCTGTCCTCACTCCTCAAGCTTGTAGCCACATCACTCCGACCTTGTCCTTCATCGTTGCACGCTGCTCTCCCTGTGGCTCCCCTCTTCTTACACGGACACCAGTCACACTGGGTCAAGGGGCCGCCTGACTCTGGTGTGACACCCCCACACACACTTAACTCATTATACCTGCAATGACCGTATTTCCAAATAAGGTCACATTCTGAGTTATTGGGGTTAGTACTTCAATATATCTTTTGGGGGAACAGGATTCCTTACAGCAGTGACAGGGGAAATGTGTAGTCAGGGAAACAGGACGGTTTTAAGATAAGTGATGTCATTGGCAATCCGGGAGAGATGTACAATGAATGCTTTCCCTGAGTGAGGAGGGCTCTACTGGAGAACTCCCTGGCAAGGCAGCATTTCTTCCATGAAGAAAGGACACGGCCTAAGGCCAGCAAAGGTGGCTCAGACGCGAGCCCGCGTGGTCACTGAAGGGAAGCCTGCTGCAGAGTAGCTGCTTCGTGGAGCCCAGGCTGGCCTCGGAGGCCTTGTCCTGCGGAGGTCCCCGCCGCGAGGAAGCTCTGAAAGTCCGCCCTGCCCTTCCGAGTCAGGAACATTTTTAAGGAATGTTTGTGTTTTCCTCTTGACCTTTGATAAATGGGAAGGAAACGGAGAAGATAACCCTGGAAAAGCTTGTACCGCCAGACAGCAAGGCCGCTGTAGCTCTCACAGAGGACTGGGGCGTCAGAGGACTCAGGAGACCACAGCAAGGGGTGTGCACTGGCCAGGGATGCTGGAAGTTGTGCATCAGTAAGGATAACAGCAACAGTTGATTAAAACACATCAAATTTATTTAAATCTCATTAGTCCCAAATAATACCTAAGTGGAGGTTGGGGGGAAGAAAGCCCTTATTTGTCCCTTAGAGAACATTAGGAAACCACGTCTTATACATAAAGGGGAAAAAATAAAATACTGATTCTGCCTCTACTACTCAAACTACACCACCATTTTAGCCAAACAGCGGACAAGGGCATGTGTTTCTTTAGAGAAGAACTTCGGTAAATAAAAGTAATGATATGATATCACCAGTATGTGACTTCTGAGGAACTGGAGGCTGCTGGGAGACACGTGGTGTCTAAGAACAAAGACTATGAACACTAAAAACAATACTTCTGAATATCAATAAGTGACACATGTCCAATGTGCCCTCCTACCAGAGGATAAGCAAACGCCGAGATACCAAATGAGAACACTTCGTTGAGTAGATGCAGCTCCGCGGTGAATGTGTTTGTTCTCTGCATATTCTTTGAATGAGCAAACAATTGACAATCTGTGACCCATAAACTCCTAGTTGTACATTTGGGAACATGTGTTCATTACGCCCAGATGAAAATGAAAACCTGCCAGTGCTTCCGGTTTAAGAAGGAATTCTCCTACTCTCTCTCTCACCCACAAGCTTACTTCTCGTACTTTCTGAAACCTCACTGAAAACAATACTGCAAACGAGCCTCCAAGGGGGTGGGGGGCAACTAAAGGACAGGGAATCCCAGACTTCACAGATCTTTGGGAAACATTAAGCAGAGGAAAGGAAGTTGGGAGGACACAGGGCACGGAGCCTAGGGGGTGCAGAACCTCCAGACACAGCAGGCAGCACGGGTGAGAAGCCAACCCCTGTCCTCTCACTCCCCTGAAGCGCAGTCTGTCACAGTAAATGCGCCGCCTAGTTGTAGGGCGATGCCAGTCAGGATCCCTACTCCGGGGGAGACGCTCATACCACGGCAGAGAAACCTGCTCTAGCCACAGAGGCATCGATCACTGAGGGAATAAAAGAAATAGGAGCTTAACGATATTATTTACAGGGACAAGGGTAGCCTTTAAGAACCAAATATAACGGGGGAAGAAAAGAAAGGTGGTGACAAAGGGAAAAAGAACATGCTAGGTAGAGGGACAAACAAAAAGTGAGAGAGAAAATGACTCACGTTTGGGAACTGCAAGTATTTCAGCAAAGCCAGTCTTTGGAGTGTCAGGGAGTTGATGAGACGGGAAGAGTCCGGAGAAGAAACTAGAGGCCAGAGCTTCGTCATACCAAGGAGCAGCTCCAGCTCTATCATGAAAATCCCAAGGACTTTTAAACATACATAATAATGTGGTCAGACTTTGCATTTCAGAAACAGGCCTCTGGCTTCTGTATGGGGGTTTCTGGTGAATAAGTCTGGAGACAAGGAAACCACTTACGTGGCTGCTGAGATCATCGGGGAACAAAAGAGAACCAATCACTAAACTAAGAAATCGGGCCTGGAGGAATGCTTTGCCAACTTGAGCACGCACCCAAATCACCTGGAATACTTGTTAAACTACGGGTCCCTTTAAGCAAGAGTGTCTCCTTCAGTATGTTTCAGGTGGGCCTCAAGAATTTGCATTTCGAGTAAGTTTCCAGGTGATGCCAGTGCTACTGGTCCAGGGGCCCCACTTTGAGCACCACAGGACTGTAGGAACAAAAGGAGATGTGAGACAGCATGGTGTCGAAGAGAAAGGACGAGTCATGGTTCTCTACTTTCTACCTCCAGCCACCAGGACTTGGTGGTGTCATCAAGGCAGAGAATACGGAGGAAAAGCATAGCTGATGGGGGCAGGTTAGTGGTGCACAGTGAGAGAGCCAGGGAAGCACCTACCAAATTTGACTTCTGCATTGAACGTCCCAGTGGAATCATACAGCAGGCAATTCGCAGAGTTCTGCACAAGAGCAGGCAGATGTGGGTTAGAATAAGATGTAAGAACCCGCGGCATATGGAGGATAAAGTCATGAAGAACAAAGTCAGTGGGTTTACGTGAGAAGTGAAGAGGGTAAATCTTGGGGAACATAAAATTGAAGAAGGAAAGGAACTGGCCCCACTACAGTCCACTGAGAACGACGAAGAAGTGGAGGATATCCCATGGCTACATGTTGGTCAACACAAAAGATTTGAAATAATCAGAGCCGGGATCCCTGGGTGGCGTAGCGGTTTAGCGCCTGTCTTTGGCTCAGGGCGCGATCCTGGAGATCCGGGATCGAGTCCCACGTCGGGCTCCCAGTGCATGGAGCTTGCTTTTCCCTCTGCCTGTGTCTCTGCCTCTCTCTCGCTCTGTGTGTGTGATTATCATGAATAAATAAAAATTTAAAAAAATAATAATAAAATAAAATAAAATAATCAGAGCCTATCAGTATAGGCCTGGTTACATAAATAGGACAGGCTCTGCAGTAGAATTCTTTGCAGCTGTTAAAAAAAAAAAAAGGAATAATAAGTACTTTACTAATAGGAAAAATATCCTAAATCTATATCAATAAATAACTGGGAAAAAAGCCAGTTGCGGAATAGTGCGTTTAGCCAACCGTTCGATGAAATACATAGATATGTGTATATATTTGCTGTGATAGACACAGAGTATCTCTGGAAAGATACACAAGAGATTTACACTCAGGGGTGGGGGGACATAGTGGGGAATATGGTAACTGAGGCAGAAAACTCAAGACAGAATTTTTACCCCAAAGTCCAAATGCCCCATCAGCCACCAGGTATAGACCTAATGTTAAGATGGAACCAGGGCAGCCTCGGTGGCCCAGCGGTTTAGTGCTGCCTTCAGCCCAGGGCGTGATCCTGGGGTCCTGGGATCGAGTCCTGCATCGAGCTACCCAGAGGGAGCCTGCTTCTCCCTCTACCTGGGTCTCTGCCTCTCTGTCTCTCATTAATAAGTAAATAAAATCTTAAAAAAAAAAAAAAGATGGAAGCAACAGAGCCTGATGCTATTGAATATTTAAATCACAAAAACTATTCTTCTGATTTCCTGATCACCCAATTCTGAAACTTCCTCCAGACAGAGACTTCATTCTGCAGACTGTCCAACTGACAAGGGTATAGCAAGCTGTAGAGTGAAGGGATCACCTTCGCTCTACTATGGCTTTAGGTATCCATCTCCTGCAAGCTTTGCCAACTCGAGGCACCATTCTGGGGGATCACATGGAGATTCTACAGGGCTAGGGGCTAAATCTTGGATTTGAATAAATTAACCAAGGTAAATTCTTCCTTGTTTGATTTTTTTTAATATTTATTTATCTATTCATGAGAGACAGAGAGAGAGAGAGACAGGCAGAGGGAGAAGCAGGCTCCTGCAGGGCCGGATGCAGGACTCGATCCCCGATCCTGGGATCAGGCCCGGAGCTGAAGGCAGATGCTCAACCACTGAGCCACCCAGGTGTCCCCCTTGTTAGACACCTTGGCAGCCAGTCAGCTGGTCCCCCCAGCCACATGCCACCAGCACCAGGATGTAAAATCCAAGTGTCTAGAAAGAACGAAGTTTGTGTATAGTATCCCTTACCTTATCCCTTACCTTATCTCTATGACACAGACGTCCTTGACTGATACCCAATTCACCAATCCACTGGTGAATTCCCTGGAACTGTGAGCTCCGCCCTCTCTGAGCAGCATGGCCTTCCCAGAGATCACCAGGATCGTTCCACCAAGTAGGTCTTCCTGTCGAGAATGAGAATTACACCGTGCAGGTAAGTGTAGACTTGCCAGGACCCGCTACCAAACCATCAACTTCCTGAGGAAAAGAGCTGCCTAATGGTCTTTGTGTTCCAGAGAGGTAGTAGGGTACCTCACGCAGCATAGACATTCGACAGGCTCCCCTCGCGTTGCACTGAATTCCCTGCTAATATATTACCTGCCCAGATAAGACAATTACTTAAGCCACTTTAATCAAGGGTCCTTACAGAATTCTCTTTCAGGTGTGGCTTCTAATCTAGTAAGGGAGATATTTTTGCCTGTAGGCCTTTCGACACCCTTTAAATGAAATCAGAAATGAAGCCACTTACTGAAACCACTTATACTTTGATAATATACTGTTATCTGGCAAGGTCTGAAAATGGGTTTTCTATTTTAGGTCATAGAGACTCTCAACGTTTCAACATACATGAGATATATAGATGGATATTTTCCAAATCGAAATTGGATTTTTAAAATATGCTGCACTAACATGATGCTGAATGAGGTGGAAATTTTCTTTGAAATTATAGAGGGGTGTTCACTGTGCAGGGGAATCCGGGCAGGCCTGGGGGGGAGCAGATACAGGGGGCCAGGTAAGCCAGGTTCAGCCCCTCCACACCTGCAAACCTTACAAGCAGCAAAACACTCTGCTTTTTCTATTTTTTTTTAAAGATTTATTTATTTATTTATGATAGGCATAGAGAGAAAGAGAGGCAGAGATTCAGGAGGAGGGAGAAGCAGGCTCCATGCCGGGAGCCTGACACGGAACTCGATCCCGGGACTCCAGGATCGCGCCCTGGGCCAAAGGCAGGCGCTAAACCGCTGAGCCACCCAGGGATCCCCTGCTTTTTCTATTTAATGTGTTGGTTTCATACATGATTTCATTTTCGAAAGATTTCCACTACTTTTTTTTTTGTTTGAAAATCCAGTTTTTTATTTTTTATTTTAAAGATTTTATTTATTTATTCATGAGAAACACCAAGAGAGGGAGGCAGAGACCCACGCAGAGGGAGAAGCAGGCTCCATGCAGGGAGCCCGATGTGGGACTCAATCCCGGGACCCCGGGGTCACACCCTGAGCCAAAGGCAGGCGCTTAATCCCTGAGCCACCCAGGGGCCCTGAAAATCCAGTTTTTTAAAAAGGACTTAATCTTACTGGGCCTCTTGTTGTTGTTGCTGTTGTTGTTATTATTATTATTATTATTATTACCATAAATCTTCCTGCCCTGTATCTGCACAGAAGTGCCAGGTAAGGGAACAATGGAATCACTAGCATGTTAGAAAATAATGTTTATTGAAAATACAGTGTGATCTTTTCTTGCATCCCACTTCCTTTCACCTGCTTTCACAGCGGTTACTATTTTTCCAAGGTCATCTCTGCCGCTCTCCCGTCTTCTAGCTAGCACCAGCCCATACATACGTCCACCCTGCAAAACGCACAACCCTGGAAAGGTCCCACCAAGTCTAAACCCCATGAAAGGAGGATCCCTCAGTGACACGTCTCAGAGTAGAGTCCTGTCCCCTGAGAATCCATTGCCACTTGCTTTTTGCCAGGAAATATCTGTAATATGAAAACTCTGAGGGATGCCTGGCTGGCTCAGGGGTTGAGCGTCTGCCCTAAGCCCAGGGCATGACCCCGGGGTCCCAGGATCCAGTCCCACGTCGGGTTCCCTGCGTGGAGCCTGCTCCTCCCTCTGCCTGTGTCTCTGCCTCTCTCTGTGTCTCTCATGAATAAATAAATAATCTCTTAAAAAAAAAAAAGAAAACACTGGATCTGTAAGTATTGAATAATATATTTTTTTCATTTTATCTTATTCTAACTCCAGAGAATTAACTGCAAACTTTAAGATATAAAAGACTACTTTCTTACATATAAAAAGAGGTCAGTTGCTCCTCCCTGAAGAAGCAAATGTCAGCACTCTAAAGCAGAAAATGAAGAGAAGCTTTAAATTGGTAAGAGATGACAGTGAAATATGGAAGGAGGCAGAGGAATCTAAGAAATCAGATCAGCTGTGTCATAATTACCAAGAGTCCAAAATTAACCTAGACACCTACTTCTGAATTTACCCTCGGTGGGACTTGATCTCTGCTCCCCTTTAACTTGATTGGGGCATTATTGTCAGAACCTATCAATCTCATCTGATAAATTACCTTTAAACAAGTCATCAGACACCCTGGAGATTTGCTATTCTGCGTTAGTTGCATTTAGATCAGTGCCCGCACTAGTTAGTGCACCATGACTACTCCAGATCAAAACCTAAGCAAATAATCCTTTCCCAGCCCGGAGAAGAACAGCACCACTCAGGATCCCTGGGTGGCGCAGCGGTTTGGCGCCTGCCTTTGGCCCAGGGTGCGATCCTGGAGACCCGGGATCGAATCCCACGTCGGGCTCCCGGTGCATGGAGCCTGCTTCTCCCTCTGCCTGTGTCTCTGCCTCTCTCTCTCTCTCTCTTTCTCTCTCTCTCTCTCTGTGACTATCATAAATAAATAAAAATTAAAAAAAAAAAGAACAGCACCACTGCACCATGCTGTGCGAATGCCAGATACCTTGATGGAGTACTAATGGCCTATTCATCAGAGCACCGGTTAAATGGCCCCAACACCTGCTCGACATCAACATTAATATTCTGATAAACGCTTTACAGGGACAAGCGATGTCACCACCATCCTACACCCACTCGAGCTTTCAGAATGGAAGACATTGGGTCAGTGAGCATCTATTTCCATATAGGATTAACAGTCACAGACTTGAGCAACTTGAATCTAAACCCAAATACTAAAATAAATCATTGTCTTCCAGCACTAAAATATTCTGTCCTATTCTTAAAAGCTTAAATCTTTGAATAGTTTTAGGATTCCTCAGTACACATGTCATAGCAAAAGCTATCCTGTGCTGGAATTGATTGACCGTCAACATTTAGTGACTGAGTACCACCAGGTATGAGTCTCTGGGCTTCAACAGATGGGAGACTCCACCTCAGCCATCACACTGTAAGGGGGAAGTCCTGGGTTCCAGTGTCCAAGCTACCGCCGAGCTTAAGTGGTTGCATGGCCTACATGACCTTACATAAGTCACATTGTCTCCTGCCTCTTTATTCTCATCTCTAAAATATAGAAGATGAACTGGATCCTTTCCAGCATGAGAGTACTATGAATAGTCACGCTTCTGCCACCACGAAGTTTGCATCACGGGAAGCAGAAGAGAGGACACGTTCTCCACACACCAACCCGACCGCATCCAGTAGGTTGCTTGTGCCCTCCTGGGAACACACAGGTCCACTGTGGCCAGTTTTACTCTTCAGAGCTGCACTTGAGATAAGATTTGGGGGATCGTTGAGGCGCTACTGGGAAGGACATACCACACACAGTGTCAACAGCATTTAAGAACTTTCTTTTGTAAGTTGAGACGTTACAGCACAGGAGACTAATAATTCACTATCGTGAAGGACTAATTGTGTCCTTAGCAATGAACAGGACTCCCAGTGCTCCTTCCTCCATATGAAAGACTCCATCTGGATATCTGTGTGGCCACTGATTCACCAAAAGATCAAATGAGCTCAACCTTTCAAAAGAAGGATGTAGATTGCCTTCCTGTATACCTCCTGGATGTTGTGATTATCATTTATACTGACATCATGTAATTACCGGGACTGAGAATTCAGAATGAGGAGCTACGGTCTGAAGTCTACCATTTCTGGATCTGCTTATAATCCATTGCATTCCAAATCTGAAGGAAATTCAAGTCTAACTCCATCACTTTAGAGGTCCCTTATGCACCCATACACACATACACATACATATTTACCCAGAGAATTAACCAATTTTCCCAATATCCTGTAGCTAGCAGGTGCCAGGCCTCCCAGCTCTCTTTGCTACAGGCAACAATTGCCCTCAGTATACGCACGTGACAAAGCCATCTCCAACGTTCTTTCTAGTCTAAATTTCTAGGCTCCCCGAAGATGGTTAAAGTTCAGATGGCTCACTCTCTTCCTAAACACAGTTAGGCCTCCCCTTTTCTGGGTGGAGCTGAGAGTAGTGCTCTATCCATTAGAGCTCTCCCTTGCAAGTAACAAAAGACTGGCTGATTCACAAAGGAAAAGACTTTTCCAGAGGATTTCTGGATAGTTTCCAGAATCATCAGGAAATATAGAGAAACAGGCTAGGAAACCAAGAACAAGGGAAATGAGGCAGCAGCCAGGACCACAACGGAAATGGGGCAATAGGCGGGATGGATGGGGTCACCACCGCAGCAGCCGCCGTGTTCTGAGCCTGTGCATTTCTGCACCCCTCCCCACCACTGCCACAGGCCCACACTGGATTCTCTCGTAACCTTGGGTATTGCTTCAGGATTCAAAGAAGGGTCCCAGTGGAGCTCTGCACCCAAGCCCTAGCTGCAAGGCAGGTCGAGGAGCTTGCATCCGGCCTTTGAGCTTCCACCGTGGAAGGTAAGCTCTGCCCCAGGACGTCCCCAGATGTAGGAGGTGTCCAGACCCAGGAAAGCCAGCCAGCCATCTAGACAGGCAGACAAATAAGCTTTTGTCCTCAGCAAGTAATATATTAGAGAAACTTAAAGAAATACATCCGTGTGTATATAAATGAAACTCCTCTGAACATGACTGAAAATTATCATTATACAATATTCAAACTAATCTCAAGAATTTAATAATAGTGTATAAGTCCATTTTAGCATGATACATGTAATTATCTAGGAGGATCTGCACAAAAACATTTATGCTACTACCTTTGGGTGGTAGGAAATGAGTAATTTTGAAAAATTTTTTAAAGATTTTATTTATAATATATATATATAAGATTTTATTTATTTATTCATGAGAGACACAGAGAGAGGCAGAGACACAGGCAGAGGGAGAAGCTCCCATGCAGGGAGCCCGATGTGGGACTCGATCCTGGGACCCTGGGGTCACACCCTGAGCCCAAGGCAGATGCTTAACCACAGAGCCACCCAGGCAGGCCTAAATTTGAAAAATTTATGCTTACTAGAGCTGTAAATTTTCTGCCACTTATGCACTTGTATGTAATAATTTGTGTGTAATAATTTGTTACCAAAATAACAATTAAGGGAAGAGAATTCTACTGATAATCTTTATGATTCCAGAAAATTAAACAATATATGATGCTTTCTTTTTTGAAAAAGCACTTTAAGGGCAGCCCGGGTGGCTCAGTGGTTTAGCGCTGCCTTTAGCCCAGGGCGTGATCCTGGAGACCCGGGATCAAGTCCCACGTCAGGCTCCCTGCATGGAGCCTGCTTCTCCCTCTGCCTGTGTCTCTGCCTCTCTC
The DNA here is from genome assembly GCF_905146905.1 of Nyctereutes procyonoides. NCBI lineage: Eukaryota > Metazoa > Chordata > Mammalia > Carnivora > Canidae > Nyctereutes > Nyctereutes procyonoides. Next base: position 73,157,699 of record NW_026575142.1, read on the forward strand.
TCTCTCTGTGTCTCTCATGAATAAATAAATAAAATCTTAAAAAAAAAAATAAAAAAGCACTTTAAGCTTGTTATGACATACAAACACACACAAATCTTTTACATGCTAACTTTATTTTCAGTTAAAAATAAATTTGGGTTATAAACTTAACTCACAGTTTTCCAGAAATTAAAAAGTGAAATCTTTTCAATTATTTTTTAAAGATTTATTTATTTATTTGAGAGAGAGAGAGAATGAGTGTGGGAGCAGGGGAGGGGCAGAAGGAGAAGGAGAACGTCAAGCAGACTCCCGCTGAGCACGGAGCCCCAATTTGGGGCTTGATCTCACAACCCTGAGATCATAACCTGAGCTGCAGCCAAGCGTCAGATGCTTAACCAGCTATGCCACCCAGAAACCCCCTTTTAAGTAACTTTTAAAAGGAAGGGGCACATCCGTGATTAAGAGAGGGGTCAGCCTGTCAAAACAGGCTCCTTACCGTATTTCCCTCTTTACCGATTCGTGTATTTCCTTTAAGACCAACTTTACTGACATCGGTTGCAGTTGCCTACAGCTTTCTACTGCTCTTGCTTCTGGAGGGTTAATCTGTAACACTTGGGTTTCTTGGCACTCTTTCCTTCTCTTCCCTAAATACCCAAGCCCTTTACCCCTTAATTTTGCTAGCTGGTTCTGTGCCCAGTCACTATTTAAAACTGGAGACAATCCCGGATTCAGACAGCTGGTCTGGTTCTGAGATCTGTGGTCCCACTTGGTTTTACCACATATGACCCTAGATCACAAACACATTAAGGGCAGGTACATGAACTGGGAGGTTTAATAAGCATAAGGTATATGTGCAGAAACATGGAGCCTATATTGTAAAGTTTGCACACCATGCTTTAAGAAGGAAGGAATTTTCAGCGAGGTGTATCGAGCATCTTTTTAAGCAGAGTTGCAGGGTCCCCTCCAAGCAGAGAGGCCCCTAACATTCTGTGAGCAGACCTTGACGTGTCCTATTATTTCTTTTACCTGGAGCATTGTCCCTGAACCTCTGCAGCAGCTTAAGGCCTGCAGATTGCTCAAAGAACAGTTCAAATGCTGCCCTTTTTCTGAGGGTTGTACACATGTGTAGCTAAAAATAGAAAGGGGGAATGCAACCCTTAAAGACAGACACAGATCATAATCACAGATCATAATCACACAGATGGTACTTGGTACCATCGCTACCAAGTACCAGACCTATTCGTCATATCAATGTTGCGAGCATGGATTGATTAGACCTACTATGTTATAGATGCCGTGGCCACCAAGGTAGGTAGAGTCTCTGCCCTCAGAGCATCTTCAGCCTGAAAGCATCAAATACAAATCTCTCCCACTATCTGAAATAAAGTATTCCTATAAAATCTTTCATAAGCCAAAATGGTTCTTTAAAAAAAAAAAAGATTGTATTTATTTATGGGAGACACAGACAGAGAGAGAGAGGGAGAGACAGACCCAGGCAGAGGGAGGAGCAGGCTCCGTGCGGGGAGCCCAATGTGGGACTCGATCCCAGGACCCCAGGGTCATGCCCTGAGCCCAAGGCAGCGCTCACCCGCTGAGCCACCCAGGCTGCCTACAAAAATGGTTCTAAAGCAGAGAAGTAATTACCATTAGCTTCTAAGGAAATTTTTAAAAAGTATTTCCAGGATTTTAGAATTCCCAGACCTATAAAATAACCCTTAGGCTTTTCTGAGGCCTTGGAGCACCTCGCGCTAAGCGATGCACATGACAAATCCAGGTAAAGCCCAGATGCTCACAGACACAGGTCAGAGCCACGCAGGCCTGCCGGGGCCTAGCTCCTGCACAAGGAGCGCTCAGGTGCGCGGCCTCTGGAGCTCGGCTCTCGCAGGGAAACACTGAATACACCTCACCTTCTGTCATAACGTCCAAAATCCTTTGGGATGTCCTTCCGTTAGAAAACAGGCAGGAATGCAGGTCTTCCATAAAAACAAAGGGGTAAAAGGGGAACTTTTGAAAAGTGGGGCATACCTGTGTGTACAAAAAATCGTTTGGGGATCCCTGGGTGGCTCAGCGGTTTAGCGCCGCCTTCAGCCCAGGGCGTGACCCCGGGGTCGAGTCCTGCGTGGGGCTTCCTGCATGGGGCCTGCTGCTCCCTCTGCCTGTCTCTCTCTCTCTCTCTCTCTCTCATCTCTCATGAATAAATAAATAAGTAAAATCTTAAAAAAACAACAGAAATGTATCTCTCACAGCTCTAGACACCAGACATCTGAAATCAAAATGTGGGCAGGGCTGGATCCTCTGGAGGCTGAGGGGGCTCTGTTCCACGTGTCTCTCCTGGGTGTGTAGATCCATCGTTCCATTCTCTGCTTCCACCTTCTCCGTGGTTCTCCTCTGTGTCTGCGTGTCTTCGATCCCTCTCTCCTTTCTCTTAAAAAGACACCAGTTGTTGATTTAGGGCCTACTCTCCGTTCAGGAGTATCTCAGGAACTTAACCTTAATTACATCTGCAGAGACGCCATTTCCACGTAAGGTCACATTCCCAGGAGCCTAGGGTTAGGGCTTGGACTTAAAATTTGGGGAATACTATTCAACCCAGTACACAAGGCAATTGTTTTCAAGCCTGTCCCCACTGTTACTTCTCTAAAGCCCACAGTTACCCCAGGGAGCATGTGCACGGCTTCCGGCAGGCGGACTTTCTCCCAGAGCAGCAGGGGCAGGTGGGAACTCACCGTCATGCACCGTAGCTATCTTGCTCCCTTCATCTCCCTGTTACATTTCTTGCCAGTCTGTTGGTTTCTTGCTTGTCCCAACCAGGAGCCCCACTTCAAGCTGGCTGCATCAGTAGCCTTCCTTGTTTATTTGCTGACTCTTTCTGACAGTAATTGAGAGTGTGGGGTTTTGCACTCCCGTCTCTAAATCAAAGCAGCCCCCTCCAGCAGCTAAGCTTCCCTTGTTGATGGCTCACCCACCCGGCCAACTATCACGTGATAGAACTACAGGAGCCAGAACAGGAGCAGCCCAGACTCCCCTTGCTTATACTTGGGGCTCCGCAGTTCCCATTAAGCAAACACTTACCAGTTTGTTGTATGCCCTTAGTCAATTTCCAGGTTTCTTTATTTTTTTTAAAGATTGTATGTATTTATTGATGAGAGACACAGAGAGAGAGAGGCAGAGACACAGGCAGAGGGAGAAGCAGGCCCCATCCCGGGAGCCCGACGTGGGACTTGATCCCGGATCTCCAGGATCAGGCCCTGGGCTGAAAGCAGCGATGAACCACTGAGCCACCCAGGCTGCCCAATTTCCAGGTTTCTAAAGTGATTGTTTTTGGTAGTATTATCCAGTTCTATCACTGTTTGGGGAGAAGACAATTTGCTCTGCCTGTCACTCTACCATTGCAAAAGCCTCGCTCCCCAGTCTCTAGAGAATAACTTTAAAAAGAGCCATTGCCGGGATCCCTGGGTAGCGCAGCGGTTTGGCGCCTGCCTTTGGCCCAGGGCGCGATCCTGGAGACCCGGGATCGAATCCCACGTCGGGCTTCCGGTGCATGGAGCCTGCTTCTCCCTCTGCCTGTGTCTTTGCCTCTCTCTCTCTCTCTGTGTGTGACTATCATAACTAAATAAAAAAATTAAAAAAAAAAAAAAAAAAAAAAGAGCCATTGCCACATCGCAACTGTACTGTCATTAGTGGAAGGAAAGAGAAATCTCCAGAAATGCACGCTCTGCACAGTTGGAATGGGCCTGGATAGAGCAGGAATTGACAATAATTTAGTTCCTCTTTTCCTTCAAGCATGTTTATTGTCTACATTTCTCAATATCTCAATGGTAAAAGAAAAGGATAGAACTGCCTAAGCCTATATTTTACAGGATAAAAGAGTTTGAAATCTTCATAGAATAATCCATCCATCAAGATGCAAATTGCTACAGCAATTGCAGATCACTCTGTATGCACAGAGAGAAAACATTCGCCTGTTATTATTGTCCATGGACCATATTGATTCACTTTAAATATTTATGAAGTTTTTTACTTTATAAATATATAAACCTGTTATTATAAAGTTTCCGTAGCTCTTCTTTCTCTAACTAGGAAGCCAAGTCATCAAAAACCACTCCCATTTATAATGCAGTCTGGCTCAAAGGTGATAAATGTAATCAGTTATTATTCTTCAAGGCTATTAAGACACAAAGTAAGTCTGTTTTCTCATGTTCTTTCACCTGCACATACCCATAGACACAACCACAATATATTCCTGCTTCAGATGCTGCAAGCTGGTAACCTCTGGCTGAAGAGTAGATTTTATTTAGCTCACATTATAACTTTTTAAATATGGAGTTAACAACTTAAAAAGTATGGATTTCATATAAAAATATGAGTACCTGCCTTTTTTTTTTTTTCGAAAAGATCTGGAGATATCAAATCTAAAAATACGTATCCTTCTTAAACAAAGCAAGCAATCTTCAATATGGAATCCCCACCTGTCCTGGTAGTCTCCCTAATACCAAGAACCAATAACAGCTACCATTAATCATTTCACTTGCATTACTTTTCTTTCTATGGTAGAGAAATATTTCATCTAAAAATGTCTATTTTAAATGGAAAGAAAAAATAGAAACCCAGAGGGTTCTTTGATTATCCTTTCCCCAATCCTGCTCACTTAATTATGCTCCCTGTCTGGCCCTGTCGAGACATTGGAGTTTGTGATCACCCCTTTTTATCCCTAGATGAGAACCAAATAATCTCTTGAAATAAAAATAAATGAAGATTGTGGGATTCTTGCTTATCAGGATGGCCTATACCAGAAGGGAATCAAGAAGCTAAAATTGATTATATAGTCTAAGAGTCACCTGCCCAGTTTCTAGAGCAAGATACTTGAATTCAAATCCTGACTTTGCCGTTATGGATTGTGTGATCTTGGGCAAATTATTTAATGTCCCTGACATTCAGCTGTCTTATTGTTAAAATGGGGATAATAATAGCATTTACCCAGTAGGGCCATTTGAGGGTAAAATTAAGTGCTCAGAACGGTGCCTGGTTAGTAGTAAATGCTACATACATTGTAGAACCAAACTAAAATGGAGTCCCTTAGGTCAAGGACAAACGGAGATGTTCAACGCGGGTCCATAAAAGAAACCCATTCCTTACAGATACTTACAGCTTTCTCAGAAATCATCAGAGGACACCAGCCAATCCTCAAACACCAAATCTGTTCATGGCACTTCTGAATTTTCTTATCCCCTCGACTCAGCTACCCTGATCCAACAAATAAGCAAGAAGACCACTAGGCAGCCAGTTAGCTGAAAAAAAGTCAAATAACTTCCATATTTATCCTATGAAAGTCTCATAGTCTGTGACCAACCCAGAACTCAATGCTGCCATAGCCTTGAGTTTCCAAGATTGCAGGTCAAAAGCCTTGCAAAAACTCATCATTCTGCTTTGTTTGATTCAGTAAGCAGAGTCTGGTTTTTGACAACACGTTTGCTATTATTATCATAAGAAAGGAACTGTCCCTATAAACATTCCCACCTTGTCCAGTGTTGTTGTAATTGGCATAGTTGGTAAAATTATCTAGCCCCAGAATACATATAAACACTTTGATGAAATTATGCCTACACAATTAAAATTAAATAGCAAAGCAATTATCGAATAAAGTGAGCTAATGTAGATGGTTAATTTGCCTGGATAATTCATGTCCTAATTTTTTTAATCTTATAAAGTAGGTAGTAGAGCTCAGATCCCCAAATGTCTAAGTCTCTACATAAACTCTCCAAATTCAATTGGCCTACATATTCCTAATTTAAAAATAAATAAATAACTTGTTTAAAAACAATAACAGTTATGTCTTCAACAAGAAGTTCGCCTCACGGCTCTACAAATATTCATGCCCCATCTAACTAGTAGTCCCTTGAGCTCACATTTCTACCTCTGACTTTTTCCTTTCCAAAGGAAAAGCAAACTTCCTTCTCACTGTCACCAAAATCTCTATGTGGATGGTCAGGGACTTATGACAGGGTGGCGGGATGATATGGGGCAGGAAAGGAAAGAAAATAAATCATGTACCTAATACAAAGGAAAGCACAGAGCACTAATTGTAATTTTATAAAGAAGAGAAGATACACAAGTATTAATTTGTCACATGCATGTTCCATAAATGCACTAAGGGGAAATACATGGACATGAGTACCCTTGAATAAAGTATGAGTCTTAATGATCTCACCTGGAAGCAATCTATATGCTGAAACGTTGCCCAGCAGGACAGGGAGATCCTTAGACATCAGCTCTAACCTGCACATAAAGAACCCTTCCCAGGCCATTCCAGGTCCCAAAGGCTCTAGTTTCAACTCCAGGGCAATTTATGATATCTACCGGAGACTCTCAGGGCAAAGCAAGACATTATATTGGCTGATTTGATGAATCAAATCAAAGTAGCCATAGCCACATCAAAATGTAATTTTCAAGTCACGTAACCTACAAATCTTTACCCCAATCTTGCAGCCACGGAATAAAGGGTAAACTTCAGGATGAGACATCTCATATAACAATTAATTTTTTTCCTGAAAGTTTAATGATTCTTAGAAAATTACCAACTTGGACATTCTAGATGCTTCCATGGAAATAGAGAAGTGCTACAATGGGCAGTTTTAAGTTTCAAATGGGGCCACTAAAGAAGACATTAATAAAACAGTGAACATCGGGTGCCCGCCATATAATAAGTACTATAAAAAGTCTAGGAAAAAATCTAGGGGTCAAATAAGTAGCCAACTTTTTCCTACTCCATCCTGTCCAACAAACCCTCCCGGCTTCCAAACTCATCTTGCCAGCATTAAATTCACCTTTATGTAAAACTGAATTAAGCTCTTCTGGATTAAATAATTTAGGACAACTGGAAAAGAGGCAAAATGTATTTTTCTGCTTTTAAAATAGTCACTTAGAAAATAAAATATACCCACAATACTATAAAACACCCCCACAAACAGCACATATACTTGAGCAGAGCAATATAAGGGTCCCATGTATTTTTAGACCAATGCAAGCTTTGGACCAAACAAGGTGGAGGGAAATAAAGAGTCGGGCAAAGGTCGCCTGGAATCTAATCCTGAATGCGGACACTCGGCCCCTGTAACCCTGCACAGAACACTGTTCCTCTCTTGGACCAGTAAGTGAAGTGACTAGATGAGATAAAAAAAAGTTCGTTTCAGGGACGCCTGGGTGGCTCAGCGGTGGAGCATCTGCCTTCGCCTCAGGTCATGACCCTGGGGTCCCCGGAACGAGTCCCACGTCGTCAGGCTCCCTGCACAGAGCCTGCTTCTCCCCCTGCCTGAGTCTCTGCCTCTCTCTCTGAGTCTCTCATGAATAAATAAATAAAATCTTTAAAAAAAAAAATTTGTTTCAGCTCTGATGAAAACTTAATACAAAGAACACTAAAGACTTTCAAAAGGCTTGTTGCTGTATTCCATAATGATTGCTTAAAATTATTAGGCAAATCCTGAGATTTTCACTTCAGTGGTGTTTATTAGGACAGCCTTCGTTCCCAAACTGAACCTTTACATACACACGGTATATACAGAACCAATCAGTACAAGGTAGAGTTAAATGTGAAATCCTCCAGGGGTTTAACCCGAGGGAAGATGATATGTTTAAAAGGACAAATATCCTCTAGAAAAAATACACAAACACACATTTTGCATGCAATTTTAGAAGGTTCACAAAACCTTAGATTAAATTTTGAGGAAAACTGGAATTTGAATATGGGAAGCAAAGGGGGGTTTTACTTAATGAGAGCTTCCTAGCCCCTGGGGAGAAGAGTATCTACATGGCATTTTGCTTAAAATCTAAATGCATTGTATTCGACAGCCACCTTATGACCTAATAAACATTACTGCAGCTAGTCTCCAGGTAAAATTCAAATCTCTTGAAACTATAAGGCAAATCCAGCTTTTTAGTCATAATTAAGCTTTCAAAGACATTAACAGAATATTTTGATTCATTCATTCTGAGAAGGAAATGCTATTCATTTTCATTCAAAGCCTGCTTCCTTTTCATTCTAAAACAAAGCAAAGCAAAACAAAACCCAAGGAATCTGAAATAAGGCATGATGAGATGCCCTCTTGTGTTTCTAAACAGTTAATGCAAGGATTTTTTGAATTCCAGCATTTTGGAGGATTTCATATTAAACAGTGAACACAGCAGGATTTTAAAATCCTAAAGCACTTCTGTTGACCTCCAGCGACCGGAATATCTCCTTATGCAGCAGAAGTTCCTCTTTGCCAATTAAAAAGTCCTCATTCCTCTCTCTGTGTAATAGCACATCCTGTTCCTGGCAGAGAAGAAAATAAAATTAACCTTGGGCTGGCGGCTGTGCGCCTGATTTCCCTGGGCGAGTGAATGAGCTCACCAAATGTATAAATAATGTGCCCAAGTCTCCTTGTTGCTCAGGTTTTTTCTTTTTTCTTTTTTAATTTTCATTGCCCAGAAGCCTGGAGCACAATTGCAACCTGCTAATATGTTAATTCTTTCACCAGGGCTTGATTCCAGTTGCTGAAAAACCAGTAAGATAACAGTAAACACAGAAGGATGGCCCAAACTTCCTGTTCTTTGTTGGCAGGATTTTGGTGTGCAGCTTGCAAAGTTTGACAAATTATGCAAAGAAACAAATGTAAAAGGACAGTTCGGAGATCTAAATTGAGGTACTGGAGCTCAGTTGTTTTAGTGGAACTGCCACTGGACTGCTGCCAGTTGCATCTGGACAGGAAGGAAATGCAAATTAAAAGGAAAAATTAGGCCATTTTAGAGCAAAGCGATTTTTCAGCAAAATCTCAGTGCTGACACTAGCGAATAAAGAAGGTATTATTTAGTGTTAGATTGGATTGATTGATTCTTTTCCTGGGTCATTCTAAACTGCGTCTTTGCCGCTTTCCTGGAGTCACCGAGGTGTTTTGATAAGGGCTCGTTATCTCGGCAGAGTACCAGTTGTCATCTTTGTTACTTCATACAACCTAAGATCTATTTATTTGAGAGATGCGGGGCGGAGAGGGAGAGGGAGAGAGAGAATCCCAAGGAGACCCCCCCCCCCGCCACACACACACACACACAAGCGTGGAGCCCAGTGTAAGGTGGGATCTCATGACTCTGAGATCATGACCTGAGCAGAAACCAAGTGTCGGTACTTACCCAACTGAGCCACCCAGGCGGCCCCATACAACCTCTTCATCTCATTGGACTACAGAAAGTGCTTTTGTCCTCATGTACGACCTGTACACTTGACTGAAATCAAAGCTAATTGCTTTTTTTAATGGTCTTTCCATCATCTTCAAAACTTGAACAAACAACAATTTTGATCTAGAAGATTAAACTTTGGAATCAAAGCTGGATTTTAGACACCTCTCTACTATTTACCAGTCCTGAGAACTTGAGATCCCTCCACTGTAAGAGAAATACTGGTTTCAGTTAGATCATCAGGTGGCTGTTAGGATAAAATGAGATACATAAGGAAATGCACTTTGATACTACTCTTCGTACAGATTTTTATTAAGTCATTTAATCCTTACAACTTCATAAAGATTATTTCATCCTTATTTTACAGATAAGAAAACTGAGGCAGAGATTAAGTCACTTGCGCAAGGTCTCCAACTACTATGTGAAATCTCTGAGATTCAGACCCACTTAGCCAGAGTCCAGAGCTCCCACCATACCACCTTTACACATACCACCTTCCAGTATGGATGTCAAGTATTGTTATGCATTCATTCATCAGCTCCATATGGACCATCTACTACCATAAGCCTCACATTCTGATTACAATTGGAAAAATATCAAATCAATGAGATTTTTATTGCTTTTTATTTTCACACTCTCCATTCTTCACCCTCCAGGAAATAAAGAGAACAGGACCTAGGAAGAAGAAAGAGGACTCAAAACCCATCACTGAGACCCTTTTGAAAATAATCACACAGAATTTTAAGATGCTGCCGTTCAGTCGAGAAGACCCTTTGTGGCATAGACTCACCTACCATTGGTAGGAAGAGTTGGAGGTGAGGAAGGCAATGATGCCCAGCACACAGTGTCCCCTCCACAGGCAGGTGTGCAGACTGGACCAGGGTTTTCAGCTCACTGAACAGCAGTATCACATAGTGGCAAGCCTCAACGCCCAAGCCACCTAAGCCTCAGCCTTCTTCAGTAGGTCATCACAGCGCCCAAGGAGACGATGTCCATGAACATAATTGCTGGACTGTGAAGGGCTCTATCATGTTAGAGGTAAAGACCAGGAGACTTGCGGCAAGCGACTCCTAACCTCAACAAGGACTCCAGAATTGGCAGCTGTATACGGGAGATATAGATATATTTTGTTTTTTAAAATGGGAGAATGGGGGATAAAAATCTCAGAATTTGTTTATAATTATTTAGAAAAAAATGACCATTAGAAAAAGGGTAATTAACAGGGGTTTTTTTTTGTTTTTTTAACAGTTTTGACACTAATAAGGCTTTCTCTTCCAAACCAATATTCTCCTAGAACTTCAAATAAGTTTAACCTCATTAGTTAATCACCTTCTCGCATAGTAAGTGGTCATTGCTATTAGTTATGTATTTTTAAGAAAGGGAAAATTTAAATAAAATGAGAATAAATGGAACTGTAATATAATAACAAATAATATATTTTATTTTCATGCTCAGTTTCTAGCACAGAGCTCCAAAACCCTAGTAATTTCCTAAGTGATAGAGATGAGAGAAGTGTCTTGTTATTCAAAATAAGCCCCTTCCAAACCTACCTGAGTTTGTGCTAAAGTGCTGACTGCTGGATAGGTTTGGGTGGGTTTGGGTGCCAGAGGAGTCAATCAAGTGATTAGAAGGTTAGAATTTCCAGCCCCATTCTTGACCTTTAGAAGGGGAGAAGGACTGGAAATTGAGTTAATCATCAATGGCCAATGATTTAATGATTCATGCCTACATAATGGAACCTTCATATAAAAACCTAGATAGTAGGGTTCTAAGAGCTTCCAGGTTGGTGAATGTATTCATGTGCCAGGAGCATGGCCATCCCAGACTCCACTGGGACAGAAGCTTCTACACTGAGGACTTTTCTGGATCTCACCTTATGTACCTCTTCATCAAGCTGTACATTTGTATCCTTTATAATAAACTGGTAATGGTAAGTGTTTTCCTGAGTCTTGTGAACCATTATAACAAACTATTAAACCTAAATAAGGGGTCCTGGGAACCTTTGATTTGTAGTCAAGTCAGATAAAAATGTGGGTAACCTGGGACCCACTAACTTGCAATTGGCATGTTAAGCTGGGAGCCGTCTTATGGGTTGGGAGTTCTCTTAATTCTGGGTTGTTAGCATCAAAATTGAATTAAAATGTAGGAAATCTAGTTGGTGTTGACAGAGAACTAGAGAATTGCTTGGTGTGGAAAATCCACACATGTGGCATCAGAATTATTGGTAGTAAAAACAGATAAGAGAAGGGCTATCTGGGCATTTCTACACAAAGCCACAGCATGTCACCCACCAGGGGAAAGATTCCTCTATCAGGGAACATGCATATTCTCTTTACTTGGAAGTGTCAACTCCTCTTTGAAAACGCTGGCTACATATGGACTCTGTCTTCTATAATTTGCCATTCTGATAAACAGTAATGGTATTAGCTTGGAAAGTGTCGCATCCCTCTCTCATCGTATCCTTCCACCCATCTTCTAGGACACCTAGAAAGAAGAGGATCCTGGGGGCTCTTGTCAATCAGTTCTCATCACACACCACATCACACAGATACACACCGTGCATGAGAGGGTACACAGGTTCTGACTCTGAACTTGCTGGTAGAAGCTTCATGGACATAGATGGAATGCATAAGAGATTCCCTAAGTTCACAGTAGCCACTCAAGAGGTCCAAGAGTAACCCTAGTTACTCTATAGTGCCTAGACACTGTTCTTTAGAAAGACCTATGGGGCCTAGGAAGAAGCACAACATAGCAAAAGGGATAACATCTAAAAATGTACCACAAAACAGAAAGTAGTTAACACACTGTTTTCCCAAAACCTAACAAGGGGAGACGTAAATTCTGTAGATTTGGGGGACATGTATCCTGAAGGGAGAAGAGCCAACTAAGTGACATGGGATTACAGATCCTGGAAAATGTTTTAGGGATGTAGACACTGATTCTACTCGACATGGCGCTCTACCCTTTGACTAAGAATTTCCAGTGTCCACAAGCTACTAGCAAAGCGGTCTTACATTTTTAAATGCTAATTTAAAAGAATTTTTTTTCTTTTTATCTTGGGCTGAAATCTGCCTCTATTAACTCACATGTACTAAACCCAGGACTTCTGCAGTAATGAGAATAAGTGTCTATGACAGGTCCTGAAAAGTAAAAAGAAAGATAGTTATCAGTCCCTCTCCAAGCCTGCTTTCTCCAAACTTGCTACAGTTGCCTTTGAAACTCAGATAGCATGGTTTCTAGGTCTCTCAAAAGCCCCAGAAGCTATGTTTTGGGGTCTAATTTCAGTGTGTTTAAGAATACCTGAGATGCTTGTTACAGATGAAGACCGCCAGTCTCCAGTCCCCCACCATGTTCTAATGCAGGCGGGACATCTGGGATGGGCCTGGATCAGAATGCGAGGGCCTCCCCTCCTGACGCAGGTAGCCTACGGCCACACTTGAGAGAGTGCACTAGTGTATCCTTGCAACACTGAAGTATGACACCACAAACTGGACATGGTCCCCAAAACTCCCTCCTACTAATTCAGGGCCCAATGAGACCCTTACCTTCTCTGGTCTCAACACATGTCTATTTCCAAAGCCTCACCTCTTTTAGACAAAATATTTTGTCAATCCTACCCTTTGCTAATATAACTGCAAGGTGCATTAACTGTGATATCTAAGTGAGCATGCTTCACGTATGACCCAAATCAGAATAATGGAAGTTCTGTTTGGATGTATCTTACGAGGGGAGCAGACCTAATTCAAAAGCAACCTTTCAAGTCCTGATGGCCCTGGCTCTGCCTAACAGGAAAAAGTCCTGACAGCCCAGGAATATTCCTTTTTTTTTTTATGATTTTATTTATTTACTCATGAGAGACGCAGAGAGGCAGAGACACAGGTAGAGGGAGAAGCAGGCTCCATGTGGGGAGCCCGAACCGGGACTCGATCCCACGAATCCGAGATCACTCCCTGAGCTGAAGGCAAATGATCGACCACTGAGCCACCCAGGTGTCCCAGCCTAAGAATATCCTTACACACTGATCTCTTTCTAGTTGAAATTTGTCTTTACTATTATTATGCTCTTTAGAACGTTTCTTACTATGGTAAAGGTTATATGCCTGTTCTTATTTTTGATCAGATCCTGTCAATATTCTTCATAACCCCCCAAGGTCGCAGGTTCTGTTGAAAATTACAAGATCCTCTTCTGGGAAAAACAAAGGACAGAACAGACTATTTTCAGCTGGGGTCAAATGGCAAGAGATCTAGCGTCCTACCCAGCAGAATAGTGAGGTGGAAAACAGGCACTCTGGGCTCAAGGATGAGTCGGGAACAAGTATGAAGTCCTGTCCTGGCCAGATATCTGATATGACCAACAGAAATGAGATCTCTTCATGAGCAAAGACAAGCGTCCATATCAGATGCAGGCGTGTCAACCAGAATAGAGACTTTTCTTGTCTCTGATCTAAGCAGAGACAACTTTGGAAGAGAGCAGTTCAAGAGCCAGGCTGGTTCAGACACTCCACAAGAATAATGTTTATAGAAATAAAATAGAAGATACTGATCATCAACATTCATTAAACAGTTCAGAGAGGCCCCATGTACCCATCAAGCAGTTTCCTCAAATGGCAACAATTCATGCAACTATAGTATAATAGCAAAATTCAGAAATTAACAATCACAGATCTTACTCGGATTTCACGTGAGGTTTTTTTCCTTTTAAAAATACTAGAAGGAAGGAGTACCTGGGTGTCTCAACTTGCTAAGCAGGTGCCTTCAGCTCAGGTCATGATCCTCAGGCTCTGGGATCCAGCTCCCTGCTCAGTGGAGAACCTACTACTCCCTCTCCTTCTGCCCTGCACCCCCCCCCCCAGGTCATGTACTCTCTCTCTCTTTCTCTCCGTCTCCAAAAATAAATAAAATCTTTAAATAAAAATATAAATAAATAAATAAATAAATAAATAAATAAACCTGGATTTTAAAGTTTTTATTCAAATGCCCATTAGTTAAAATACAGTGTAATATTAGTCTCAGGTGTACAATATAGTGATTCAACACTTTCATACAATACCCAGTACTCATCACAAGTGTAAAATTTCACCTGTTTCATATACACTCACTTCTGTTTCTGTGCGTGTGTGTACTTCTATGTAATTTTGTCATATATGTAGATTCATGTAATATTATATCTTGAGACATTATCATGACATATTGTGATACCATAAGATCATACCATGATAATATTATCAGGTTTTAAATTTCCTAAATATAGTCGTTTAATCTTTATACTTCCGTGTTTTGGTAAGGCTATTGAATTAGCATTGTAGTGATAGTCATCCTCAATATTAATCAAAGAAATACTATTTGAAATCTTCTTTTTTCTCCTTTAAATCAGCAGGTTTTTTTTGTTTGTTTGTTTGTTTGTTTTGTAACTGACAGTAGTTAACTTCAAAGTATGGTAAGTCAGGCATTTCTTCTTAGGAGAATGTTGCTCTTAGAAGTCAAAATCAGTAAAAGTGTTCTAGCAATAAATGTGTATCAAGAACCTTTTAATGTTTCACACCCTTTCTTCTAGCAATTCCCCTTCCGGAAATACATACTAAGAAAATAATTAGAAAGTCAGGCAAATAATTCTATTTAAAATTGCTCCAAAAATGATAAAGTACCTAGGAATACACTTAAAGAGATGAGAGACCTCTACTCTTAAAACAATAAAACATTGATGAAAGAAATTGAAGATGACGTGGGATGTTGCCTTTTTGCTTCATCCTCCTCCTATCTTTTGTTACCATCACAGGAGTGAAAGGTCACTGCCAGCTGAGGGGCTCTCAGCCTTCTCAGTAAGGCAAGGGTGATGTAACACTACAGCAGACACATGATCCATAAAAATAAATGTGGGAAAACCAGCCACAATGGGGAAATGGAAAACACAATTTCCCTTTCCCATACCATCTTTTCCATTACTTTACCCACACATGCACCCACATGTTGGCCGGCTTACTGTGGCTTAGGTTCCAGGGGACGTTGGTAAAAGCGAGTCTCGCGTTACACGTCCAAGTGTTCCACGCACACTCCCGCCGTGGCTCCCTAGCTATGCTCCTGCCCGAGCCGCATCCCCACAGGATGGAGAGGAGAGTGGGAGCATTCCCAGACACCCAGGATATTAAGCTTCTTTAATGGCAGAGGATATGGAAACCTCCACGAGGGGGTATAAAGTGGCAGTAGCACGAATGGGAGCAAGAGCTCTCAAGTCTTGCCCACACTCTGCAAGGGGGGATGCATGCTGTGGGGACGCCACCCTCCTGGGGTGAGAACTTGCTACGAGGAGGGAGCCTTTTCCACGGAGACCCGACGCCTACCTGCTCTGGAAATAACTCAGCCTACGCCTGATTACAAAATACCCAAGTCCTCCCTAAGTTCTCACAGCCACGTTAGGAAAACCAAAGGTGCTTTTTCCAGAACCACGCTCCTCCTGGACTGAGGCTTCTGAGTGGCCGAGGTGCATTCCTAGAACTGTCATTTCCAAAGCACCCCAGAGCCTCAAGCACTGCTTTCTGGAAGTGCCACGGGGACAATCCACAAGAGACAGTGATGCTGTTGGTGAAAGTAGTTTGGCTGCCAAGTACTTGGCAACGTGCTAAGAGGCAGGACAGTCTTACTGGCGGTTCAGGAACTCTTGCAAAATCAGAGACCAATGTACTCTTCCTGCTCTTTTTTTTTTTTTTTTTAAGATTTTATTTATGAGAGAGAGAGAGAGAGGCAGAGATGCAGGCAGGGGGAGCAGCAGGGTCCCCACAAGGAGCCCGATGGGGACTTGATCCAGGACCCGGGGGCACGGCCTGGCCGGAGGGGCCGCTCAACCCCGGGCCCCCTGCCTGGACCTCTTGCTCTCAAGCTCCCTTTCTCTCGGGCCAGAGGCTGCCATTGCCAGCAGCCTGGGGGTGTGATTCACGTTGTGAGTCTGTTGTCCTCTGTCCCTCCTTCATCCTTTGCAGGAGGATCAGTGAACTTGGCTCCCCGGCCCTCCTCTCCAGCTGGGTTTGCTCCCGGTGGCCTCCTCACCCTCCTGCTCAGTCCCTCTTGGAGGATGAGCCGGCAAGGGAATGAGCAGCTTCATAGTTCTCTGCTGTGACCACCGTTGTACCGCTTGGCAGCTGGCAAGCAATGGAGGATTTCATCTCTGGGCTCAAGGACTTTGCAAAGTCACCACCAGGAAAAATGGAGCCTGTGCTGGATTTCTGGGGAGATTTGCTCCCTCCTAACCACCGTATTGCAGGTGGCTGCCACTTTGGAATTTATGGGCTCATGGGCCAAAGAACAAAAGCCAAGAATGTGAAAAGGGGGCATATTTCCAAATAAGATCTTGCCATAATTTTGTTTAAATACCTTCACTGGTTAGCCACTGCCAAAATTTTGAATTTTATTATAGAATTCAAAACCTTCTTAAATCAGAGGCCACAAACCAGCAGCCTAGCACTGAATTTGTCTTGCAGATATATTTTGTTTGGCCCCAATGCGTTTTAGAAAAAAAAATAGAATTTCCAAGAAACCAAGGTCAAGGGGCTTAACATAAAAATCTGGATTTCTGTCCATCTTGGCCGGCATTACTGTATAAAGTTAAATAAGAAGCACTGTGGATAAATACTGCAAGGAGAGGGCATAGAAACTCTTCTCCATAAAATGTAAAACAACGTATTTAGAAATAAATAGAAAAGGGTTTGGAAGGATAAGCATTATGCTAATAATGCCTGTTACCTCAAGGAAAGAAAAAGTGAGATTGCAGAAATGGAGAGTTTAAGGAATATTTCCCCTTTATAAAAGTACTGAATATTAGTGAAAATGTATGTATGTCTGCTTGTGTGATTGAACATTAAGCAATGGAAAAAAAGAATTTCTTGTCCCTGAGAAAGTTCCTTCAGGTCACATACATATACTTTGAAATCCAGTTGTTATTCAAGCGCTCTGTTGTACAACTGTGTCACAAAAATGCAGAGTGATGGGAGAGAGGAAGAATTAGCCCCAGACTCCCCAGGAGTTTTTCCAGTTTTGACTACAATGGTATACTGCTGGGCAGAAAAGCTCACATCACTAAATGACAAAGTCCCGAGTTCTGAGTTCTCTCTCGTCCTTCGGAAAGCAGTAGCTTTGCGCAGCCCCACCAGTGCCTGCATGAGGGAGAGTCAGGGCCTCCCAGAGCAGAAAGCAGGGCCTTCACCAGACTGCGGTGCATTCCTCCTCCTCCTCCTTCTGACTTTCTGGTAAAAGGCACTATCCCACTCAACATGCCAAGGTTTTCTTAAGTGAAAGGCAAATTTTCCAACAAATATTAATAATAAAGTGCTTTTTAGGGCTTATCTGATCCTTACAAGGGCCTTACAAGTATGTGTTAAGTAAATCAATCTCTGTCAACTAAAAACTAATTGTACTCAAAATAGGATGAAGCATGTGCTCAAGTGTTTTCATAATTTACTGAATTAGAAGTTCATTATAGTACCACCTGGCCATGTGGGTAAAACTCTCCTTTCTGCAGTGGCATCCCAGCAAGAGCCAAGCACACACAAAATGCAGTCTCAGTTGTCATGGTCCAAGCAGTCATTTGAAATCTTGGCTACATATTCGAATCACCTAAGGAGCTTTTAAAAACCCCTGGAGACCTGGGCACACCCTAGAGAAATTAAATCAATCTCTGGGAGTATGGCCCAGGCATAAAGTTGTTTTTGCTTTTTTTTTTTTAAACTTCCCAGATGACTTCAATGTACCAACTGCTCAAACTTCAATACGCTTATGAACACCTTACATAAAGACCTCACTAAAGGGTTAATTCAGTAGGTCTGGAGTGGAACCTGTGGCTGGCACATTGTTTTTTTTTTTTAAGATTTTATTTATTTATTCATAAGAGACAGAGAGAGAGAGAGAGGCAGAGACACAGGCAGAGGGAGAAGCAGGCTCCATGCAGGGAGCCCTACGTGGGACTCCATCCCGGGTCTCCAGGATCACACCCTGGGCTGAAGGCAGGCGCTCAACCACTGAGTCACCCAGGCTGCCCGGCTGGTACATTTCTAAGGAGCTCCAAGGTGATGCATCAAGGATCTGGTTTCTAGAAACTTTCATACAGAAGCCTATGGAGATATGTAAGAAACAGTTACTGCAGTATTATTTGCAATAATAATGAAAGTCACCTAATAGTCCATCAACACGAGGATGAATTAATTGTGGCATACACAGACAATGGAACACTATATAGCATTTAAAATGGATAAATTATGGCTACATGTAACATCATAGGTAAATCTCAAAAGGCTGAGAAAAAAACTACAAAGGTATTTGCACACTAGGATGTCATTTAAATTTTGAAAGTATAAATACTACATATTGTTTACAGATATGTATGATATTAATATAACAATGTACATGAAAATACTACCAGATTCAAGATTATGTTTATCTGGGGACGGAGAAAGATTAGAACTAGGGAGAGGTACATGGGCATCCGCTGAAACCATTCTTTCTCTTCAAAATAACAGCGTATAGCAAATGCCAGGATTTGATGGTGCTGGGGAGCTTGGTGATAAGTACCTGTAAGTAAGATAATTTCATTATCTTCTATATTTTTCATCTTTGAAATAACTTCCTTTTGGCGGGGACTTGGTCTTTGGTTTTGGGGTCAAGGTAATGCTGGCCTCATAAAACGAGTTAGGAAGCATTATGTCCCTGTCTATCCTTCGAAACAGCTTTAGTAGAATAAGTATTGTTTCTTCTTTAAACATTTGATAGACTTCCCCTGGGGAGCCATCTGGCCCTGGACTTCTGTGTCTTGGGAGGTTTTTGATGACTGCTTCAATTTCCTTGCTGGTTATTTAGCTTTTCAGGTTTTCTAATTCTTCCTGTTCCAGTTTTGGTAATTCGTGGGTTTCCAGAATGCGTCCGTTTCTTCTAGCTTGCCGAATTTGTTGGCATAGAGTTGCTCATAATATGTTTTTAAAGATCATTTGTATTTCCTTGGTATTGGTTGTGATCTCGCCTCTTTTGATCATAATTTTACTAAGTTGAGTCTTTTTTCTTTTTAATAAGGCTGGCTGGGGGTATCTTATTAATTCTTTCAATGAACAAGCTTCTGGTTTTGTTGATCTTTCCTACAGTTCTTCTGGTCTCCATTTCATTGAGTTCTGCTCTAAGCTTTGTTATCCCTCTTCTTCTGCTTGGATTAGACTTTATTTGCTGTTCTGTCTCCAATTCCATTAGGTGCAAGGTTAGCTTATGTATTTGTTTTTTTCCCTAGTTTTTTGAGGGAGGCCTGTTTTGCGATGCTTTTCCCTCTTAGGACTACAACAGAACTTGAACTTGGCCACAGAGACTTCTGGCAAAATACATCTATGAAGGCAAGGGAAACAAAAGCAAAAATGAATTATTGGGACTTAATCAAGATAAAAAGCTTCTTCACAGCAGAAGAAACAGTCAGCAAAACTAAAAGACACCCTACAGAATAGGAGAAGATATTTGCAAATGACGTATCAGATAAAGGGCTAGTATCCAAGATCTATAAAGAGCTTATTAAACGCAACAGCAAAGAAACAAACAATCCAATCATGAAATGGGCAAAAGACATGAAGAGAAATCTCACAGAGGAAGACATAGACATGGCCAACAAGCACATGAGAAAATGCTCTGCATCACTTGCCATCAGGGAAATACAAATCAAGACCACAATGAGATCCCACCTCCCACCAGTGAGAATGGGGAAAATTAACAAGACAGGAAACAACAAATGTTGGAGAGGATGCGGAGAAAAGGGAACCCTCCTGCACTGTTGGTGGGAATGTGAACTGGTGCAGCGACTCTGGAAAACTGTGTGGAGGTTCCTCAAAGAGTTAAAAATAGACCTGCCCTACGACCCAGCAATTGCACTGTTGGGGACTTACCCCAAAGATACAGATGCAATGAAACGCCGGGACACCTGCCCCCCGATGTTTCTAGCAGCAATGTCCACAATAGCCAAACTGTGGAAGGAGCCTCGGTGTCCATCGAAAGATGATGGATAAAGAAGATGTGGTTTATGTATACAATGGAATATTCCTCAGCCATTAGAAACGACAAATAACCCACCATTTGCTTCAACGTGGATGGAACTGGATGGAACTGGATGATGCTGAGTGAAGTAAGTCAATCGGAGAAGGACAATCATCATATGGTTTCACTCATACGGGTAATATAAGAAATAATGAAAGGGAAAGGAGGGGAACTGAGTGGGAAAAATTAGAGAGGGAGACAAACCCTGGGAGACAAAGGGTTGAGGAAGGGGAGGAGGGCAGGGAGGATAGGGTGACTGGGTGTCAGGCACTGAGGACACTTGACGGGATGAGCACTGGGGGTTATACTGTATGTTGGCAAATTGAATTTAAATTTTAAAAAAGGTAAAAAACAAAAACAAAAAAATGCACGCATTTAAAGCTGTAGAAAAGTAAGGAACACCGAGGTGGTTCATCCTTCCAACTCTTGGTTTCTGCTCAGGTCATGGTCTAGGGGTTGTGGGATGGAGCCCCTCCTCAGCTCAGTCCTCCTCAGGGAGTCTGGCTTGAGATTCTCTCTCTGCCAATCCCCTGGTCATTCTCTTTCTCTCGCTCTTAAATAAATAAATCTTAAAAAAAAAAAAAAAAGCAGCTACAGAAAGGTAAGAATCCAAAAGAGAACACCAACAATTGATATTTATTTTCCCTTTTCAGTAGGAGTTCGTTTTCAATGTTACAAAGCCCAGGCATTTTGCCCAGAAGACAATAGTAAATACGTTGGTGTGCTGGGATGCAAAGTTAATGGAAATTCAAACCAACGTTTTTCTGTAGAGAATCACAGACCTAATCAGAAACTTGAATGTTCTCTTCATTGGTAACTCAGAGGGACTGATTCTAATGCATAGCCACAGGCACGTTTGGTTGAATAGCCTACTGACTCCCTGTTATAATGTTCAAGTATTTGGACGTTATGGAGAGAGGTATAAATAAGGTTTTCTACAGTTCTCCAAAAATGATGTGTGGGCTTTGGGGCGTATGCATAAGGATAAAGTCAACAAGCTCATGTCCTGCTGTCTTACTACATGATGTAAACCCTGCAGCTCCATCTGAGGAAGGCTCCTGCCTGTATGGAAGGCTGTTTAATGGATAGTTATGGATTTGTGATTATTAATGTGCCTCGGTTTAAATATCATGAAATAAATAAGTAGGTCATTATTGACTTAAATACTCTTCAGTAAATGTAATAGTAGAATTGTGATTGAGTTGCACAAACATTTTACATTTTATTGTTAAATATAAGAAAGTTATTCATCTTAATTTCTATGTTGTGAAAAATAACTTATCTTCTCACAGAAAGAGGTGCTTATTTTAAACTTTTTGTACTTATAATGTATCCATTTCCTAAGTCCTTGATTTAGTCACCTTCCAAAAATTATATTTGCCAAATGCTTTAAGGGAAGGAAAGGGCTGGCTGCTGTGTTGTCAGTTGTTTCTTTTTTTTAAGACTTTACTTATTTATTCATAGAGAAACAGAGAGAGAGAGAGAGAGAGAGAGAGAGAGAGGCAGAGACACAGGCAGAGGGAGAAGCAGGATCATGCAGGGAGCCTGACATGGGACTCGATCCAGGGTCTCCAGGATCAGGCTCTGGACTGAAGGCAGGCGCTAAACCGCTGAGCCACCTGGGCTGCCCTTGTCAGTTGTTTCTAAACCAGTGCATAGTGTAAATACCCTTTAATAGCTATTTCCCCATTATGATAAAACATACTGATTAAGTTAGGGAAACACTTGTAGTTCTTATCTCCTCATGTAATAACTCCTACTTTGGACATAACCTAAATCACTGACTCCATCAACAATGTTTATTGAGTTCCTATTTTGTGCCCCTGCTGCTTATCTAAGAATCACCATGTGCATCTTCTAAACATTGGTCTCACAGTGGGAAAGTTTTCTTAAAAATTTTGCCTAAGAATGTTTATTGCAGCATTATTTATAATTTTTCCAGGATCCAACATAGCGCCTGGCATGTAGTCTTCAATGAGTGAAATAAACAGATGAACAAACCAACAAAACAAACCAATAGCTAGTAGATGCAGAAAGAATCAGAAAATCACCATTGGTAAATAAGACAGGACTGATAGGGTTCACACAATCACCACTGGGCGCTGCATGTGTGATAAACAAGGTGACCCATCATCTCTAAGGCTCTTCCTTAAGACATTCATTAATTCACTCCGGTGGAGAAACCTGGAGAAACCTGAGCTATGGTGGAGAAACCTGGCAGACACCATTTTAACTAAGTGACACAAGTATTTCTAGTAACGGGACAAATCGGCTTTGTTTACTACCTGAGAAGACGCACGGAGCAAACGAACAGCATCACTTCTGTGGTGTGAACAACATTTTGTAGAGTAATGGTCTATATTCTACCAAAACATCAAGGTCACTGACAAGAAAAGGGTCAGCAGCTGGCCTGCAGCCTGTTTTCCCCTCTCTACTAGGGAACGCAGTGTGTGTGGGGGGGACTTTCTCAAATCCCCTTGTGATCCTCCCAATGACATCTCCCAGCAAATCCACGAATTCACTTCTCTATGGAATGCTGATAACAGGATGTTCCTGGCCTGTCTGGAATTGGTTATGGTAAAGAAATCTGAAATTTATGAATTTATGCAGCATAGTTTGAAAAATATCACATAAGGTGTGTAATTACACAAGTATAGGGCTTCTGCAATTGAAACAGCTCACCCTTTTATGTTGGGCAATGAATCATGTGCACGACTCAGACCTGGGGTTAAACGTGAGCTGGATATTACTGTTACAAGAGGGGCCTGGGAAGCATCATCAGCAATCCTGATTTCCTCATGTTTCACCTATTATTATTACTAAAGCTCAGTTCTAGGTAATGTCTTTGATTTTGTGGCTCTGATGATCCAACCCTCTGTTCTGTCATGAAAGAGAAGGACAGACTGGGGAAGTGCTGAGTATGGAGAGGGGGTAAGGTGGGTAAGGGATGGGGTGACTGGGTGAAGGGCACTGAGGAGGACATGTGATGAGATGAGCACTGGGTGTTACACGATAAGATCTAATTAGGGACACCTGGGTGGCTCAGTGGTTGAGCTGCCTTTGGCTCAGGGTTTGATCCTGGAATCCCGGGGTCCTGGGATCCAGTCCCCCATTGGGTTCCCTGCAGGGAGTCTGCCTCTCCACTTCTCTGTCTCGCATGAACAAAAAAAATCTTAAAGAATAAACAAAAATAAACCATAATTCAAAAAAATTTTTTAAATTACAAAAAGAAAGAAGGAGGGTAAAAGAACACAGGCTAACTAAATGTGTGATCTCAGATCAGATTCTGGACCAAAGAGGAAAAGGAAAGAGGAAGTTTCTTGCTTATTTCTTTAAATATTAAAGGAGTTTATTAGGGAACTGGGGAATTTGCATGGAATCTGTGGACTAGATGTCAGTACTTTAACAATATTAAGGTCTTAATTTTGATGGGTTTGCTATAGCTATTTATTTTTATTTTTTTTTAATTTTTATTTATGATAGTCACACACACACAGAGAGAGAGGCAAAGACACAGGCAGAGGGTGTCTGGGTGGCTCAGTCAATTAAGTATCTGTGACTCGATCTCAGCTCAGGCCTTGAACTCAGGGTCATGAGTTCAAGACCCATGTTGGGCATGGAGCCTACTTAAAAAAATAATAAATTAGACATTAAGGATTAGGCTTTTTAAGTGAAAACTTGTTAAAAGAACATATTAAGTGTAAATGGAAATTTATAATAACCAAGACATCAGACTTTAAAAGTTTAAGTCAGGGCAGCCTGGGTGGCTCAGCGGTTAAATATTAAATAAAAAAATATTTTAAAAAATAAAGCAATATGATTTTATATTAAATGACAGAAAGCTCTTCATTAATTAAGAAAAAATATTTTATTTTTTTTTTAGATTTTATGTATTTATTCATTCATGCGATACACAGAGAGAACGAAAGGCAGAGACACAGGTAGAGGGAGAAGCCGGCCCCATGCAGGGAGCCCGACGTGGGACTCGATCCCCGGTCTCCAGGATCGCGCCCTGGGCTGAAGGTGATGCTAAACCACTGAGCCATCCGGGCTGCCCAAGAAAAAAATATTTTAAAGTTTACATACTAAGATCTCAGGGTAAAAAAAATGTAATGTGTCTATATTCAGCTACATAGATAGAACGGCAGGAGTCTACACACCAAATATTAACAGCGGTTATGTTCTGGTAGTATTTCAGATGATAGTGTTTTTTTCCCCTCATTTTCATTTTCTCGTTTTTTAATGGTAAAATACATATAGTTTCTAAAATATGAAGCGATAAAAGGATATTTATGACTATGTAGAGGTGAAGTAGAATAGTTCATGATCCTTTTGGTAATTAGGAGGCTAGTTCATCTGCTCAAAGGGACGGTAGGGGTGGATGAATTAAAAACAGTGAAAAGATTTGAAACTGTTCTTGTCAGCAGTGTGTTAAGGGAGCAGAGTATGGAAAGACCTTGGATTTGGAATTGAAACAATTCAAGACCCATCTCTGCCATTTTGTCTCGTCTGAGCTTTATCTTGGTGATCTCTTCTTTGTAAGAAAGATCCCCCAAAATAAAAGAGTTAAGCTGAATTACGCTTTATAGATGGAAGCACTTATTAACATACCACAACAATCCTGGAAACTGTGACTTAAAGAAGATAGCATGAGTTCCTAGTGGTTTAGAACCTGGCACAGTTGCACAATTTGGCAACATTTCACTTGTTGATTGAATGGACGTGTATTGAGAGTAGAAAGTGCCAGTCTATAGAGGTGAAAGATGCAGTCCTGGCCCTTTAGGTTCTTAGAGACTAAGGGGAAGACAAGTGATGAAACTATAATATGCAAAGGGCCATGATGGAGCTGTGTTTAGGAATCTGGAGAATACAGAGAAAGGGTGCCCCATTTAAAAGGAGAGGACTTTTGAGGTATCTTGAAGAATGAGGAGTTGGCAAGATGGAGAGGATGGGGACCAGAATGGGGAAGGTTATTTCAAGGAAAGAGAGCTACATGTACAGAAATTCAAGAAGTGTGTTATATTAAGGGTCATGTTGACAAGCCTAAGAGCCGAAGTAACCCAACAAGACCACCCATATAAGATGGAGTTGAGTTGGAACTTCAGGTAGGTCTTTGGGACACGAGAATACTAGATTCCTTGAGATGGTATAGCTATTGTCTAGAGGAGGGGAGGAATCCATCCCACTTTGTTTTGTGTCGGTTAGTATAGTAGATCAGCTATGGGAATGTTGCAGTTGAACTTTTTACATGGTTATTTTGAATAACTTTTGCTTTAGCACATTATGATTGCAGGTATTTATAATCTTGCTTTTGCAAATGTGTGATTTGTGGCAAATATTTTCACACTTAAACTTTTTTAAAAAATATTTTATTTATTCATGAGAGACACAGAGAGAATGAGAGGCAGAGACACAGGCAGAGAGAGAAGCAGGCTCCATGCAGGGAGGCCGACGCGGGACTCGATCCCAGGACCCCAGGGCCACGACCTGAGCCAAAGGCAGATGCTTAACCACTGAGCCACACAGGTGTCCCAAATCATTGCTTTAATAGTTTCAACATATTCTATTACATAATTAAACAATGCCTTATTCTTGGACATTTAGATTACATTTAACTTCTTGATGTTATAAGCAATACTGTGGTGAAAATCTGTCCATTTTGACATAATTTGTAGGTCTCAATACAAACTTTTTATATAAATAACAAATACCAGTTAGATGCCTAAACAATTCACCTCAAATAGAGCTAAATATCTAGGTTGGAATTATTCTACTGCTATTTTGGATTTTTATTTCCCACATCATAGCCTCCATAAATTGCACGGCAGATACAGAAATCTCAAACTGAATTAGGGTTTGCAATCACTACATCTTAAATAATAATTATTTTGAGTTCAATAATGACCATTCTCCTATTTACAAGTCTACCCAAAGAATAGGTGCCATAATACATCTAACATTTACATAGCAAAACTCTCTCATGTTATCTTCACAGTTCTGTATGGATGAGAAATTAGATATTATAAACTCATTTATAAGAAAGGAAACTTAATCTCAGTGATTTCCAAAGTCATACAGCAGATGTGTGGCTCCAACTCAGCCTGATTCCATAATCTAAACTATTACTCTTCTTCCTTATAACACATCCCTGGATCTAGATACATCTTTTGGGTCACTGTTGAAATTCTTACCTTCATTTACTAGTAACACATCCCGAAATGTCCCACCAAAATCAACGTTCTTCAGCACACTATGTTCTGGAAGTACTTGTTGTATAATCCCTGGTTTATGCAAAAGGGCTCTGCCAATGGAGATTTTTATTAAAAAATGATTTTAGATAAATTAGAGTTTCATTAGTGTACTTGGCAAATCTCACAAATAGCATGCATAATGCATTAGTAAATGGATCTCATGTCTTAAATCCTAATATAGGTAATTTTTAAAAGAAAATTTGTTTCAGGGATACCTGGGTGGCTCAGGAGGTTGAGGGTCTGCCTTCGGCTCAGGGTGTGACCAGGTCCTGGGATCGAGTCCCATATCAGGCTCCCTGTGAGGACCCTGCTTCTCCCTCTGCCTGTGTCTCTGCCTCTCTCCTGGTCTCTAATGAATACAAAAAAATCTTAAAAAAAAAAGAAAATTTGTTTTTGGAAGTTTCCTTGTAAGTTATACATGGTAATACAGTCATCGCTTTCAGTTAAATATTAACATCAAAACAAGAGCTCCCTATTATTATTAGAGAAAAGAGTATTTTTTAGATCCTCTTCAGGTCTTACATTTTCATTATTTGTGAGAATTTGATCATAGTTAGAAATTTGTCTCAAGAAAAAAAAAGAATATACCAAGAATATGATATAAGTAAGATGTCATAGAGACCTTTAAATGGCCATATAACTATATTTACCTGTCCTCTTCTAAAGAATCTTTCAGCATCAGGGAAATACAAATCAAAACCACAATGAGATACCCCTCACACCAGTGAGAATGGGGAAAATTAACAAGGCAGGAAACCACAAATGTTGGAGAGGATGCGGAGAAAAGGGAACCCTCTTGCACTGTTGGTGGGAATGTGAACTGGTGCAGCCACTCTGGAAAACTGTGTGGAGGTTCCTCAAAGAGTTAAAAATAGACCTGCCCTACGACCCAGAAATTGCACTGTTGGGGATTTACCCCAAAGATTCAGATGCAATGAAACGCCGGGACACCTGCACCCCGATGTTTCTAGCAGCAATGTCCACAATAGCCAAACTGTGGAAGGAGCCTCGGTGCCCATCGAAAGATGAATGGATAAAGAAGATGTGGTTTATGTATACAGTGGAATATTCCTCAGCCATTAGAAACGACAAATACCCACCATTTGCTTCGACGTGGATGGACCTGGAGGGTATGATGCTGAGTGAAGTAAGTCAATCGGAGAAGGACAAACATTATATGTTCTCATTAATTTGGGGAATATGAATAATAGTGAAAGGGAATATCAGGGAAGGGAGAAGAAATGGGTGGGAAATATCAGAAAGGGACACAGAACATAAAGACTCCTAACTCTGGGAAATGAACTAGGGGTGGTGGAAGGGGAGGAGGGCGGGGGGTGGGGGTGAATGGGTGACGGGCACTGAGGGGGGCACTTGAGGGTATGAGCACTGGGTGTTATTCTGTATGTTGGTAAATTGAACACCAATAAAAATTAATTTATTTAAAAAAAAAGAATCAGGAGAGAGAACTGAAATGTAAATTTCTCTGTAATACTCAGATGTCCACAAACAAAAGAAACCTTATTACTATATTTATGTGGCAAAGGGGAATTCTAAAACAATATACTGATTTCTTTACCCCAGTGGAGAGAATGGGGGGGGGAATCCCGAACCTGGTCAGCTATTTCTCCAAATGTCTGTTTCTATATAATACTTAAGTGAGAAACAAAACCAGATTCAAAGTTGAACTCTTTACATTGGGTCTGTTCTAACATTACGTAGCAGCCTAACATTCAAGTCTCTTTGTAAATGTTCCAACAACCCCCCACTCAACAGATCAAAAATAAAACAATTTCCTAATTTATGTATCAGAACAAAACATAGCAGAGCACAAAGGGTGGGAAGAAGGAAATACTGGTATAAGCATATAACCCCGCTACTGGGAGCTGATGACTTCCTACTGACCCTGAAGCGTGAGCCTCACCTATTTCAGTATATTCAGCAACAAAATTGTATCATACAAGAACCCTGAATTCAAGATACAAGAAAGTTACTTATGTTTAAATCACATCTAAATCTAAACGTCTAAGTCCGACAAGATTTTTGTGTATTAAACGACATTTAGAGGCACCAAGTGTTCTAGAAGCACGTGCGTTAAGCTAGCCAGGTAAACACCCTACACATTTCCAACTTGAATGTGCGTCAGGCTGGGGGATGACACGGAGGCCACCACGTCGCGGCATCGGCTCGGGCAGCGTGTCGCTCGCTCGCCCGATGCTTCGGCCGCTTGCGCCTCCTCGTCCCCTCAGGCAGCCGCCGCGGGAGGGAGCGGGCCTCCGAGGACACCAATGCACCTCGGCGGCCTCATTTGACCCATGTCCTTAAGGCCCCGATCTGCAATGCAGTCACACTGCGGGGCCCTGCTGTGACCCCCGACATCCCGGTGCTGGGATGGAACCCCCACTGCGGAGCGGGCCTCTGGGGATGTCGGGGGCTCCTGAATGATGGGGGGTGAGGCTGCAGGGCATGTCGGGGGCTCCTGAATGATGGGGGGTGAGGCTGCAGGGGATGTCGGGGGCACCTGAATGATGGGGGGGGGGGTGAGGCTGCCGGGGATGTCGGGAGCTCCTGAATGATGGGGGGTGAGGCTGCAGGGGATGTTGGGGGCACCTGAATGATGGGGGGGTGGCAGGGGATGTCGGGGGCTCCTGAATGATGGGGGGGTGAGGCTGCAGGGCATGTCGGGGGCTCCTGAATGATGGGGGGTGAGGCTGCAGGGGATGTCGGGGGCACCTGAATGATGGGGGGGGGTGAGGCTGCCGGGGATGTCGGGAGCTCCTGAATGATGGGGGGTGAGGCGGCAGGAGATGTCGGGGGCACCTGAATGATGGGGGGGTGAGGCTGCAGGGCATGTCGGGGGCTCCTGAATGATGGGGGGTGAGGCGGCAGGAGATGTCGGGGGCACCTGAATGATGGGGGGCCACAGGGGATGTCAGGGGCACCTGTGGGGGCGCCTGGCACTCCTGTGGCACAGCCCCACCCCATGCTGCTCACAGGGCCACGAGCTTGCCAGCCCCCATCCCGGCGCCCCTTGGAGGCCTGGCAGCTGGCCTGTGCTCGGGGTGGGGTGGCTCTAGGGGTATCTGCTCACCGGGGCTGCCCCCGCTGTGGGGGGGGGAGCAGCCCCAGACCGACCCCCTGGCCCGACCCCGCGCCCTCTGCACCCCGGAGCTGACCCCGTGGTGGACCTGTAGGCTCAGGCAAGGTCATCATTGCAACAGGAAGACCTCGACTGACCTGCTTGTCTGTTTTTTTACAAAGCGTGTTGTGCCCATGTGCGGCGGCGCCCAGGGCCCAGACTGGGTGGGGGCGACTCGTGGGTG